>NC_056525.1:151381365-151392275 GCF_019175285.1 Sceloporus undulatus | reverse complement strand
CAGCACCTGGTATCCATTGGTGGTCTCTCATCCAAGTACTAACCACAACTGATCCTGCTTAGCTTCCAAGATCAGACAGGATGTGGTACCTTTAGGTCTTTGTTGTTGTTTCTTGTTGTCATTGTGTACCTTCAAGTCATTGCTAACTTACAACCAGCCTATCTTTCCCTTGCCTCCCTTTGTGGCTGAGAGAGTGTGACTTGCCCAAGTTCACCCAGTGGGTTTCCATGGCTGAGCGGGGATTCAAACCCTGGTCTCCCTGTGTCCTAGTCCAACACTCAAACTGCTACACCACACTGACATTTTACCTTCCCTGATATGAAACTGCAGTTGGACCTGGGCTATTCATTTCTCTGGAGGGACTCTAGGTTGCTTGACATGTCCCCCCCCCCCCCCACTGGAGAATTTCCCTTAGTCTGCAAACAATTGAGAGGGGGGGTGTATGTGGGGACCTTTCATACTACACAGTTACTGTGCAATGATTCTTTTTTTTTTTAAGAGTGTCTTGTCTTTTAATGAGTTAGTCATGACAAAATAGGTAAAAGGTAAAAGAGCAAGTTGAATCATAAGAACCCAAGGACTGGCACTGCAGGGCCAATCTGGAAAGGGATCCTGGCATAGATGCTGAAAGAGTTTATATTTACCCTTGCAAATCTGGGCCAGTGTGGTGTAATGGTTTGAGCATTGAACTACAATTCTGGAGACCAGGATTCAAATCTCCACTCAGCCATGGAAACAAACTGGGTGACCTTGGGCAAGTCACACTCTCTCAGCTTCAGAGGAGGGCAAAAACAACACCCTCTGAACAAATTCTGCCATAAAAACCCCATGACATGTTCACCTTTGGATTGTCATAAGTCAGAAATGATTTGAAGGCACACAACAGCAACAAAGCTGTGCACTTCACTATCCACATATGTTCTCAGTGTCTACATAGGAGTTTTCGATGCTATTTGAAGTGGCAGGCTTTTTAGTCTCATTAAAAGAACACAAATGCTCCTAATACCACTAAGCCTAAAAGATGGCTTGCTGTGGGATGCATGTTTCTTTTGCCCCCTAAAGAGAACAATAAAACTAAAATAAAATGAATCTATGTTTCATAAATCAAAATTAAAGACTTGCATTTTGGAAAAAGCAGATTTCACCATCATTCATTAATCCTTTCAGACACGGATTTCTAAATTATTAACAAGATTGTGCCATGATAAATTTGACTAAATTTGTGTTCTCTAAGAGCAAAGCTCTCTCTGTGTGTATGTGTGTATGTTTCTTTTTAAAGGGGGAAAAAAAAGATAATCATGCAGTCAGAGAGACATTTTGCCCTGGATCAGATAAACACATTTTTCAGTGAAATCGGGATTTCATAAACAAATATGCCACTAGTGAAGTTGGACACCATCATGGCAGTTATGTAAAACAAAATGCTTTTTAAATAGAACCATATGCTGGGAAAGCAATTTTCTGACTGAATAACAAGTTTATTCATTCATTCCTAAAATCTTTCATAGGCTGAGAATATCAATCCAGAGATCTGGTTGATGATCATCTAGGGTCATCTGTCTGACCATAGGAGCTAAAGCTATTAGTTCTATAGTGTGCTATCTAAACCTGACATGAGGAGGTAGTGGCCTCCTAGCAAGACACAAAAGTAGAATGTTCTTGGCTCATGTCAGGTCTCTCAATTGTTTATTTTAAAAAAACTTGGAAGAAAATGAATGGTTGAAGACCATGTACACCATCCTCCTGCAAAGTCTCACCAGAGAAGGAGAATAAAGCTTACATTTGAGTTTGAAGAGGGGCAATGGGGATCATAGGGAATTTAGTAAAGATAACAGAACTGTTTTTCATTATTGGCAGTAATGCTCCTGTGAGCAAGGGTTATTATTATATGCCAGAGAATATGTGATGGGAAGTATTCTTTGTCTCCCAAAGACAAGAATTGACTCATGTATTAGAGGGAAGTACAGTCCTTTGCCTCTCATCTTTGACCTCTGAAGATATAGTCTAAATCTTAGATATCTTTGGGAATTTCTACTTCTATTTCTACTTCTAGTGAAACTTTAAGTAATTTGAGATCAGCAGGGGAAGTCCTGTTGACTCATACCACTTTCACATCATACCCCAAAGTCAGAATCACCAGCAGTTGAAGGAGAACCTTCTTAGTTACCGCCCTAGAGATAGGAGGAGATGTTTAGCATATTCCTTTCTACAGATGGATCCTTTTCCTTCATTGTTCTTTTGGTTTTTAGCTATACTGAATTGGTTCTGGACTAAAAGCAGACCCATTGAAATCAAGAGGATTTGTTAGTCATAATTAAGTTTCACTGATTTCAGTTGGTTTTCTCTAAGCTTGGCTTAAGTCTGGCTCAACCCCAATATGTTGGTCTTCTTTTTTTACTGCTGACTCCTTTGTTTCTTTGTTTTGATTCCCTTTTTTACAGTGTCCACAGTACTCAGACCTTTGCTGAAAGGTTCCAAAAATTTGACAAGGAAATAGAAAACATGCTCCCCTTTGGCAAATCTCTTATACTGGGTGGTGCTATTATAACCACATAGTTCACATTCTTGGAAAGCTAGGATAATACTGGATATCATGTCAGCACAGTTTTAGAAAATATAGAAACTAGCCAACCCAAGATATTATCTTGACTGAGCAGACATTCCCCTATCTGGATCCAGGATACAGCTGTATTAATACTAACCAAATCCTACCCTTTTCTGGTTTGGTACTTTCTACAGATATTTTTTTAAATATTATTACTGCTGTATGAGGAGTTCTTTCTCACTTCTGGCAAAAAGCCAGTGTGGGAAACCAGTGTGGTATATCATTTGGAGTGTTGGACTGGAACTTGGAGGATCATGGTTCTGTCTTCTACTGAATCATGAAACTCAGTAGGTGACCCAAAGCTATTCCTTCTCAGCCTGAGATACCTCACAAGTTTGTTGTGAGGATAAACTAGGGAGGAAGAAAGCCATATGTGCTTCATTGGAAGAAACTTGAGCCTGAAACAGACGGGCTGAAAAAAATGCAGAGGGCCTATGCTGGTGCTGTTAATGCTGGATCTGCAGTAACTGCACATGCCTGGCCCTGATTCAGGCTGCCGCCACAGTTTTCAACCAGGCTGGCAAAAGGAGTGGCATTTTACCACTCCTTTTTGGCTTAGTTCTTTTCCAATGAAGCAGGTCCGGCAGTTTCCCCCCACATTCAGAGCATTCATCATCTAAATGCTACACCTCAAACACAGCAGGAAAGTGGATCATTTGGCCCATCTATTTCAGGCCTTGAACTACAAATGTAAAAAAATAATAATGAAAATACCCGTTACAAACATTTATTGCAGACCTCTGAATTTCTACCATGACCATAGGTTTCTACTCAGACATGGGGATTTTTGTTTGTTTGTTTTTGTGTGTTTGTTTGTATATTATTATTATTATTATTATTATTATTATTATTATTATTATTTCAGCTCTCAGAGTGTTGTGGGAATTTTGAATGGAACTTTGGGAGCTGGATCCCACAAATGTAACCTTTTCAGCTTTTGTACATCTGGATAGGGATAAATACATAGAATTTTGTTTAGCTGATTTGTATGTTTGTTGGTTTGCAATGGCATGAATGTGATGGGAGAAGAATGCATACCTTCCACTGTTGTTTGATTCCTTAATCCATCTTGCACCATATTGTTTTTTAAAAAGCTGAAATTCAGAAACAAAGGGGAAAGTTCTTATGTCTTGCAAATATTAAATCAGGTTAGCAAGTGGATGGTTCAGCTATAGGAACATACGTTCCTAATCTTCACACAGTGCTTTACTTTGAAAAATTGGCAGTAATCCTGGATGCTTTATCTAATGGAGTGAGGCAAAGAAAGCTTGGGATATAAAAATGTTAGTCTCTTAAGAGCAAAAGGTTCAGCAATATACTGAGGCAAAAATATCAATAAATACATCATTTCTTAAGGATATATATATATATATATATAGGTCTCTGAGTTTAATAAATCCACATGGGAACAGTCCCTTGGCAGTGACACTGTCTTGATATTTAAGTCCTGATAGTGTGAATGTAATTATAGAGAGTAGCCTTTGAATGAATTTTAATAACATGTATGTCTATGAAGAGAATAGTTCCTTGCACTTTTTTGGTTATTAATCTCCTTCTTTTTACTCATGCCCTCAGTTACATTCAGTCTTCAGGGAACAGTCTGAAACCCAATTCTGCAAATACCTGAGCAAGATTAAGTAATTTTCTGTCTGGGAGCAAACCTACACATTTCAGTATCACAAAAGAAAAGCAAGAGAAAAGTTGTTCAGTAACTAAGGGCGATCCACCAAGTATAATTTTTTTGAATTTGCTGATATGTCTTGGATACATATCAAAAATATATCTGGTATAAATCAGCTAAAGCACAAATATATTACAAATAGAAAGGGTTATTCATGCTTATTGAAGACCAGGAATGGGCATCTTGTGGCTTTCCAGATATTCTTGGGCTGCTTCTCCCAGAAGGCCTGGCCAGCATAACCAATGGCGAAGAGTCATGGTTGATCCAATCATCGGGGGCCAGACCCCTTACCCACTTCTACCATTGAAGTCAAAATTCAGTTACAATAGTGGTAGCTTTATATAGTGCAGAAAATGCCAGACACTCAGATCTCTGAGGCTGCAGGAAAGGGCATCCTACAGAAAAGAAAGTCATAAGTATGCCAGTTAGAGGAGATAGCACAAGATTTCTGCATGGAATTTAATGACATGGTTTGCAGCAATGGATTATGTGACAGCAGGGCTGTATATTGTCCACCCTTAGTCTACACTGAACATGATTTAATTCTCAATCCAACTCAAAACTGATTTATTTTTCTGTGGACAGTGTAATTCAGCATGAAAATAATATTCCATAACCATGCTTTAAATATAGACCAGTGTACTGTGAGTTACCAGGCACACATGTATTTCAGGGAATGTGTTCTACGTGGATTTTTCTGATCTTAATCATTCTAAAGTAGTAGTAGTAGTAGATATCTGAATTGTGGGCCATTAAAATTTTATTCAACTGACTATTGGGATTTTTGGGTTGGATATTTTTAGCTTTATGTCTTTTAATACCTGAAGCCCATATTTCTTTCATTGAAACTGGAATGGCTTTAGTGGAACTGAAACAAATATACCATGGCTCCTAATTATTCAAGCATATTTGGCATCAGAGACTTTTGCTTTCCAATAGTGAGGACTTCTGAGATCTGGTTTAGGTCTCCAGTCTTCTGTTTTCTCTTGTTCTCCATTTCTGTCTAACTACCTGCCCTGTGTGATATACTTTCTTGGCTGTTGGGAACCAGATCTACATAAGGACCATACCTTGGAGACAGAGTACATGCCTTGTATGCAGAAGGTCACAGGTTCACTGACTGGTATGTTTGTTTTGTTTTGTTTTAAAAACAAAACATCAAATTGCCAGGTGATGGGAAATTCCTCTCTGCCTGAAACCTTGGAGAGAAGAACTACTAAACTACATGGACCAAAGTAGGTAATAGTGGTCTGAGAGCCGTTTAATATGTTTAACTATGGGGTCATTCCCTTATGAAAAGGGAGCCTGTTTAGAATTGATTTTTCCCGTTGGCACACTTGTTGTTCTGGTGATTCTGGGAGCCCAGCCAGCCCCGGGATAAGCCACAGAGCAGTGCAGGAGGCCCCACCAGCACCAGGAGCCACGGAAGGAAAGAGGGAAAGGAAAGGAGGAAGGTAGGAAGGAAGGGAGCTGGGAGCAGGAGGATGGGGGATTCTTTTTTTTTTAAGCAAAACTAATCATTAAATCGATATAATGGCCTAGCAGCTACTCGCCTTTGCAACTAGCTGCTTTGCCAATATATCAATTTTGTGATTAGTTTTTTAAAAAAATTTAAATAAAGGACCCAAAACGGCAGCACTGGGTGTGTGTGTGAGACATCTCTGGGGTTGGATGACACACATCCCTCTGCCATTTGCCCCTCACTTCTGAAAGAATCGATCCCAATCTGGTTTTCCCACTTAATGCATGTGGGTCAGGATCGATTCTTAGCAGAAGAACTGCTAAAAAGCGGCTACCAAAATACCCTGGGCTTTTGGCGTTTGCCCCGCTTTTTTCCTACTGGAATCGATCAAATGAGGCTCAGAATCGATTTCCAGTGGGAACCAGGGGCATATAAATCCATTCAGGAATCAGAGCTTTTCGTAGTGGGAATGACACCTATGTACAATAGACTGCTTGTTTGCCTGGAGCTCTTGAGAAGTCATTCTCTGAGCATTGGCAGTTATGTTTTTGCCATTCTAGTTTATCTGATTTACTTAGGACCTTGCTCCCCAGCTGAATTGTAGCTTACGACTTGGACATATCTCTCACATCTCTAAGATATCTCAATATGTATGAATATAAAAATACAATATTCCAGAATCCAAAAATATCACAAACACTACTAATCCCAAACATTTTGGATAAGGGAGACTCAACCTGTACAGCTATCATGACTAGCCCCCATTGATAGTAGCCTTTCTGCTTGCTACACTGAAGTAGTTTGCAACAGTACGTGTTTGATTTTTTTTTGACAGTGTAACCAGATATTTTTTTGGAAAATGCTGATTACTTACTAGCAATTACAATACATTTATCTGACTCTGTGTTTTCATTTATAAGCACTCTTCCAAGTATGTGTCTTTCTCTTTGCTGTTACATTTGGACAGCTTTACTTATATGGATTTACTCAAAGGTAAAAAAAAAATCAGCATATTTTAATTACATGCTCGTTCCCTTATTCCAAGAAGCAGAAGGAAAGCCTTATTATAATTAAATAGATTTTTTTTAAAAAGACAATTAACAACTCTTTATGATGAGAGTGTTTTTATACATGCTAGTGCTTTCTAACTTTGGGCACTTTTTAGTTTTTAATCTTTAAAACTGATGAAAACCACCATCAGAATTAATCAGACTGATTTTTCCCTTCTGCACCTGATAGTAGAAATCATTCTTCTGGTGAATATTACCAACTGAGGGGCTCATAGCTGACATTTACAGAGGATCAAGGTGGCAGGGAGTGTGTGGAGGAAGGAGGAGAAAAATGAACAGTACTAATCTGAACAATACTAATCCTCCTTCTCAGTCATTTCAGATGTATTGCATGTGTAGCTACAGAGAGGAAAGATACAGATTGCCATTCCTGTGACAAACCAAGGGGGTGTGAAATTAACCCCTTTATTTCTGCATGGTGACATCTCATATGGGCAACTCTTATCTAGAAAAGACAAAAAGGGGTATTGCAGTTTTAGAAATATACAGAATTAAAAAATTGTTGCATATTGCATGTGTCTTTCTTACTCATGTTATGTTTGTATGCATATTACATTTCCCATTCTAATGCACTCCCTCTCTTAGTCCAAGCAATATACTGGAGATCCCAATCATTGCTGCACAAGGTATACATAGATGCTATTTATTTATTTAATATTGCCTTTCAACCTGCCAGGCGGCTGAAGCAATGCACAACAGGTATGAACATTTTTAAAAAGCCAGATTAAAACTAGTTTTAAAAACGCACACAGCTAAAATAGTTCATCCACAAAACTGATTTTAAGGAACAAAAATGGAAGCCTGTGAAGCCTAGCACCAAGACAGGTGATATGTGATCCCTAAAGAGCACATCAGGCAACAGTCTAGCAGTCGTATTTTGTAAGAGCAGTCCAATGTAGAGCATAGTACAATAGCCTAACTAGAAGGTAATTAAGGTTTGAACCATTGTGGGCTAATCTGCCACAGTACTTGGAGGAACTGAAATTACAATTTTGCACCCTATACCTGGGAGTAAGCCTCACTGAACTCTATTGGATTTTACACTGTAAACTGAATAGGGAGAAAAGATAAGAGGGAGACACAGTGAAGAGGTGAAAGACTCCTCACTCCCTCTCCCCAGCCTTTCTACACGAAATATAGGCCTGGGACAGACTGCCTGAAAAGGGCGGCCTGCTGGCAGCCTAATTTCCTCTGGAGGGAAGCCGCAGCCACCAAACCTCATGGCTTCCCTATGGAGGAAAAAGAACTGACTTCTTTTTGAGCTGCAGGGGCAGCGCAACAGGTGCGCCACTGGCACACAGCAACATGCAGATGCTGTGCGGTGTTTACATAACAATGGTGACGCCCGTGTACACAGGGCACTGCCATTGTTATGCCACCCGTACATAGTAGGGTTAGGGGCACAGTCCCTAACCCTAAAATCGGCGCTGGTATGCTGCTTGTTGGTGGTGTGTACCGTGCCATAGATAACATTACTCAAGCAATAAAAGCAAAAATGCAACAAAGTTATTAAAGGTATGTAAGTTAATAGCAAAAAAAGTGCTGAATTCTTAAAATCATAGAGTTGGAAGAGACCCCCAAGGGCCATCCAGTCCAACCCCCTGCCATGCAGGAAATCCAAATCAAAGCATCCCCGACAGATGGCCATCCAGCCTCTGTTTGAAGACCTCCAAGGAGGGAGACTCCACTACACTCCGAGGAAGTGTGTTCCACTGTTGAACAGCCCTTACTGTCAGGAAGTTACTCCTAATGTTGAGGTGGAATCTCTTTTCCTGCAGCTTGCATCCATTGCTCTGGGTCCTATTATCTGGAGCAGCAGAAAACAAGCTTGCTCCCTCCTCAATATGACATCCCTTCAAATATTTAAACAGAGGTATCACATCACCTCTTAACCTTCTTTTCTCCAGGCTAAACATCCCCAGCTCCCTGAGTCATTCCTCATAGGGCATGGTTTCCAGACCCTTCACCATTTTAGTCGCCCTCCTTTGGACACGCTCCAGTTTCTCAATGTCCTTTTTGAATTGTGGCACCCAGAACTGGACACAATATTCCAGGTGGGGCCTGACCAGAGCAGAATATAGTGGCACTATTACTTCCCTTGATCTAGACACTATACTTCTGTTGATGCAGCCTAAAATCGCATTGGCCTTGTTAGCTACCGCATCACACTGTTGACTCATGTTCAACTTGTGGTCTACTTGGACTCCTAGATCCCTTTCACATGTTGTCTCCTTAAGCCAGGTGTCCCCCATCCTATATCTGTGCATTTCCTTTTTTCGCCCTAAGTGCAGTACCTTACATTTCTCCCTGTTGAAGTTCATTTTGTTAGCTGTGGCCCAGCTTTCTAGTCTAACAAAATTTTTCATTGTTATTTCTGTGTCAGACAAGTCCCGTTTCTTTTGTTAAGTTATGTTGCTTTCTGATAATCTTTCATGGGGGAGATACTGTATTCATGTTGAAATCTACTTCTCTGTTTTACCTGCTGTGGGGAAACAATGAAGAAATCTTTAGCGGTGTGTGTGTGTTTGTGTGTGTACAATTTCAAATACCTTCCTCGTATCAGTCTTAGAAGACAGATTAAACAGAAGCATCCCAGTTGGAAACCAAGTTTCTGGAGCTTAACACTTACTCATACTGACATTTTTATTATTCTTCCAAAAGTGTTTGACTTTAATTATTTCCCTAACTTAACTGGTAACATAACCTGCTCTGGCAAAAGCTTTCTTCCTAGTTTTGTTTTTAGTTCCAACCTTTTTTTTTATCGGCGGAAAGGCCACAATTATGAACATTATTTGTTTAAAAAGAAAAAGAAAAACCATCTTGGACTCCATCTTAGGAGAAAGGTGGGTATAAATTCAGCAATAAATAAAAATGTATGATGAGGCATAAACTGGGGTATTAGGCTGGGACTCAGTGGCATCACTGGGTTGGGTGTGAGGGTGCGGACTTCACTAGGTGATACCTCAGAGGAGGGGTGATATCCAGTTGGTCCCTCCTCCTGCTCAGTGGAGTGGGGGTGTAGTGATGCTGCCAGGGCCTGCCACTTGTCTGCTCCCATGGTTCTTGAGGGAAGCCAAAGTAGCAGAGAAAAGGAAATGAGCACACATCCCTCCCTCCTTACCCACTGCCTTGGCACTCTGAGCCTAGCGAGCCAAGGCACTGGAGAAGGATAGAAGGATGCCTGCGGCAGCCAAGCACCAGGGGGGAGGGGCAAGCACCCATGCAGGCACCTTCTCCGATGCCTTGGCTAGTTTGACTGAGCAGGCCAAGGCACTAGGGAAGGAAGTGCACATGTGCACACAGGCACCCCTCCCACATTCCCTCTGCCTCACTTGCCCGCTTCCCCTGGCAGACCTGGATGGGCATTTGGGTGGCTGGTGCAAAATGTCAGGCACCCACACTAGTTGACAGCAACACTGGAGACTCCACTGAGAAGACAGGTCAGAAAAGAAATGGTTATTTGGTCAGTCAGAAGTATATGGTATATTGGGGTGGTGGGGGGGGAGGTCATTGCTCCAGCAATAAAAATTTGTATTCACCATGAAATTTTCTTTCAGCTTTAAATTGTTTAGCATCGCAGTAACATAACACTTTTGTTGGACATTTAGCAATATAGTTTGGGCAACCCCCCAAAAAAGGTCAGGAAATATGAACAAAATCAAATGTAAGCATTGTAGGTGTGAGTGATTGTAAGTGTCTCATACTCTGCAATGCTAAAAATTGTGTGTGTGTGTGTGTGTGTGTGTGTATGCCTTCAAGTTGTTTCTGACTTATGGTGACCCTAAAGCAAACCTATTGTGGTGTTAACATGGGGAATCATAGTCCAACACTCAAACCACACTCAAAAAAAGAAAAAAATCCAGTATTAAGGGCAGACTTCTCATTTGGAGGAGCTATGTACTCATTTTGGCTCCCCTTGTAACTGTATCCCTGGTTATGTGAGCAACTATGAAGATAGCTTTTTAATACTTGCTCTAATTATTGAGAAAATAATTAGATACTTGTTGTTGTGAAGCAAAGGCATCAACTTTATATACATATATAATCATTTTGTTTGTCTCTAAAAGAGGCCATTGGTTATTTTGTTACTTA
>NC_056525.1:151315231-151381355 GCF_019175285.1 Sceloporus undulatus | reverse complement strand
CGTATTGTTCACTTATTATTTAAATAGTATTCCCAATTAACAATATTAACAGGTTGCCTCTTAACAATAGGTTAAGAGTGCTGCCTAATCTGTACAGAGTATTGATTTATTCACATTCATCCAGCCCATAACCAAGCATAGGCAGTCACTGAAGAATGAAACAGCCACACCTGATTCTTGTGGAAAAAGATATGACAGGTTGACATTGCCATATAAATAACAGCTCACTTCACAACTTTGGAGCGCATCTTGAAGCAGTGTCTTGTAGATGTTGTAAAACATGAGGAATGGCCTGGAGCCCCATAGAAGCCAACAGATGAACTGTAGAAAAGAGCAATAATCCCCAAGCAGTCGTTTCTGGAAACTGCAAAGACTTATTTAGGTGTTTTCCTGCATCATAAATGCAGCTAAATTGGCCATGGGATATGGATAAGGATGCAAATTTCCCCAGTGTTTCAAAATTTCATCCTGTGGAGAAGCACTGGCAAAATAGAATGTTTGGCGTATCCAATAATCTCACAGTTTATTTTTATGCTTGGTACACAAAGATCTTTAAAGTAACACAGTCAGAGTGCAAGGAAGTTACCTAGTCATGGTGCAGAGAAAGGTTTGCTGAGTCCTCTAGTGATTGAGGAATAGAGGCAGTGTCCTGCACACACTCACCCATAATATTAATCCAAAAGCATATTTTGGATTTAATATTCAGGGCTGGGTAATTTTCAGAGGTCAGAAGATCACACACACACACACAGGCCCTTGCGGAGCTGCATCCCATCTCCCAAACACCACTGAAAACAAAGCTTTTCGCAATTTCTTTTTGCACCAAAATGCTGCCCAATATTCTTTAGGCAGTTGAAGGGAATTTTGCCATATTTTGAAGCCCCTTGGGCTGTTTTAGGCCTAATAAAACTTTTTCTTTCAACCGGTCATTGTTGTGAAAAGGGTTTTTTGTGGGCCTAAAGTGGTCTGACAGCCCAAAATGTGGCAAACTTGCCCCTTGGATCATAAAAACAGCCTAGGGTGCCATAAGCAGCCATCAAGTTGCATTTTTTTCCACTCCTCTCATAGTCAATGGTATCAAAAGTTATATGTGGTAGTTCATAATTGCTTGAATGATAGGTCATTCAGTGGTATCAGGAACTGGAGAATAACCTGGAAAATCCACAAGTTCACTGATTTGTACTTTTGCTATTATTTTCCTGTTCATCGGGTTTCTAAGATTGGGTTATTGGTTTTGTTATTTCAACCTGTCCAGGAAATGTATAGTAATATATACATTCATCTATAATGCCCTTCCACAGGGAGCTAAGCAAGCTCTCTTCCTGCTTTCCTTTTGTTGGCAGGTGAATACATTTTTATTCAAGCAGGCTTTTTATATACAGTGAGCCCTTGTTTTACATGGGGGATCTGTTCCAGACCCCCCCCCCCCGTGTAAAACAAAAAATGCCTATTATCAAGCCCCATTGCAAGTATGCTGAAAGCAGCGTATAATGCGCCCACATATGATGCGGGTGCACTGTATAATCTTTGTCAGAGATGCATTTATATGGCGTGTGTGTTCTACTTGTGTTTTTTAACTCGTGTATGTTTAATGCAATTTTATATTGCAAGATGGTTTAAATTGATTTAACATTTTTGCTGTAAAGTTTTTAGCTGGTTTTATCGGTGGGCATCCTTGGTTCCCATTCTGGGAGAAAGGTGGCATTTAAATGATTTAAATAAATAAATCTATGAAAGTATTGATAAAAAGACAGACTAACATATTTTAGCTTATACAGATCTGAGTATTCTGCCTACATCCTTGATTCCTGGTAATGAAACATACAGAAGTGTCTTCACTATTTCAAAAATTAGATTGTTGTATCATTTGGGATGAACTGACTTTTTCTGCTTTTCCCAGAATAATGTGTGGATCAGACCTTAGTAAGCCACTGGATTTTTACACGTCTTGAATTTTTCTTTGTGTCCATTTTTGAAATGCAAGTGAGGGGGTATGTGAAGTGGATTGCAAGCTATGGGTTAAAAATTGTGTTCATGTACATGTATGGTTCCAGGAGGTATAAACTGGATAACTTCTGATTAAAAAATGAACAGGAGTGAGCTTTTATTCCATCCCTATTATTATTTTCAATGCCACTGTTGGCAGTACAGTGTAACACAATGAGTGTTGTTATCATTATCACATATAGTGCTGTTTAGACCATAGTAACAATAGCATGACCCTGATCCTGAAAGCTTTCTGTCTGCTTGACCATGGGAAGAAAACAGAGGTGGGAGAGGGATGAAAATCAAAGGGATAAGAGAAGATAATGTGGGCAAAAGTAGTTACAAGCACCAGTTTTGTTGTAGTAAGTATAGTAATTCTGTTTCACATCCAGCACATTTTCTGATTCAAAATCTTGCCAGACCCAGAGTGCAGAAATGCCATAAAAAGAATCTGAGACTTCCTTTTCAACTGTGATGCCAGCTCATGGTAAAACAGCCACTTTCAGAACCCCCTAAGAGGACACCCAATAAAATCTCTCTAATCTGCTTTCTGTATTCATTACCTAGATCAACCCTTTCTTATGAGTTTCTCTAGCCAACGTACTGTCTGTCTCCAGCAGTTTTGGAAACTTCAAGAAGAACAAAGGCAGCGGGGTGCTGAGAGTGTATCAAAGAGAATAAAACACTATTATAAATGTGAAGACAAGAGAAAGGTGATGGGGTATTGTGAAATTCTCAGTTCACTATTGCTAGATTCAGGAGTATTGTTATATTCTCAAGAGAGCAATGTCTGTTACTGTTTTAGTCACATCCAGCAACCTGTGACATCAGTGGGAATAAAATGAAAATGAGATTTCTGTTCCCCCTAACACTCTTGAGGATGAGCATTAACTAGTAGCAGTGGAGAAGGACTATATAGTAGAAATACTGAATAAGTATTTTATTTTATTTGTATGTATGTACAACGCTTTGCAAATCTACAGCGCTATATAAATAAAGCATAATAATAATAATAATAATAATAATAATAATAATAATGTGAATTTCTACCCTGCATTAATGCAAAGAGAGAGAGAGAGAGTTATGACAACTAATTAAATAAACATTGAAAAGAAAACCATTAAACAAATCATAGAGGCAAATATATTTAAAACACAACAGTGAAAGACATACCAAAATCACCTTCAGCCTCAGACCAGCTTACATGTCACAGATTTGCCCGAACAAAAATGTCCTTGCCTAGTGATGCAAGCACAAGAGAGAAAGAGTGAACTTGACCTCGCTTGGAAAAAAAGTTCCAGGGTTTAGAATTGGTAAAGGAGACCCTCTTTTGCTTCCCTAATAGAAATGCATCTGATGGAAACAGCAAGATGAAGAGAAAGGCTTTGCCTGAAGAACTTAAAACCTGGGCAATGTTATATGAGAGAATACTCCTTCAGATGGCCTGAACTCAAAACTTATAAGGGTTTATAGCACTTTATGTCTGGAAATAGTCCAATGGTCAGCCAATGAGGGTGTCATGTGCTCCTTGTAACTTTCCCTAGTCAAAACTGCTGAGTCCTCAATATAACATTAGGTGACACTGTCAGGTCAGTTTGAGTTTCAAATGTCAACTTCCGCATCTGTATACAAAATAGACTATTTCAGTGATGGTGAACTTTTTAGAGACTGAGTGCCCAAACTCAGTGACGTTCCTGCACTGGGTGCCCGGGGATGAGGGCTTCCAAGGGGCAAGACTTCCAGAGGTGGGACTTCCAGGGGATGGGACACCTGGGAGGGGAAAACATGCAAAGAAAAAATGGAGGATCTGACCATATAAAAGCTCAAAACAAAACAAAAAAGCCACTCATGTAAATATTAAATCCATCCTTCTCAGTCCTGCTCAAAATGGAGGACCTTTTGGAATCCCAGGAGGACCAAGTCTGGTCACCATGAGCTAAAAACACTCATATAAATATAAATGCATTCTTCTCAGCCCTGCTCAAAATGGAGGACCTTTTGGAATCCAACCTGGAGAGTTTCCTGTTTTCCTCAGAACGCCTCAGGGTCACCAGAAATGATTTGAAGGCGCACACACCCCCAAGTCTGGGAGGAGAAAGAGGAGAAGGTAATAGCATTCCCTAGGGGATTGTGCCTCGTGGGGGTGAGACTTCTGGTCAGAAGGGATAGGACTTCTGCCCAGAAGGGCCACACACTACCTCCTTATTGCAGCTCAGTTTTCCATGAGAGAACTGGGCCATAGCAAGGAGCCAAGCCAGCTGTGCACTTCTCCCACATGCCCACTGACATGGCTTCATATGCCAGAGACAGCCTGCATGCTATAGGTTTGTCAACATGGGACTAGGAGATTCAAATTGTTTCCAGTATTTCTAGGCTTCTGCTTGCTGCATCAGATAGTCAGTGTAGCAGATTGGTTGCAGTGTTAAGATATTCTCCCAGCAAGTGCTGCCATCTTTATCCTTCCACAAAATGCCATTCCAGATAAGAACCCCTTACAATGTTGTGTAATAATGTCTGGCAAACCTCCAGAGGACAACAATGTCAAGATGTGAGGCAGACCTTGAAAATGGATGCCCTTTTCTGTTAACTTGATGACCAAATGTGGCATGCTGGTTTTTCTGTTGTTTGGTCACAGCTTCATCTAAAATAAATCACAACAGTTGTGCAATGACTATCCTTTGGGGAAACAGGCAAACAGAAAAGCAGACAGAGGTAAAAAAAAAATGGCAGGAAAGAGAATGAACACATCTAGAAAAATGGGTTGCAGTAAAGAGAAAATAGCACATGTTCCAAGTCAGGATTAAAATGTGACTTTGAAGAAGTTAGAAGCCACTGGTTACAAACAATGGATTACTCAGTATATTTATTATCCACATCACATTTAGTGTACATGTACCCATAAATGTTTTGCCTCATTTCTGTATCAGTCTCCATTTTGTAAATCAGTACAAAGAGTCATATGTAAATACAAAATCTAAATGCATTTTCTCTGAAAATAAGCACTTCCGGACTAAAAATATGCCTTTTAAAATGCACTATGACATCTTGTTCAATATGAGAACTATACCAGGGTAGTTGGGAAAATTTGAAAGGTGTTAAATATGTACTTTATTTATTGCTTTGATTTATTAAAATACTTCTACCCTGCTAAGTAATTGCTCCTTTTGGGGGAGTGCAACTCCATCCAGAACAAGCTGTTTAACCAGTTCGCAGATATGAGAACTGTCAGTCTACAGACCCTCTGTCTTATTGGAATTCAGCTTCAGCAGACTCCAGTGACAAGGAGGAATAGAGTTGAGTGTTATCACATACTGACGGTGACGTATTCAAGTCTCTTAATACAAATTTCAAGTCAAGTCTCAAGTGTCTTCCTTCCAGTCTCAAGTTGTCTCAAGTCCTTGCAAGATACTTTCAAGTCTCATTGTATTAGGCAATGCGCTTGAGGTCGGGGTAGAGGTCTGCTTGGCAGCCTGTCAGTGCTGCACACCAGAGGAGCCTTCTAAAGCTTTTGAAAAGCTTTAGAAGGATGATTCTTCTATCCTCAAGCCCATTGCCTAACACATTTCCTATTCCTTTCTGAGAAATGTGATGGGTCTTGCCTGCTGCTCAAAATGAATGGCACCATGTCTCAAGTCAAGTCAAGTCAGTATATCATTTTTGTCAAGTCCAAGTCAAGTCATGGAAGTGGCTTGAGTCTGACTTAAGTCTGAGTTAATTGACTCAAGTAGACATAACTGCATACTGATGGTCTGTTGTTGTTAACTGCCCTTGAGTTGATCTTGACCCATGGCAGTCCTGTGGATGAAACATCTCCAAGACTCCCTGTCCTCCACCTCTCTGCTTACTTCCTGCAAACTCATAACTTTGACCTCCTTAATAGAGTCCATCCATCTTTCTCAGCAATGTGGATCTGGTCTGTTTATATCTGCATTTACAACATTTGGTTTCTTGAAGCACCCTTCTGCTGACAGTAAACTGGGGGAAAGAAAAGATCAGATTATACTTAGATAGGATGTTCACACACCATTTAAGACAAGCAAGAAACCTTTGTGATCTTTTTCAAATCTCTGTTCATGGGAATACAAAAAAAAAAAAAAAAGTCACAAATTGCAGCATGTTACAACTCTATTGACCAGAAAATGAGGAAATAGCCAACTTTTCATTTTAATGAGATGTCAGGTACTAAGGTAACTGCCTCCTGCATCTTAATGCAGTTGGCTGGGCAAATTTGGGGCTCTGAGCCTTTGTCATTTCTCTGCAGTGCCTTCCTCTAATTCTTTGTGACACATGGTGCTAAAATCTTGCAGAAATGTGAGGTGAGGCAGGGGAGGATTCCTGCAGACTCTCCTGCTGTGAGAGCACTCATTTGCATTATTCATTATGTGGGAGCATTGATTTGCATCTTGTGGCTGCCTCCATTTCGAGGCAAAAGGTTCTCAGGATTACTAAATTTTTATGGTATTAATATTGCTCGTTTGGGAATATAGTATCCCTATTGTCTCTTGGCCTGGATTTTGCCCTATCCTCATCAGAAATGCTTTCAAAATGCTATACACCACCATCTCTTTAGGGAAGAGCACAAGTTCCTGCTATTTAACAAAACATGCCCCATTTTTTTATTACACAGTTAAATATATATATATTTGTATATTTATTTGACAGAAATATAGCCTGCTAGTCCATGCAACCAATTAGACCATAATTGCTGGCTGCTTGCTATTTTTATAAGGCTATATACTTCACATATGCATGCTTCTCTCACTGCAGTGTTTGTGTGCTGGTTAATAACATCTGCAATACTTTCTGCCTTTTAGGTTGTCAGAAGCAATAGCCTGTTAAGGATTTTATGTATTTTGCTCAATAGGACAGCTGTTCTGAAAGTTATGGAACGTAGCATCGAGATACTTTCCTCCTTCCAAATCTTGTTAATTAATTTGCATTGTGCTTTGCCTTCCTTCTTTATTTTTAATTTAGAAATGTAGTGGGCATGGGTTTCAGACTCACATATGCAATACATACTTGGTGTTCATTGTTAGTGGCATTACTGAACTGTGCCAAAACAAAACAAAACAAAGAAAAAATGCACCAGCTTTTAATTTGTGTGTTTCTAATTGAAGATAGCATGATTCCTGGATGAGTGTATTAAATATGTCCATGAAGACATGTATTAAAGACTAGCTTGGCCACCCAAGAAGCTGTTGTTTTTTTTTAAATCTATTAGAAACAGTTAGATACAGCATCTTTGATGCACGAAGCAGCTAATGACATGGAGTACAGAAACAATTTAGCAACATGCGACTTTATTGTCAGTACAATAGGGATCGGTCATAGGGATCAATCCTCCAAGAACTCTTTAATGTCAGTTGAGTGCACAGGCTGCCATGTATGGGAGGAGGAGAGCCCCAGCCTCACTTAAGGTAAGGTATCCAGATATAGTTGAACTTTAACTCCCATAATCCTTCACCATTGGCTTCAGTAGTGCCAACAGGGCTATAGCTATTGGGACTTGCAGCCCAACAGGGTCGGCGGGCCTACCCTTCCAACCCTGGATATATGACAGCCACCCACCTCATTGCTCCACTGTTTTGACCATGTTTTCTGACTAATTTTAATCATTATTATTGTTGTATTATAACAGGCCCAGGTTTTTATTTGAGATTATTGACGGAGTCTGTATTTTATTATTGATTGTACTATTGTATGTATTTTTATCAGGTTGTAATCCTGCCTCACTCTGCAGGGAGAGGTGGGAAGATATAAATAAATCATTTTTTATTATTATTATTATTATTATTATTATTATTATTATTATTATTTGTAGAGCCCTAAGATCTTCCAAGGAAGGCTTTTTCTCAGTCCCGCCACCATCCCAGGCTCTCTTGGTGAAGACACAAGAGAGAGGCTGCTCGGTGGCTGCTCCCATCCTTTGGTACTCCCTTCCACAGGATGCCAGGCTGGCTTTCTTCCTGCTGGCCTTTCACCAGCAAGCAAAAACATTTTTATCTAAACAGGCTTTTAAACATATAATCAGGATAGGATGTTTTTTTTTTATATGGGGTGTGTGTTTTTAGTTGTGTTTATAACTTCTATAAGTTTTTGTATTAATTTTATATTATTTTAACTAGATGATTTTAATTGTTTTTAAATTTTTATTGTAACATTTTAATAACATTTATCTTGTGAGCTGCCTTGGGTCCCTTTTTTGGGAGAAAGGTGACAAAGAAAGAAAGAAAGAAAGAAAGAAAGAAAGAAAATGCCATATGATTCATGTTGTAGGGCAGCTATAGCCTATTAGAGAGAAAGATTTTAACATTGATTTCATATATTTCATTGTTAAATTTGAATCCTACCCTTCTTTGTAGTAACTGCTGTAACCTCACAACAGTCCTCTTAGGCAGGTTAGACTGAGATATACTGACATATTCAAGGCACAAAGCCAACTGTTTTAGCCTGGATTAGACTGGAAAATATAGGATTGTGAATAGATACGTTTACCATAATTTGCCATCTCTCTATATGGTAACAGGTGGAGGAAAACAGATACTGGTTTCGTTTTAAAACAACTCAGAATATTGCAGAAGAATGTTGGGGGTGGAGTGTGCTAAATTCAGCCTTTCTTGTAATCCCATCTGACAGTTAATGGATCAGATGTCTTTCAGAGAGTTTCACAAATCCACATAATGTCCCTGATTATATTCTGTTCATTTGGATCCCAGATTTATTTCATATATCTGGATAGCAGCCTCCTCCCACTGTGTGTGGATGTCACAGATTTGTCTGTTCTCAGCATATCAAAGATGATGCTAGAATGCCTGCCATTCTAACAAAGGCTGACATTAAATTTAAAACCCCAAACTATTCCCTCTCGGCTGAACCCATTTGAGCTAGCAGCCTGTGGATATGTGTTGCTCTGGGCAAGTTTCACATGCTGAGGGTCAAGCTGTATTCTTTGTGTGAGGTTTTGGCCTTCACAGCTGTAGAGCTCTTGAGGGTAAAAAGAGCATGGCCCCTTTTGGACCCATGTATCTTGATGTAACTAGGACAGCTGGTGATGGCCCCAGAAGTGCTTCACTAAAAGCCAAATTACAAAAGAGGACATAAAAATAGCAGCTGGCTTGTCAATAAGTTCGTACCAAGTGCCAGCACTCACTATACTTAACAAAACTAAAAAAAAAAAGTAGAGGAAATGCTACATAAAAGTCCTGCTTCTCATATGAATAACTGGGATATTTCCAAAGGTCTGAGCATGACTGGTAGGTTTCAGAATGACTTTAATAACCTGAACATTCATGCCGCGGCTTCTGCGTGTGGTGTACACACTCCATTAAACTCTACTGGTTTCATGGGACTCCTTCTTAGGAGATTTATATTGTAATAGTTCTGCTCTCATCATATTTGTCTGGAGTAAATAGACACATCTTGCAAATTCTCAGTATGCAATATTGGAAGAAGGCAGTGCCTGGCTCGTTTCTCCGCCAAACTCCCACTGAAGTGAGTGGCATCTTTGCCTCATTAAGGAGTTCAGAGCAAGGCCTCCAATATGCAAAATCCCAGGGCATGGGATTTTTGCATATCCCTTGCGAAGAAAGGAATTCTATAAAGGCAAGCTGCAATTTGGTTCCCCCCGTCTGTTCCCTGTCCACTTCTACCTCCGTTTTTAAAAACATAGCTTTAAAGAAGACACATCACAATTATTCTTCACAGTCCAAAACCAAATGACATCTTGAAGTGAGCCCCTCTCATAGAAAACAGCAAAGCTTTCCAAATTGCACAGATCAACAGTTCTGCAACGGAAGCTGCCTTTCCATTTCCAAGTATATCAATTAATTTGAAAAGACTATTTGGATGGCAAAATGAATCTCTGCAAAATTAAGGGAGTGCAGAAGCCAGGTTCATGCTTTATCAAGGCTCTTATTTTCCTTCCCCCTTCCAAATAATGAGTTGGATTAATGATCATAGGAGCTGGAGAAATTTGTTGATTCTTTGGTGTTTCAACTTCCTGAGTGAGAACTATTCTGTACTTCTGGCTTCTATATCCTGGTGTGTGGAAGGGAGTAATAAATCTATTCCAGGTTTTTGTATGAACCTTTTGGTTGTCCAAAGTTACTTGTACCCATTCCAAATGTGGTCAGGCTTGACCATCACTAGGTGAAAACTGTGTGTTTTCAAGTTGTTTCCAACTTATGATGACCCTTTCATGGGAGTTTCTTGGCAAGATTTGTTTGCGAGGGATTGTCTTTGGCTTCCTCTGAGGCTGAAAGAATGTGACTTGCCCACGGTAACCCATTACGTTTCCATGGCCAAGTGAGAATTTGAACCTTGTTCTCCAGAGTAGTAATCCAACACACAATCCATATGCTGACTCTTTCTTTTGTCATTTTTCTTAATTATTCATTGTTTGGATTTTAAGTCAACTAGCACAGTATTATTATATGATGAGTAAAGTTTGATCACTTTTTAATATTTACAGAAATTTGTAGAGATTTAAGGTGAGCAAGTTTTATTTATTTTTTTTTGGTTTGTTTGTTTTCCAAATAAATCTGTCAAAAATAGGCCTTTTCCAATGGGAAAAAAAATCAAAACAAGATTTCACATAAGTAAAAGAAAGTGAAGTACAGTCGCCCCTCCTAATGCGCAGATCTGAGATCCACGCCCTTGAAAATATGTGGAGAGGTGACCTCTGATCTTTGCAATGGCGCACTCACATGGGGGCATGCATGCTCCATTCAAGCCCATGGGGCTTGAATAAGCATGAGTCTCAGTTTTCGCAGGGGTGGTGGTGGTGGTCCAGAACAGATCCCCATGAAAACAGAAGCCCAACTGTATTTTGTTTCTACTAGTTCATAGTGTTAAGCAGACATACTAGATTCATTCCCATAAAAAGAATATGAGAAAAGGAAACCAGTAACTGTAATGATCAGAGACGATGCGTAGTTCCACAGAAAATTCTTCCTCTTGCATAAAGTTTAGAAATGAATTGTGGGCATTGAAGGGACATAAATACTGTAAAGGCTGCACATCATGTCTGATTTGGGACAGTAAATAGGGTCAGCCCTGGTTAGTATTTGGATAGGAGACTGCTAGTGAGTACCAAGTGCTGCAAGCTATATTTCAGAGGAAGGAACTAGCAAAGCCATTTCTGAATATTCCTTGCCTCAGAAAATCCTATGAAATTCATGGCATCTCTATAAGTAATTGACAAGTGACTCGAAGGCGCGCATGCATGCACACACACACAAATATGTGGATGTCTTGCATTATAGCCATCATTCTAAAAGAAAACATTCCACACTCTGCTTTTTTCAATTTCCCATCCACATTTTTTCAAAGAAGAAAATGCTTTTGGAAAAGCATGGGGGGGGGGGGTCCAGTTCTTCCAAGATTCCACATCTCTGCTTTTTCAGGCATTCAGAGCTCTCATTGGGAACATAATGATTGGAGGCACTGAGGATGCAGCTCTAGCATGTGAAGAGCACTCTTTGAACCAAAGAATCAGAATATTTGATCTGGGTATTCTAAACTGCTGAAGTCTTGTGTGGGTTAGATTACAACATGAACAAGTGTATTTTCATCAGGTCATATAATAACAAAATTTAAAACAAAGCATATTGGTTGATTTTTCTCAATAACAGCTATTTTGCTATATATTTATTTCTGTGTTGCAGCACTCACATAAACTGCCCTGGAAGATATCTGTTGGTATATAAATATCTTTAAAGGAATAAAGGAAAGGAGCTCTTCATCTTCAGCTAGTGTTCTCCCCCCCCAAAAAAAATTGCAAAAGGAGAATTGGATATAATAACTCAGCAGCCAAAAGATCTGAGAACTGACAGTGTTCTATTAGTTCCTGTGGCACTTGGAGCAACCAAGCAGGGAGTATGTACTGTGTTTGTTATTCCATATGCTGAAGAAATAAATACTACTTTGGTATCTTTCTTAATTAAAAAATACACAGTGGAAGAATGCAACATTTTCTGAATTGAGATGTGAGAGTTTTCCTCCTGGTTTGAATTAAAATAATTACAGCTCTAAAACTATACCCCCCCCCCCTTGATATACCCTTCTAACCCTGCAATTAAACCAAGAGAAATGCTTCATTTTCTGGTTATTGCCAAAACATCTTTCTGACTCCTGGAGAAGCCTTCGATTATACTTGCAGTCGAATTTCATTTCTTGGAGACATACAGGTGCAATAAAAGAAATAAAATTAATTAAAAATGTGGACATATTTATATCTTCCAGGTGCTGACAAAAGGTACTGGCAAAGACATTTTTCAAGTAATTAGACAGGCATTCTTGTGTTTCCTAATGAGTTATCATTCCTCTCTTAAAATGCATCAAACAGGATTTGTCATCTCCCCATAGTCAAGTGACAGGAGAGTTCTGTATAGGAAAAGGCAATAGGAATATCTGCAATCAGGTTCTTATTGCCTCAAAAAATACTAGTGCTACAACAGAACTGACTATTTTTTCATGGTTTAACCAGGCCCAGAAACAACCCTCATATTTTCAGTACAGCACTGGGTCCAGTTTTGGGGTGCCTTAGTATTTAAGAATTTGTTGGTATATAAAAGCCTAAACAGTTTGGGATATGGTTACTCAGCAGACTGCCTTCTCCCTTATAATTGACTGAAGTTATCTGGAGAGTCCCTCCTAGTTGTGCACATGCTACTCTTCAAGGCAGGGCTTTTAATGTGGTAGAACCTACTATAGGTGGCCCTCTTTCTCTGATATTAAACATGCCTGGGGTTCCCAGATCTCATCACCTGGCTATAACTCTCAGGTCATGGAGCCTCTCCTCCAGTCTTAGGAGGAGGAATCTTGGGGTAAGAGTACTGCCTTGAAAAGCGTGTTTGTGTGTGTATGTTAGTATTCTAGGATTCAATGATTCTGTGGCCTGAAACAGACAGGCAGATGGGGTGGCTTCTGGCCACTCTGGGGGCATGACATTTATATGATGCATGCTCCTGGAGCATCTGGAAGTTGTCATGGGGCCACAATGGGGCCGCCTAAGGTGGCCCAAGATCAACCCCAAAAGGAGCAGTTTTCCCCCACTTCTTGCCACAGTCCATTTGCTGCAGTGGTTAAATGCTTGCTCTACAGACATTCACTCACAAACCACAAGGTTGTGAGTTCAGTCCCAACCAGGGGTTCAGGGTCAACTCAGCCTGGCATCCTATCCTTCTGAGGTTGCTAAAATGAGGACCCAGCTTGTTGGGGGCAATTGGCTTACAGTTGTACACCACTTAGAGACTGCTTAGTGTGGTATGAAGTGGTATGTAAATGAAGCTGCTATTGCTATTGCTGTCTGTTTTGTCCCTGTGTGTGTATTCCTCACTTATATACACACAGCCGTATACATGTACATTCTTCATTTATTAGACTTTGTGTTGTTGTTTCTTTGCATGACATATTCTCTGTAGTTGTGGATGAAACCTAGTGTACTAGGCTTTATATCATCACTAGGGCCTGCCCTGTATAACAGCAGATGGTGTTGTCCCAGAATCATAGGTTTGGGACCTGAAATCTCCGGGTGAGGTTACTCCTGACCTGGCAATCCTAGACATCTCTTGCAAACCTTGCTTTTAGGAATATTTTGAAGATATTCATGCATCCTCCAGCCTTCTCGGTATATTTCAATCACCATGAATTTTATGTATAATTTCAATATTATATAGTGATTTTATGCCTTTGAAATATGGTAGGTTTGGGACATAGCTTTAGACACTTTAGACACTTGCAGTTAATAAATACTGATTGATTAATTAATACAGTGCTTTTAGTGGGTACCAATTCCTGAGTGAGTCTGCTTATTCTTTGTTGCCACTTTGTGGATTGTTCTTCTAGGCCCAATCAGCATCATCTGCCAGACAGAGGGGAGCAAACAGAGAGAGCAAGGCATGTAGAGGTCACTACATCTTCTCCTGGCTCCTCTCAGTGCCCACACAAGTCCAGAGACAAGATAGATGTGCCCAATGCTCAGTCCTCCTACTGGGATATGAACCAAGAAGTTGACTAACACTGACAGACCCTGATGGTGGCTCCAATTGGGATACAGTACTTGAAAAGTGGGACTCGGACACTGTTAAAGCAGAGCTTCTGCCCTTTCACACTTCTTGTTATGAGCCTTCAAGTCATTTCTGACTTATAGCGACCACATCATGGATTTTCTGGACAAGAGTTCTTCAGGTTTGCCATTGCTTTCCTTTGAGGCTGAGAGTGACTTGCCCAAAATCACCCAGTGGGTTTCCATTCCTAAGTGAAGATTTGAACCCTAGTATCCAAGAGTCCTAGTCCAACACATAAACCACAATGCTATGTTGACTGCACACTATTCAAGCTCTCTGGCTGAGAATTCTAAATAACCCCCCCCCCCCCAAAAAAACCCTACAAATCCCAGGAATCTGTAGGGTGCTGCTGTGGCAGTTAAAGCGGAATCATAGTGCTGTAACTGTAAAATGGCTACAGGAGCCAGTTCTAGATGTGGCTGATGCTTCAGGCCCGTCAACACCTTCTATCTCCTCACCTTTTATTCCCTTTCTTTTTCTCTTTTGTATCTGACCCTCTAGTCACACTCAATTTCTGACTTTAAAAAAAAAAACAACAGACGGATTATCTGACCTTTACTTGAAAGTAGGCTGTCCTTCACAAGGAGCTCTTCTTCCAGGTCACAGGAACCATTTGGGATCTCTCACATAGGTATATCCCAGCACCTTAGCAGGTGGGACAGAGTAGAAGGTGGACAGAGTAGAAGGTGGAAATGTTATTGCAACTTACCTCTACCACGAGGAAGTCTTTCTCCATCGCCGCCCCGGCCCTTTGGAACACGCTGCCCACAGAACTCCGCTCGGCCACATCCCTGGCCCAATTTAGAAAGGATTTTAAAACCTTTCTATTTAAGATCGCATTCCCCCAATTAGAGTCCTAGTAGGCCTCCCTCCTCCGTATTCCGCAGGAGGACTGACTAACGGGGGCTTTTATTCTGTTGTTGTGTTATTGTTTTTATTTGATTGTATATGTTGTGTTTTTAATATTTGCTGTAAACCGCCCTGATCTCAGGAAGGGCGGTATATAAATTAAAAAAAAATTTTTTTAATTAACTTCTCACATATGGGTATTGTAGTCCTAGTGCAGAATGTAACAGAATCTGAAAACAATGGCTATAGTGTATTCCTAAACAGCCCACACCAAGGAAACTGTAAACCTAAATTGCTAGCTCAAAGCTGTTCAGTAAAAAGAATGTTAGTTGTTAAATGCTTCATTTGACTTCTCCTTTTTTTAGTAAAGCTGTAGGGTGATGCACATGCTCTCTGCACCTCTTATGGATTTTCTATGCTGATGTCATTTCTGTAGCAGGCAGAAATACCACATTTGTCACCTCCTGTAGAGTAATATGTGCACAGAAACATATTTCCATGAACATTCCTGGCTATGATACACACTGAAGAATTCCATGTTATTCTGCTGTCATGCTCTTAGCGCCTGGAGTTCTTTACAGATGATTTGAAAAAAAAAGGATTGAAAATAAATCTGCTCATATTGTAATGCTTTTATGTGGATCTATGGTGTGGCCATGCTTGGAATATTGTGCACAGCTCTAGTTGCCTCACTTGAAAAATGATACCTAGAGCTGGAAAGGGCATGGAAAAGGGTTAAACAAAGTGAATCAACCGTTTGGAATGGCCAGGGTGCCAGATATCATTTGATTTAGAACAACAACAACTAAAGAAGAGTGGGGAAACATAATTGAGGTTTATAAAAAAAAATATTTCTGTCAGCTTAACAACCAACTCTCTCTATAGCTCTTGGATATGGGACTGTAGCTGAATAGTGGAGCACATACTTTGAATGTACAAAGACATCAGCAACTCCCAGAAAGCCTGGGGAAGATTTCTGCTTGGAACCCTGGAAGACAGCTGCCAGAAAGGATGGCCAATACTGTACTAAATAAACCAGTCTCACATGGTATTTATTTATTTTGCATCCTGTCGTTCTCCCAATACAGGAGCCAAAATGACCTATAAAGGTAAAGGTATGCCATGCAGGGGCTCACAATCGAAACACAGATATATTTGGCTTAAAGGTAAAGGTATTCCCCATTGACAAGGTTGTCAAGTCATGTCCAACCATTGGGGATGGTGCTCATCTCTATTACTAAGCCAAAGATCCAGCATTGCCAGAGACTACTCTGTGATCATGTGGCCAGCATGATTGCACAGAATACTGTTTATCTTCCCACCACAGTGGTACCTATTTATCTACTTGCATTTGCATGCTTTTGAACTGCTAGGTTGGCAGAAGCTGGGATTAGTGATGGGAGCACACCTCATCATGCAGCACCCAGGCCTCGAACTGCCAACCTGCCGATCTTGCAGTCAACAGTCAGCTTCTTAACCATTTGAGCCACCTCATTGCTAAGATGATGTATATAACAGGACTTAAAACAGAATACACTTAAAAATTCAAGCACTTACAACACTGAAGGCTTTTTTTTTTAGTTGTCAGCTTAAAAACATTTAAAATTTCACAAACAACAAGAAACAAAAGTACAGCAGCCATCGTTGAAATGTATTCCGCAATGTCCAGTTGGACACCAAAAACCTGTCTAAATAAAAAGGCATTTGCCTGCCAGTGGAATGATTGCAGAGAAGGGGCCAGCCTGGGAGCAGCCACTGAGAAGGCCCTCTCTTGGGTTGTTATCAGAGGTGACTGTGATGGGAGTCAAAGAAAGCATTCCCCCTAACAGACAGTAGACAAGGAAGCCTCCTTTGTTCCTGTTTTCTGCAGTTGGTCCCACAGTGAAATGGACAATATTTAGAAATGCAGCAAATAGCTCAAGAGATTAATGGCTCTAGTTTAACATGTGGTAGATCAGAGAACCATCTTGGACAGCATACCATGAAAAGAAAACATCCCCAAAACTCTGTATTCTTATTGTCTGAAGATCCCTGTGTTGCCTCAAAATCCCCATTTTATTGTTTACATGGGTGTTTGAAATCCAGGCAGTCAGATTAAAAACAAAGGTTTCTCACCCTAAATTCTCATTTGCAATAAAAGGACTGTACTTGGTACTGGAAACGGCTTAAGTGCCTTCCTGCTTGCCTTGTTACCTATCCTTCAAAAGAAATTACCAGAAAAAAATAGAATATTTCCAAATTCAGAGATATCAGAACCATTTATCAGCACTAAATGCCAGTGATTTTATTTCCTTTTGATCCTTTTGTCTGATCTTTGTATAAAACAGGAAATCCTGAAAATGGCATGGAATGTCAGTTTTAAATATTCTGAATGAACTTTCTGCAAATTTAATGCTCTTATTGGAGACAACAGCACATGCTGATATAATTTGCATGGCAGTAGAAGTGCCACACTTCTCTCCTAATGCCAATGTGTGGGCATTTTGCCAGTGAAAATGAATTCTCTAGGGAATGTTTCATTTAATGGTCTCTCCCACCCGCCTCTACTTATTCCCCATTTGCTTCAGCCTTCCAATGTTTTTCTGGCACAACACTAGATTAATAACAAATGGCTTTCTGTAGGGGAAAGATTCTGTGGCGTGACCTCCAAAGACCTCACACAGCTACACCAGAAATGATTATAGAAAATCATGGCTAAAATCCAGCAAAGTGAAGCATTCATGAAGTTTTAAAAGCACCCTGGGTAATTCATTACAGGAAATGGGTAAGACGGAACTGGAAAGTAAATATAAAGGGTAAAAATTGTATATACAGATGATGGGGAAGTTCACAGTTCTGCACCACATGGTCTTTATGGCAAATCAGAAGGGCCCGAATGTAGTATTTTCCTTTACTAACCATGGGCCTTCTGCAGATTTGAGATTTTGCAGTGTGTGGTGCAGCATGGGTAGTCACAAAACACTTGTAAGGACAGCTGAAAATCAGAGCAAGCCCTATATACTCATATAGGCATAAATACTCATTCTGACAGGCCCTTAGCCTAAAGCTTGACATTACAAGAACTATGTTGCTGTTGCTAGAAGGACTGTCTTGTGCCTAAAGATCTGCATGTTCAGAATAAGACTGGAAAATTTGGTTGGATATTTTAGGTGTTATTTTTTTTTAAATTTATTACCAACCATTTTTCTCCCAGAAATGTTTGCATTTGAAGAGGATAGTATTTTGTCTTGTAATGTGGTGAATTCTTTGGGGAATACTGAGCATTTTAAGAAAGGAAGATGCATAAGGCAAGTAAAGTGAAAAACACAGTGAGGAAAGGACATGGAGATAGTTGAGAACCTAAGTAACAGAGACAAGGACTAATTGCTATGATTAGGTGGGGAAAGTCCTGTTTAGGAGGCCAAACTCTGGTCCTTTAAGCATTCATCAGATTCTGCTTTCAAGTTATTATCCTCAGCCACATGCAGTTGATTCTCCCATTTATCACTAATAAAAGTTGAATGCTTTAGAATGCAATGTTCTAAATGGATTCTACAGTTGCATAGTATGTCCACTGATAAGGGGTGGGGAAGGGGAGGCCCTCCACCTGATATTTTACTGTAGTTTCCACCATCAGTTTCCACTGACTTTGTTAGGTAGTGATTTGCAGTTCAGCAACATCTGGGGCACCCCATCCCTTCTTTCAGATGCATGGAATACCCTCAGACTTGGCAAAGCCAAGATGATGGGGAAATTATTTTTCCCTTCATGATTAATTAGAGCAGTTTTCTTCCTTTTTCAAGATAATTTTGTAACCAATAATTGCTATTCATTACATGCCTCCAAGCTGAAATCACTTATGAAAGAAATATGAATTGCTCGGCTATATATTTACACCCACTATAACAAAATGCATTAGTAACATCCAAATGTAGATATATCATCAGATCACAACAATCCCTAGTTAGCAAAATAACAACTGAAAGGTCTAGAACACATCTGTGAGTTAAATCCAACATTAATTTCTGCCTAAAGTCAATCCAGTAAAACCCTGGTGAGAGTCCAGTTTTTATTTGTTCTAATACCCATTCATTTGGTGGTGGTGGTTTCTGTGCCCCCATGATATTCATCAAACTCTTTTCCAGCACCACATTTCTATTGAGTTGATTTTCTTCTTGTCATCTTTCTTCCCTGTCCAGTTTTTATAACTCTACATAGAAATCAGAAATACTATGGCCTGAATGGTTCTGACTTTTGATATTTAATAATATGTATGTACATCTAAGGATAATTTGCCTTGTGACATCAGAATATGTATTTGGCTTGAACTGCCTTCATAATAATGGTGTATTCTTACTTTATGTGACAAATGATTGCCTTCTGTTAAACTTATTCATTTCATTGTAATTCTTCAGTCTGCTATTAATCTCTTGTCACAGTCTAGACAATATGGTATTCCGGAGTGAGACCCATGGATTTGTGAGCAAGAGGTTGTGTACTTTTTCTTTTTTTGATTCATAGGGGCAAAACAGATAGTCAATAGTAGCTGGTTTCCCAGCAGACTGGGGACCTGGAAGCTGCACAGCTGACCACACATGCAGCAGATCCACAGCATTTCAGAGGTGCAGCATGTACACACACTGCACCCAAGAAATGCTGAAAAAGCCACCCTTTCCTGGCACAAAAAGGAGCAACTTTCTGCCGCTCCTTTTTGCACCAGGAAAAGGCCAAGTTGAGGGAGTGGCATGCAGTTGCCATGGCCGCAACCCGGTGAGCAAAGGGGCAGTGGCAAGCCACTCTTACCCACCATCTGTTTCACCCTGCAGTCTGTTTCTAGTCCATAGCACTTTTGTACATGTTAAGTTTGTAACTGGGTTTTCTTTTTTGTCTAAAAAGTATACCACAAAATATAGAATTTTGTAAAATTCAGAGGACAAATATGTTCTATTCACTATATTAATCTGTAAAATTCAGATCAAGTCAGGTTGCTTTGGAATTCAAGCAACCTGACCTGAAGCATCCTCAGCTGTATTACAAACAGTTTTCAAAGCTCTTTGCTCTGTGATATAGAAGAGCCAGTGTGAAGTTGTGGTTTGAGTGTTGGACTATGACTCTGGAAACCAGGGTTCAATTCCCTGCTCATGCATGAAATCTGCTGGGTGGCCTTGGGTGATTAACACACTCTCAGTTTCAGGGGATGACAGTGGCAAACCTCTGAGCAAATCTTGCCAAGAAAACCCAATGATAGGACTATAATAGAAAAGACTTGTAGATGCAGAATAGAAACAACATTTAATGTTAGCTCTTTTTTTGGTTGTTAGCTTTTGTTTTGCCGTGTTACATGAAGAATAAAAAATTTTCATAGAGTAAGAATGTATTTTCTGTAATTAAAAAAAAACTCCTAGAAAACTATCTCTACACACCTAACTTTAGAATGGTGAGTTTCCCAAGAACATTCTTACAGCATCCAAACTTTCTGAAGCTTGAAGTGAGACGTACCTGGTAATATGCTTTGTAAATGAAATGCAGCATGAACAATTTCAAAGTCCACAAGGAGGGGCGCTTTCTGGGAAAATCAATTTTAACAATTGATATATTGCATCCCTTATTGGAAGAGAAATGTGCATGGTACATCTTGGATAACATTCTGTGCACGGCATCAGCTCTTTTAGTGCAGTCACTAACAAGCCCTGTCTGATGCTGCCTCTTAAATTCATAAATAGAATTCTTTACTTCCTGGAAAACCTAGACCATCAGACTTGGCACACAGTGTTTATTCTTTTTATTATTTATTGAAAGTATATGCTGGTTAGTATAATAAAATTAATTTCATATTTAAAATCTACTTATAAAATATTTACAATTTATCTGTGGCACGGAAGGCACATGTTCCCCACCCCAAAGCTGTTTTGAGTTGTAATATAAAATGTCTCCAACTATGGAAAGGTGAGGGGAATAATGGAGAGTGTAAAAATATCTTTTTACGTACACAGTTTGCCCTCTGTATCTACAGATTCTGTAACTACGGATTCAAATCTTGAGTTTACCATTTTATATAAGAGACACCATTTTATTATAGCATTGAATATAATGGGACTTGAGTACTCATGGATCCTGGTACCAAATGCCAGCAGATACCAAAGGTCCACTAACAAGTTGTTGTTGTGGTTGTTTAAGTTGTTGTTGTGGTTGTTGTTGTTGTTGTGTGCCTTCAAGTCATTTCCAACTTATGGCACCCTTAAGATCAAGCTATTATGACGTTTGACAAGATTTGTTCAGAGGATGTTTGCCATTGCCTTCCCCTGAGGCTGAGAGCATGTAACTGGCCCAAGTTCCTTTATTGGAGGAAGACATCTCTCCCAGTGGACTGTCCCTCCCACTGCTCCAATGGGCAGGAAAATAAACTTGTGAGGCTTAAGCATCCCTCTGCAATGATGAAGCAACCTTCAAGAAATTCAAGTTTGTTTTCCTTCCCCCTCCCAAAGATGTACAAGGTCCTACTTCCACTGACTTCATGTGGCCCTTTGTGGGGAGATCCCATGCAGCATTTGGGACTCCCCAGATGCCCAATGATTCTACCCCACTCCCATTCCATTAAAAAAAAAACCAAAATTGTGGCACCATGATGACTCAGAGAATATTATGTAATAACATTTTATGTGCTTAAACTCTACAGAAAGAAGTACCTCATATTAATTTGTCCGAGGATTCATATATATCTGCTCAAAGATCAAGATCTAAAAAAGGGGCCTTCTTCTGTGTCCTATTAGTGTGTTTGGACATGGGGGACAGCCTTCTGTGTATGACACTCAGATTATGCAAAACCCCTTCCCTACCCTAATAGTCACCAACAATCAAGCCATTTGGACATAATAAATTTTCTGCAAATCTACATATGCAGATATGGTTTTAAACTGTTTTAAACTGTTTTAAAACTGTTTATTTTGAATGTCTTCATTTAACTTGATAAATGTATATGCACTTCTTGTTGTTGTGTACCTTCAAGACATTTTCAATTTATGGTGACCTAAGGTGAGAAATACCAGATGTTTAAGCTGAGTTCAGGAAAGGAAGAGGCACTAGAGATCTTACTGCAAGCATACAGTGAATGGAGCACAGCAAAGAATTTCAAGAGAAAATCAGCCTTTGCTTCATAGGGCCAGAGCAGATGGGCAGGAAAAAGTGGCTCGATCCTGCTTTCTCCAAAAGCAGGTTGAAACCTCACTGTCCACTTGGCTTGCTCCCAAAGTGGGCCAAATACCCACGGGCAGACTGCACAGTGCAGTGTCAAGCCATGCTGCTGGATAAAAAAAAACGTTGCCTCACCATCATGCAATCACACCACCTGTGACCTCCAAGTACTTCCCATGTCTGCCCAGCTGTCATCCCGCTGCACGGCCACCCCTTTCATTGGCCACACAATTGCACATACGATGCTCCACCAGTAATAATAATAATAATAATAATAATAGGATTTATTTATGTGCCACCCAATCACTGGGAATCCAGGTGGCTTACAACAGAGGGGATAATAATTAGACGGTTCCCTGCCCTCAGGCTTACGATCTTAAAAAGACACGACACAAAAGGGGAAGGGAATGGTGAGGGGATCAGGTCCAGCATTCTTCTCTCCCTCTGAGGCCTGGACCAAGGCAGATGGAGTGGAGGGAGGGCTCTTTTTGTTAAACGAGGCCGACTCTTCCTCTTCAGGTAGGCTTGCCATAACCCGGTGGGAGGCGTGACTCCCCCGATTTCTAGGGGGCGTTCCCGGTCACGTCACGCCCTTGGGTGGCTGCCCGGCTCCTGGCCCTGCTGCATCCCTATATTGTGATGGGCTGGAGCTGGCAGGGGAGGGCTCTGCTGCTCTGCCTTGCCCCTATTGGCCAGCCCTCCCAAGGAGCAGGCTTAGTCAGGCAGGGCAACAAGGCGCGAGGAGGAGGAGCAAGGCCAGGCAGGTCGGCAGCAGCATCCAGGCAGGCCGCTGGGAGAGGGGAGGAAAGGGCCCTGGCCTCTGGGGCAGCCCGGCCTGGGGAACGAAAGGGCCCTTTCCTGGACCCCCTGCCCCCCAGCCCTTCTCCTCCTCCTCCTGCTCTTGCAAGGAAGGGGCTCTGAAGCTCCAGGAGAGCTGCCTCACTAAAGGGGAGGGGCGCCTCAGGGACCCAGCCGTCGGAGAGGAAGAGGAGGAAGAGCCTCGGCATTTAGGCTCAGAAGAGGAGGAAGGGGCTGGCACCCGGGAGAGGCAAGAGGGCACCTTCCAGGCCCCTCCTGGGCCCCAGGCTCCCCCCAGGATCGCCCCCATCGGATATTGGAAGCCCCCTCCCCAAGGCCCCCCAAACACACACCCATCTCCTCTCTAACCCTCTCTCTGACTCCCTCTCCCCCTGTTACCCCACTTTAACTGAGCCCTCTCTAACCCCCTTCTATCTACCTCCTTCTCTTCATCTAAACTCCCCTCCAACCCCTCTCTATCTACTCCCCCCTCTCTCTAACCCAGTGATCCCCAAACTGTGCTCTTGAAGGAATTTTGGACTTCAGCTCCCAGAATCTCAGACTATTGAGTAACATGTCTGAGGCTTCTGGGAGTTGGAGTCCAAAATCTCTTAAAGGACATAGTTTGGGAACCACTGCTCTAACCCCCTTATTTAATAATAATAATAATAATAATAATAATAATAATAATAATAATAGGATTTATTTATATACCACCCAATCACTGGGAATCCGAGTGGTTTGTGAAATTAACAGATAGCCAAACTACACAGGCAAATCAGTTCCTGGCACTGAACAAGCAGAGCTCAGCTCTGGAGCCACAACAAACTACATTTCCCAGAAATCCATAGCATTGATCCAGGACAGTTAAAGTACTGTCAGACTGGGTTATTTCTGCAGTATGTATGTAGTCTGAGAGCCCTGCAGAGAGAACAACTCTGGTGCTTTAGAATTTAAGCCCATCTAACCCCCCTCTATCTAAGTTCCTTATTTAAGTCTCTTCTAAGCCCCCCTCTAACCCCTCTGTTTCTTACTCCTCTTTATCTAACCCTAATCCCCTCTAGGTACCCCATCTAGCCCTCCTTCTATAGCCCCCTTTCTCAAACCCCCTTATTTAACCCCCCTTTCTGTTTAATCCTATTTTTTTTTAAAGAAACCAGCAATTTTTCATGTCCTCCATTTTTATAAAAGTGTCCCACATTTGAAAATGTTGTCCTACATTTGTCCTACATTTGTCCCGGTTTAGAGGTCCTGACTTATGGCAACCCTATCTTCAGGCCCGATGGCATTGGGCCTGTCCTTTCACTCCCTCTAGGCCAGAAGATGACAGTTGGAAGGAGGTTTTTTTTGCTCTGGTTTTTAGCCCCAGAACATGGCTTCATTTTTATTTTGCCTGTCTGTTTCACCCCATAGATTATAGTTAAGTGTTTGTTTGTGTAGCTCATGAAAAACTATGATTTGCTCTTAAAGAAATGAGTGTGCAACAACATTTGATTGTCCTGATGCATAATCTGTGCTCAGGTTAGGAGGCTACTGTTAGGGCAGAATATTGAGAAACAATGGTTACCAATTGGCAAGGGGGCATCAGGCAAGGCTCCATTTTATCACCCTGTCTGTTTAATCTGTATGCTGAACATATCATACATAAAGTAGGATTAGACTAGAAGGAAAGAGTTGTGAACATTGGAGGAGGAAACATAAACGGTCTAAGATATGACAATGAAACTATACTACTAACAGAAAAATAGCAAGACCTGGAGTGATTACTAAAAAAAAAAAATCAAGCAAAAATGTGTAAAGGCAGTTTTACAGTTGATTTGATCAGAACAGGATTGACATTGCCTTCCTCTGAGGTTGAGTGAGTGTGACTTGCCAAAGGTCATCCAGTGGGTTGATTCATTCTAAGGACTGGGGTGGTCCTCAAAAGAACAAGCTTTCTTCCACACTATCAAGATTTATGCTACTTCACAGAATATACCGGTAGTTCTCGTTCAAAGAGCATAGTTTATGTATTTGTATTTGAAACATTTCTATTATTGTTTTAATACTAGTAAGAAAATAGACAAATATTTTCTAGCTCCTGGCTTTTCCATTGTGCAGTGTATTGATTAAAATGTGTTATTATTGGTTTTCCCTGGACCTTTAGGATTTATGCTTTAGTGAGTGGGCTTTTGTTGAAGTTTGAGAACTTGTGGACTGGGAGCATGACCTTTGCATTTGACATCTTCATAGTTTCTAAAATCACCAGTGTTGGGGTAGCCCAGGATTATAATGACTGACAGTTCAAAAATACAGCGATTTGTTGTGTCTAACCTGTGTCAAGCTAGAGAATATTTAAATCAATAATAATGCTATCAGAAGTGGAAAATCAAATGCAAAATAATTCCCCGGGCTTCCTATGTATAATGACATTTGCTCTTTTGATGAATTGCTAATGCATTCTTGCACAGGAGAGTTGGCATAACAGCCAAGTCTGGAATAAAAGGGGCAATGTTAGAAGAACAGATGCTTTCATTGCCCTACTGTTTACCACTTATTTATTTCTTTATTTTTATGTAACATTTACAATCCATCTTTTTCCCCCAGCTGTAATCTAGCAAGTATACATTACTTTCCACTTTTAAAACCCCACTCAACACCCCGTGTTATTTGACATTGAAACCATGTTTGAATGTCAAGATAAGGCCTGGTTGATTGTGACGGGAAGAACTCTGTGAGAATTTCTATGAGCTCATGCATCCACCCCCCATCCCACCCCGCTTTCCTTTTCTACAATATTTCTTTTCTACAACATGTTCATTGGCTTTCACTTCTCTTTTTTACTAAATGCATTGCCATGCTGCCTAGATTAACAAACCATGGGTTATGAAAGTGGTGTTTTTCAACAAATCATTATTAAGTTTAACCAGAGATAGCTGGTGGCTTTCATGCCTGTGTCCATGTGTATGTATGTATATGTGTGAGAAAGTGAAAGAGCGAGAGAGAAAAAATCTGTTCTGGTTTTTAACTCATATTTTAAAAGTGCTACCCAAGGTGCTGGCACTATTTTTGGGTTATGGCTCCAGCACATAGGGTATGCCATTTATAGTTCAGACTCAAATCCAGTGTGGATTCATCATCCTAATGCCATTTTAGCCATTAACTGCCACTGTAAAGGAAAGCTATGGGCCAAGAGGTCTTTACCAGTCTATAAAGTCACCAGTCTTGTCTGTCTACTTAGCTGGGGCCGAAAACATCCAAGACCTTATAGGACATCTCTGGGATCTAGAATGACAAGAAAAGAAATCTTGCATCTGTTCTTAGAGCGTCAGAGTAGAAATCAATCAATGAATGAAAAGGTCAGACACTGGTTGCACTACTGAAACTACCTTGAATAAGGGTAGAATGCTAAAGGTTGTCCTGCGGCAGAGAGAATGGGGTGGGGGTTATTGCTTCTTTTAGATTTTTCTGGGAGGGACTTGGGGCAGAGTGGGGGTGAGGCATCTGCATGACACATGCCCCAACACTCCTCTGATGCCACCATCACAATGGGTGCCTGATTGCATGGTGGGCAATCCTTTGGCGCTGCGTACAGGTGATGTAGCGCCAAAAGGAGAGCCAGAAATTGCCACCACAATTTTTGGGTCAATTTTTTGACTAACATTTCTAGCCTTGTACATGAGTATATACTGTAAATAATGGTAGGTTGCCAGATGATCCCAGACTTTACTGTTATTGTTTGGAGGTAAATCCTTGTAGGCATATATAGGCAATAAATATTTGGCAAAGGTATAATCTTGGTGTACTTGAGGTAAGAAAGGCACATTTTTCTGGGTCCACCTGCTAATACATATAATTCTTAATTAAATTGGACAACTTCACCAGTTCATATTTTATGTATATGTGGGAATTTAATATAACCACAACTAAAAGGTTTGGTCTGAGAGCTCTGCAACTTCCTATAGCACTTTAACAAAGCACTTTTATCTTAATTGACATACATAATACTACTCTCATGCCTGTTCAAAATGCTATAAAGCAGTTCCTCTCTATCTGATGAGAGGGACCAGATTTTCCCACCCCACCCCAGTGTGCCATGAACTGATGTTGTATTTGTGGCCATCAGCTACATTTGATTCTTTCTTCCCTGGAAACCTGCCAGAGATCAGTGGTTCTTAGACCAGCACAGTGCATGGAGCCCCACTTTGTGTAGCAATTTTATGGCGATTTTAAGCAAAGAGAAATATTTACTCCCACTCTCTTGAATCCATTTAGTCCTCTTCTCAGTCTGGACATGATTATCAATACTATCCTGTACATTTATACTTGGAAGTAGTCTCAGTGTTTTCAGTGGAGCTGATCAGTATAGGATTTCATCCTTGGGGTATGAGATCCATCACAACACTGGAAATTGACATTTGTTTCCAGCGCTTTCAGCAAGTTGGGAATGAACAGCGTATCTGTTTAGAATTTGCTCTGCCCAAATTTCTTGTTTGTTTATGGAAACGAAACTGCCAAATCCTTCCTATAAAATCACACATGGCCATTGTACTTGAAACCACATAGCCACACAGGTGCATGCATGTGTGTGAGTGAATACACAGATGTGTTTGTATTTATATATCCAAATATACAGCCAGTCATTCTTATGCAATCAGAAGCTGAAATTCTGCAGCTTTGGCAATGAAAAATCCAGTGTGCCACTAAAAATATTCCTCTGGACATTTCTTTCTCTTTACTTTCCCCTACCTCTTTCATTGATCCTCTAGTTTGTTTGGTGCCACATGCAAACCTGAAACAATGAGTGATCAAGTTTGTTTCCCTCCCAAAAAGCCAGAGAAAGAATCCATGGTTTATTTTAGGATTATCCAAATTGGGCATTGTCAATGCATCCTCAGTAAGCTATGATCCAACACCACCCCAGGACTCTGCCTTATCGAGATGTCTAGATGCACCTATTAAAATGAAAAGGCTATGCAGGCTATTTTAGTGAAAGATTAAATGCATGCCAGACATGAAATAGTTTTTTAAAAAGACAGCTCATCAAGAAAGAGATTCTTATTGAGAGATGACACCCTGTGTTAGACATCATAGAAGCTGGCTTTTCATTTAGCTAGACCTGAGGTTGCCAGAAGCCTTCTCATTTACATTTCTAAAGATTGTTCACAGACATTAGGACTAATTGGGAAGTCTCTTGTTTTTAACACTGCTATCCAGTAAATGATATGTTTTTCATATGATATATCATGAACCCTGAAACATCCTGGCATTAAAGCAAGGTTGGGCAACATCTAAATCCACAAAGGCCACACTCTTTTATAGACTAGAGTATAGATGCCAAACTATGCTGTGCTATATAATCAGGTTCTGTAGTAAAATCAGCATTGCTACCCAGTGCATTTCATAGATAAGAAAGATATGGGATCATATAGTGTTCAGCACAAGCAGGAAGAAATTAGATTAAGGTCCCTTGTTGAATGGCTGCATGATTTATGTTATACTTCTCTTAGTGTAAACCGATTGCTCAGATTCTGACAAATAATGCACAGGCAAAGATACTGGGCAGGATTCAGGAGCAATGCACAAATGGGGGGGGGGATCGGAGAGCAAGTTCAGCAAATATTTGGTTAGTTAGTTATTAGTTTGGGACTCAAGATGGCTAGCGACAAATTAAAAATTCAAAGACATAGCCATGTTAGTCTGGAAAATCAATGCTGCAAAGGGATCTTGCAGCATCTTTCAGGTCCAAAACACACTGCAGAAATAATCCAGTTTGAGACCACTTTAACTACCTTGGCTCAGTGCTAGGGAATTCTGGGGATTGTAGTTCATTGTGGCACCAGTGCTCTCTGACAGAGAAGGCTAAATGTCCCACAAAACTACAGTTCCTGGAATACCCTAGCAGTCAGACAGGATAATTAAAACTAAAAAATAAATATTATTATTATATTATCTCAAACTGGATTATTTCTGCAGTGTTTTTTTGGACTTGAGACTAACCAAAAGACAAACGTTGATAGCATGAGATTTTGTAGATTTCCTAAATCTGAAGGAATAAGCTCAAGTCTACAAAAGCTCATGCTACCAGTGTCTGTATTTCAGTAAGTCTCAAAGGTGATGCCAGATCCCCTTGCAAATAAAAAAATAGTTTAAAATTCATAGAATATAAAAGTTACAAAGTGATGAAACCAAGACCTTGTCTACATGGATGATTTACTCTGAATTCCTCTCCTTGCCTCCTGGGCTCTCTGTGTCCTGTTTAGATGACACAGTGCTAAAATCTTGAATCAGGTCTGAACTGAACTTCATGATGCCTGCACCCAGTCCAGGCTTCCCCCCCCCCCCAACTTGCATCTACATAAATCAGCTTTTGCTGTGTGTTTTCAGCTCTCTTCACAGTGGGCAGCAGTGGCTGCCTTTTAACTGCCCAGCACCATAGCAGCAGCTGTGAGCCACTATGAAGTCAGAACAAGGTGCCCAGTGATAGTATAGCTGAGCACCTTGTCCTGACTTCAGCAGTGGTGCCAGGTACGAATGCGGCAGCATGGGAAGTCAGTTGCCTGTTGTTCACATTGAGAGCCAAAAACATGCAGCAAAAGAGATCAAATAAAGGGCAAATTCAGGAGCAATTTGGGGTCAGAGTAGTCCATGGGCAGGTAAAAAATCTCCGCCTCAAGTGAAAGACATAAACTGTTAAAAATACTTAGAGCAACAGTAAAGAAAAAAATCCAGTGTTTAAAGGTGATAGTCCTTGTAAGATTAGTCTTCAAAGGCCTATTTCAGTAGAAGGGTCTTTACCTGTCTACAGAAAGATACTGAGGAGGATGCCAGTCCATGGTGACCAAATATCCTCCTTTTTCAGGACCTGTCTTCTATTTCAGAATTCTGTTCAAAAGGAATTCCAAAATGTTCTCCATTTTGAGCATGACTAAGAAGCATGAATTTACATTAATATGAGTGTTTTGAGCTTTTCATTGGTCGTGTCCTACATTTTTCTTCAGTGCCGTACATTCTGCGGTGCCTTATCCTCCTTTGTGGCTAGGACATCTGTTCATCCTGTGCCAGGCTAACCTTTCTGGGAAAGGAGTTCCTATGCTTAGAACTAAGAAGGTCTCATGTGTTCTCTTCAGATGTACCCGTGAGGGAACAACTCTTGTCCAGGCTACCCACCTCATTCTGCCTAGTTTTGCAGCCAGTGCTGGGATGTTGGAACCCAAATAAAGTGTAAAGTTCAAATGGATTCAGGCAAAACAAGCTTACAGAGGGGCCAGAACCCTGTTGGTGACTTAGGTTGGTGCAGAGATGTAATTATTTACTAATTTGCTCTTTAAAGAAATAGCATGTAATTATAGCAATTTTCTTCCTGGTACAAAAGAGTCTTCAAAAACTGTTTGGGACATATTATGTGCAAAAATTGTACATGGTATTTTTTCACAGAAAAAGACTTTTTTATATAGAAAATAATATTTCTGCACAAGAATATTTTTTTCTTGTGCAGCAAATGTTTGCGGCACATAAATATGTGCTTGTATGTATGTCCATCTGTTTGTGTGTTCAAAGTGTCACTTTGGGATTAAAATTTCACACAAATCCTATGGAAGGCAACTCCACAGCACATTCTGAACAATGCAGGAAAAAAATCTTGGGACCACCTAAGGGAGAAGAAGCCCCCGACTAAAGATGTAACATTTCTGGAAATTTTGAAACCATTTTTTTTCTGGAATCTTCAGAAATGTGGAAGAAATGCAATATTAATACTCTATATAGTGTAAAATTCACTTTGTTACTTAAGAAACATAAAATATATTATGGATGGCTTCCTGTTGGTTAATCCCGACCACAGTAGACCTATTCAATTAATTTTTGAATGATGAGTCACCATGTAAGTCAGTTTCATTGATTTATTGGATCTAATCTTGTTGTGGTGATGGTGTGCCTTCAAGTCATTTCCAAACATATGGCAACTCTAAGATAAGTTTATCACAGGTTTTTCTTGGTAAGATTTGTTTGAAGTGGGGTTGCCAATGCCTTCCTCTGAAGCTGTGGGAATGTGACTTTCCCAGGGGTTTTCCATGGCTGAGCAGGGACTTGAACTTTTGTCTCCCAGAGTCCTGGTCCAACACTCAGATCACTACGTCATTTTGCGTCTACGCTACTCAGAATTGGCAACAGGGTTTAGGCCTATGTATAACTTGGTGTGGTATAAAATTATCATGTGTGATTTACTAACATTGCCATTTATTCAGAAAATAATTAGAAATTGAATTTACTTTTTAAAATGTTATTTTATCACAAATGGAGCTACAATGTCCTGAACTGTTAAGAACACTTTAATTGTAAGAGGCATCCTTAGTTTTGAAGAACAAGCAAGCCTCCCTCCCTCATTAAAAACAGAAGAAAACATTAACATGAGTAAAACAAAGAATATTATTTTGTCTCCTCTTGTTCTCCATAGTGCCAAACATATGTAACGCACTCCTTCCTGAAGAAAGGAAGTGAAGACCAAGAAATGCAACAGTATGCGATACTGTACATAGTATTACACAAAAATCTACCTGCTATCTAGTTTTTAGAAATAACACTGGGCGCTTAAATATGGGAACGGGCCAGTGTGATGTAGTGATTTGAACGTTGGACTGTGTGACTAATGCAATAGCAGCCAGACTACTCCAGATAGCCAAAAAAATTCTATTTTCAGAAGAAAAGGGGGGAAAGTAGAATTGCAAGTAATACCCCACCTAAAAATTATAGACTATACTATCTTCCTTCAGAAGCTAAGCTGAATAATTATTAGGCCAGGAGATGGGTTGGGGGGGAGCCATCAGATATATTTAGGTGTAGTTGCTTCTATAACATTAGATCTCTATACTGAAATTATACGATTTACATTTTAATCTTCAAAATAAATTCAGTATATATTTTAGGACTCTGAAGTATTAACACAAAAAGATGTATACCTTGGTCCTGACAGCTTCATAACAGTGGTTTGCTGTACATTAAGTGTTGTGATCTTGTTGCCATAGTTGTAAAGTTGACTTGAAATTTTTCTCAACTTTAATGAGAAAGGGCATCTACATACCACATCAAGAAAATGACTAGGTGCTGTGTGATTCCTAATGTGGGCTTTATCTGTTGTATTGTGCAAAATTCACTATTTTCCATGCAAGAATACTGTTCTTTGCCAAAAATATGGGGTAGGGCAGGGAGAGTTGCAAAGAAAGTATTGAAATGTGAAAAATTGTCAAAGTAATCCCCAACAAACAAACAAACAAACAACCTTCTCATTAGTTCAGCCCGTAGGGGAAACCCCTTCATGCAAGAATGAAATAAATGAAATTGTACATCTGCTGATCTGATCACTTGATCAATATTTGTCAGCAATGTCAGGATTGAACGTTATGATCCATCTGCAGAAAAGTAAAGGAAATTGGTATCTGGAGAACTGCCCTTTACAGCCATCACTCAAATGGAAATTGTCTCACTGGAAGTCTTTCCAGATAAGGGGGAGACCAGCTTATTTCTGTACTACAAACAAGACTTCAAACTTGAACACCCACAGTCCATCACTAATGACTATGATTGTTACAGCTGGTGGGAGTTGCAATCCAAAAACATCTAGAGGGCCACATCTCTCCCCCCCATCCAATGCCAGGTGCTGGATATAGGTTTTCCAGTATTCCAAGTATTCCTTTTAGAATTGCCTCTAGTAGAGAAGATGAATTCCATGATCATTCTCAGCTGTTGTTCCCACCTAATGGTTCTGTGTTATTCTGTGAAGCTTTAATCATCTGGAGGTTTTTGTTTTGTTTTGTTTTGTTGTTTTGCACAGAGAACCTATTTTATGTGGAAGTAAATGGACTAGAGTTCATTGGAACTGTGTTCTGGTGGGCATGGTTTTCTTTCTTTACCACCACCCCCCAGACTACCAGAAGAAAAGCTGTCCCAGTTGAGGAATTTCCAGGCAGTTTGTCAAGACAATGTGGCAGCTTTTTTTATTATCCTTTTGATGCTTTTGTTTGTTCTTCATTTAAAGGGAGAAAAATTTTAAAAATGCAGGAAGTGTCAAACTTAAACATTCTAAATTATGCTTCTGGGAATTTTGTATCCTCTTCAGAGACAACTACACACAGTGATGTCATTTCCATGGCAGAAGAGTACCTAATATTTTGCAGCATACCATTATATAATATCAAAGGGCTTCTTTTTCTTAGAAAAGGATTTTTCCCCCTTAGAAAAGGACCTTCAAAAATCTTACACAGCTATACAAGAACAATTACAAAATGTTTGGCTTCAGTCTAGCTATATATAAATTTTTACAAGCAGTATGGATGATTCATTGCAGAGAATGGGTGGGAAGGTGTTGAAAGGAAAGTATACAGAACTCAGTGTATATAGATGGTAACTAATACCCAGTTTAGTACTCATGCCACTGGGTGTCAAAAAGAACATAACAAAGAACCCTCTGGTATCAGACCAAAGGCCTATCTAACAGAACGTGTCATTTTTGCAATGGAGAACCAGTAGTCTATTATGGGTAGTCCTCCAGAAGAAAATGAACTGCAGGTACATCGTCCTGTTCGTGGTCCCCAGTAACTGATAGACGGTAGCATAGTGTCTCCAATACTGGAGAATATATGCAGCCATTATGACCAAAGTTTCAAAAGTTAGTAGAAAACTTCTCATTTGTCAAGTTATTTGACAACTCAGAGATCAAGGCTGCTGCTAGATAGGAGGGTACGAGTGGGAATGTACGGAGAAAGACGTTCAGATGAATAAAGAGGGACCAGCCCATGCAGGACCTTAAAAATTAACACCAGAAGCTTATACTGAATATGTAAGGGAAAGGGGAGCCAGTGAAGGGATGATAATAAAGGAGAAACATGGTCAAATCAGTGAGCGGATGTAATGATGTGTGCCATTGAATGCTGGACGGAAATGAAAGGGCAAAGATGAGAAAGAGGAAGCCCTGCTAGAAGGAGGTTACAGTAATCTAGTCGGGAGACCAGCAGAACATGGACCAGAGTCTTGGCAGTAGAGGCAGAGAGATATGGTCGGATTTTGGCAATACTGTACTGTAAAGAAAGTTTCATTCATGAAACTACATTGAAATTACTGGATAGAATATTTTATTGGTTTAAGCATTAGAGAGTCTGTTAGGCTTTCAAGGAAAATAGCATATGTTGCTGTGGTTGACGTCACTGCCTCTTAGCAGCACATTTTATTGCTGGATCCTTTCAAAGGTTTCTGCTACACTGCAGAAATAAAGCAATTTGACACTACTTTAACTTCCATGGCTCAAAGCTATGGAATTTCTGCTGCTGCTGATGTACTGCTATGCAATTCTTTGTAGTTTGGTGGGACACCAGTCCTCCTGACAGGTAAGGCTAAATATCTCACAAAACTACAAATCCCAGAATTCTATAACATGTAATCATGACAGATAAAGTGGTTTCAAACTGCTTTATTTCTACAGTCCTGATACACCCAAAGTCCTCTTTTTATAATGTAGATTCCCTTTTCTAACCTGGCACATCTCAGACCTCTGGACTACACATCCCTCAATTTGCTTGCTAGCTGCAGTCACTGGAATTTATAGTTAATCACATCTGAGGAGTGCCATATTGGAAGAGGCTGTCCTAAAGAAAGGTAAATGTTTCAGTTAATTTTTGCTACTTACCTGAATCTCAATTCTTCACTTCTCATATCCCCCCCCCCCCAATACATCCTGCCCATGCACCCTTCAAATACCATGGATTGTTTGTGTGGATTGGAAGAGATAAATGAAGAATGATGTATTTATCCAGTACCTCGATAAATAATGTAATTTTTACTTGTGGATTTCCACTTTCATGGGGACCCTGTACCCCTAACCCCAGCAAATGTGAACTGTTCATTGTGGTTTGTTCATTTGTTTATAATCCAGTTATCATTCAATGGGTTCAAGGCAGTGTATCTCTTTTTCTCCCAAGTTTTTTCTCACAAAAACATTATGAAATACATTAGACAGACAGAGAAAGAAACTGGACCAAGTTATAGATCAGTGCCAGTTGAGGATTAAACTGGAGCAAACCATTATCCAATAATAATGATAAAGATAATGATAATATTTATTTCTATTTCCCACCTCTCCCTGTGGATCGAGGCGGGATTACAGCAGTCAGCAAATTTCAACAATAAATGCGGTGATTCCTTTAGATCAATGGGAATATTCCTGGAAAAAAAGAATTAGATACACTTGTAGTCAAAGCATTAAAGAGAATTATTAAAAAATCTTTTATCGCTGGTATTTAACTCCAGTAAAAATAAATAAAATGTACAATTGTAGTAATAATTTATGTTGGAAATGTGGAAAAAATCAGGGAACTCTCTATCATATGTGGTGGACATGTGAGCATGCAGTTAATTTTTGGAAAATGATATACTTTGAAATCAAAAAACTTACAGATGTAAGACTTAAATTTGCACCTGATGTATTCTTGCTTAACATAATAGATTTAAGTTTGGAAAAGAAATTTGGCAAAATAATTTTTTATATGTTGTCGGCAGCAAGAATAATATACGCACGCAACTGGAAATCCAAATTGATACCTCGTAAAGAAGATTGGACCCACAAATTGTTTGATATGATGGAAATGGATAAACTGTCAGATGCTCTTCGTAACGAATCACCAAGCAAGTATAGAGAGGACTGGACGGTTGTTATAAATTCTCTTCAAAAACAATGGGGAAGAAATGTAGTAGTGGGAGTAGGAATATTATAGATGAAATATGCCCTCTCTATTGTATACAATATACTTGTTATCACTGGTATGATGAATTATGAAACTTAATTAAGGGACAAATGTTATGTAGTTCTCAAGGCCATTACAATTTATTTTTAAGGCAGAGTCTCTTCTTGCGAAGCAGCCAGGGACCATGGCTGGGCAGGATAAATAGAAGGGGACAAACATGTACATAATAATGACTTTGAATTATAGCTGAGACATATTAAGCAAGGATGAATTTATGTATAAATATGCAGAAATGAACTGATGGTTAGGAAGTACTAATGACAAGGTTTGTATGATGTGATCTGTTAAATATTATAAGCAATGGATATAAATAGTTTTCTTTATTTGTTTTTAAATGTTGAAACCTTAATAAAAATTAATAAAAAAAATTTCAACAATAAAAACATATCAAATACATAGCATAAAAATATACATTACAGTGGTACCTCGGGATACGAAATACCCAGGTTACAAAATTTTCGGGATACGAAAAAATCCCATAGGGAATTATTGTTTCGGGTTACGAATGTTTTTTCGGGTTACGAAAAAACTTTTGGTGCTTTTTTCGGCTTTTTCGCACGGAATCGCGGCTTTTCCCCATTAGCGCCTATGGCAATTCGGCTTACGAAGGCTTTTCGGGTTACGAAAACGGCCGCGTTATGAATTAATTTCGTAACCCGAGGCACCACTGTACTATCAATTCAATATAGTTGGTTGACTCTCCGTAAAAACATACAATACTAACAGAGGTGAGGATTTTACAGCAGGTTTGGTGCATAGGCGCGCCGGAAGAGATCCGTCTTCAGTGCCTTCTTGAAAGCATCCAAGGTGGTAATAAGACGGATCTCTTCCGGCAGATCATTCCACAATTTGGGGGCCATGGCAGAAAATGCTCTGTGGGAAGTGGTCACCAGCCTGGTATTTACGTAGTCTAGTGATTTCTTCCCAGATATTCTGAGAGTGCAGGGCGGATTGTGTAGGGAGAGGCGTTCCCTCAAGTAACTTGGGCCCAAGCCATTTAGGGCTTTAAAGGTAATAACCAATTTATTGTGCCTGGAAGCTAATCGGCAGCCAATGCAGAGATTTTAGTATTGGTGTTATATGGTCAAACCTCGATGCTCTGGCGATCCATCTAGCTACTGCATTTAAGGATGAGCAAAGTGTGACCCATGGGATGCATGTGGCCCATTAACACCTTTTTTACAGCTCCCAGGCCTCCCCCTTGATGCTGCAAAACAAAAAAATGTTACTCACAGATGGACATTGGCATCCTCCCCCAATTACAACTTGAAGTACTGAACCAACCATTCCTACTTTGATACCATCATTGCTAGAAACCTGATTCACCCTCTTTTCTTTTCATTTCTTCTTTTTCTTCCTTTAATGGGTTTTCCCCCCAAAAGCAGCTGGTGGCATCCTTTCTAACCAATTCCAAGTCTTGCAGGCTTATCACTGGCAAAAGAGATGAAAGAAATAGAACCAGGGGAATAAGAAGCTTAAGGATCTACGCAGAAGCCCAAGAGCAGACTCAAAGCCGCATAGACTCAGTGTATAGAGATGTCAGTTTAAAATTCAGAAATCTCAGATAGGTCAGCCTTTAACTCAAGGTAAAGTGACAAACTGGGCCAGGAGTACTATTGGCTTTTTTGCACTCTTGGCATATGCAGGGAGGGGGACATCCCTGTGTTGTGTTCATTGCTTGTGCAGTAGCATTTCTCCCTGGTATAAATGATTTATTAGTGAAGTCGGAGAGACTGGGGAGAATACAGGCAAAGCCAGAGTATCCTCTCAAGGCAATCACACTCTAGCTTGTGATTTTCTCTTCTCACTGAAACTGTTAGTGAGTGGAAGGAGCACGACATTGCTACTCTTCACATATTTATGCATCATCAGAAGTACAACCCTGCATCCTCACCCCAATTAAACTTAAGTGCTTGGATTTAAACCAACTCAATTTCACCAACTTCAAGGAAGATCCGGTCTGTTTATGTCCAAGCACTTCAGCTTAACAAGGCAGTAGATTGAGCTGTTTGCTAAGCAAGAGTTTGCATTTATTTTCGACCACCTAGCTAGCCATGGTCAGACATTAAATTCGGCAGGCTTTGAATCCCTATAAAGTACCTCACAGTACTTGGAAGCTAAAAAGCAAGTATAGAATTTGCACACAGGGCTTCATTCTGACAAAACATTTTACTAATCCAGTGTTTCTTGAACTTCAAGAAATAATTTTTTTCATGGGAAAGAAATGGTAGCAAATCGCAATACATAATTGTCATTAAGTAACTTTAAACATTTTAGTGTATTACCGTGTGTCTGCACAGAAGCATGTACCCAACAAATTTATTCAATAAATTGAATTTTTTTCAAATGAGATAACAGATAAATGTATTGTAGTGGTTACACAAGGAGTCGGCAAATGCTAGGAATTGGGGCTGCATGCCCACCTCCCCATGCCAAGGACTGCTTGTTACCTCTTTGTTTCTACCCAAGAAAATTTGCAGGAGTCAAAAGTACAGGGGGTTGCCAGAAAAGAGCCTATAGTATCTCTCATATCTTGGGGGATCACTATTGGCCATTTCACTGTCTTTTCTGGCACCTCCCATCTCCCATATATTTTAAGGGCTGTTGTGGACCATTTTTCCTTTTCAAATGAGGAAATGATCAGGCAACTGCTCTGTTTATTTATCTGGAGTATTTATACCCCACTCTTCAGCCAAAAAGCTCTCAGATCGGCTTACAATTGTTAATTAGACATTTTTAGGTTTACAATCTAAAAAAAAAAAAAACACACACACACACAAAGGGAAGGGATCTTCTTTCCCTCTGAGGCCTGGACCATGGCAGATGGCCTGGAGGGAGGGCAGCCTTCCTATTCTGGCTAGGCCTGATGGAGCTAGCTTGCTCCTCTCTCTCCCTCTGAGGCCGGATGATGGTGGATGGAGGGAGGGCCACCTTCTTTTTCTGGCTAGGCCTGATGAAGCTGGCCTGCCTTTATTTCCTTCTGAGGCTGGATGATGGTGGAGGGAGGGAGGGCCCTTCTTTTTACTGTGACTAGGCCTGATGGAGCTGGCCTGCTTTTCTCTCCCTCTGAGGCCAGATGATGGTGGAGGGAGGGAGGGCCAATAACATCCTGTTTGAAATTCTTAACACCTACCCTCCTAGAGGTGAGCATTCCAATCAGACTCCAGCTGCTCTCTGCTCCATGCACAAAATGGGGAAAGTTGTGGGTTTCTTTGGTCAGATGGGATTTATGCATTTATTTCATTTATATGCTGCCTTTATCCCAGAGTGTGGAACAATGTGGCTCACAAAAGAATCAGTTAAAACTAAAAAGTACAAATTTAAAAACAATTAAAACCATCACAGTTAGAACAGCATAAAATCAATTTAAAGACATACAAAATATTTTTTTAAAAACACACACTCCAGTAAAAAGCCTCCCTATAAGTGCTTACATATTAAAAGCCTGCCTAAACAAACAAGCAAGCAAAAAAGTTTGCCTGATGACAAAAGGAGAGCAGGGAAGGGGCCAGCCTAGCCTCCTATGGAAGGGAAGTCCACATCGTGGGAGCAGCCACTGAGAAGCTTCTCTTCTCTGTCCTCACCAAGCGAACCTATGATGGTGGTTGGACCAAGGAAATGCCCTCCCCCATATATCTTATGATTCTGGCAGGTTACGGTTTTACAAATAGTCTGGACCTAGTTTAGAGGTTTACCATGGATTTTTGAAAACCATATGGGGGACCAGCATGGTGTAATGGCTTGAGCATTAAACTGCAATTCTGAAGTCCATCATTTGAATTCCCACTCAGCCATGGGACACCACTTGAAGACTTTGAGTAAGCCATACTCTCATGAACTCAAATGTGAAACCCTCTCTGAACAAATCTCCCCAAAAAAACACAGTAGGTTCACCTTAAGGTCACCATAAATCAGAAATGGCTCGGCACAGAACAAACAGCAACAACAAAGTTGTAGAGGGCTGTACAAGTCATGACTAGCATTATGAATTATGCATGGAAACAAACAAGTAGCCAGTTTCGACAAGAGAGATGCATGCTCCCTGTAAATGACTACAGCTGTTTGAACCTGCTGAAATTTCCAAACAATTTCTAAAGGCAGTCCCAAATAGAGTGTGTTACAGTAGTCTAAATGGGGTGTAAGCAAGACATGTTACCATAGCCAGACCTGATGTCTCATGGTATGGGCACAGCTGGTCTTGGCAGTCTTGGCTCCTGCTACACCCTGGGCACCCAGGCTTAACATTAGGTCCAGGAGGTCACCCAGGCTGTAAGCCTGAGATTTCAGTGAAAGTGTAACCCTGTCCAACACAACACAAGTCTTTATTCCATGATTTGCCTTTCAACTGACCAGGAGCACTCTCTTTCCTGGATTTTTAGTTTGTTTTTCCTCACTCAGTGCCAAGAGACATTGATTCAGTACCAAGACAGCTTCCTTGGAATTGTAAGGAAAGCAAAAAGTTGGGGATTATCAACATACTGGTGATCCCAACCCCAAATTCTGAATGAGCAGTTTCATGTAGGTGTTAAACAGCATGGAACTCTAAAGGACCCCATATACCAATGGCCAAGGTGTTGGAGTCGCCCAGCACAACTATCTGAGTTTGCTTCTCCAGGGAAGACAGAATGATTCCAGAACAGTGCCTGCAAGTCCCATTCCAGAAAGGTGACCCAGAAGGATATCATGATTGATGGTATCAAAAGCTGCTGAGAAGTCCAGCAGAACAAACAGGACATACTTTCCTGTCCATCCCTGGATAGGTAATCCCCTAAAACGACTGAAGCCAGATAGAACTAGATCTAGATCAGTGGTTTCCAATCTTTGTTCCTCCAGAGGTTTTGGACTTTAGCTCCCATAATTTCCAACTGTTGGCCAAGTTGGCTGGGGCTTCTGGGATCTGAAGTCCAAAATAAATGAAGGACCAAAGGTTGGGAATCACTGATCTAGATATCCATTTCATCCAGAAAGATCTTGGGTCCAGCACACACTCCAGAACCTTGCCCAGATATGAAACATTAGAAACTATCAAGATGCATAGACTTAATTAATACATTTATAATCTTGAATATAGAAAGCTGTACTTAAATACAAGCTCTTGTTCACTAGAGGGTGGGTGAAAACTACATATTATGGCAACAGACATATTTAGCACTTTATTCTCTGTAACATCTTGCCCTGGATTCTTTTGCAGTCATTTTCTCCTCAGGTATTACAACGTAGGTGAGGAAAGCTGACACACTGAGCCGGCTGTGAAAAGGTAATTAGTGTCTGGGGAGAGAGTTTACATTCTCCCCATCCATAGATAGTCATGTTAGCCTCTTGCAGCCAAAACAAAAACACTTTTGTTGCACCTTAAAAAAAATTAATACAAAAAATAGTCGGCAGAAGCTTTGTGGGCTATAGTTCACTTCATGACAAAGACTCTTTGTTGTTTCTGTACACATGCAGATTGGAAACTCTTGCATGCACAAACTAGAAAATGTATAGACTAAGAAAACCAATGAATGCAAAATTTAGAATGGAAGGAAAAAGGATAATAGGAAAATCATCTGTCACTCTTTCTACCAAGTCAGCCCAGTATAAGGCCTGTGGGCCAGTGGCAAACGCTTAGCTATTTGTGGGCCAATGTCTCCTGGTTGTGGTCCTTTCCATTATTATTAGGGTAGCAACTCAAATAAATACATACATTTTTGGATCACATGCAATTTTAGACATGCAGGTATGTATACTTTCTTTCTCTATTTCTTTGTCTTTGTGGCAACATCTAAAGATTGCCAAGAGTGTTATAATTAATCCAAAGTACTCTGTAGTGTTTTAGGCAGAACATGAGAGTATAAAAAATAAATAAGTCATATAACTGGATGCCTGGAGAATAGCAATACAGGAAGGAAAATGACTGGAACATCTGTAGTTAGCTATAGGAAAAGTTGCTAAAAATAATTTAGAGGTTTACTGTGGATTTTTGTTTGTTTTCTCTGTGGTGCCGTGGTGTTTTTTTATCTAGCTACAGACCCAACACCTTAGCTCATAAGTCTGAATGTTATGATATTACAATAAATTCTATTATTTTTAAATTTAAAAAATTAACTTGTGATCATGGCAGTTACCAACTGCATAATTCCCCACTGATTTCCCAGCAGCCATGTTGTGCTGGTTGCAAACTCTCTCAAAATGCCCGGGACCCCATAGCAAATCTTCAGCATCCAGGAATCCAAGGTTCACCTGCATTATGACCCTGTGACAGTTGAGAATAACTATTAGAGTTTGCTCAGATAGAATCAGTCAGTAAATTTCAGTCTGGAGATCAAGAGATTTCATCTCCCCCAAGGAAGGAGCAACCTCTTCCCGGGTGTCACCTGCAAAGTTGGTGGTTGGAGCGACACCTTGAATTATGGGTTAGCTCCCATAAGGCTGAGGGAAGCCAAGGTGACTTTGGTAGAGAGAAAAGCATGGAATGCATTATGGACAAGCCATGTGTAAAGTAGGATGGTCTGTGTGCCCTCCACACCAATCCAGTTCTGTGTGGCTTCTACTCAGGAGACTCTAGAGGACCTCCAGTTTGTGGAACTAGACTCCATGGTATCATGTCCTTCAATGGAGATTGCAGGTACTGTCATGTGTACACTAAGGGGCTATACAGATTGCCCTGAAGGGCTGACATGCAGCCGCCCCTTTCCTGGTTGGATCGGGGCCGCGGCAACCTCATGCTGCAGCCCCAATTTGGCCTCTGCTGAGTGCAAAAAGAAGCCACAAAAGAGGCTCCTTTTTACACCCTCCAAAGGGTGCCATAGCCGCAGTGGCGTGGCTCTATGGTGCCCCTTCGGTACTGCGTCATCTGGACCGGCACTAACCAAAATGGCACCATGGGGGGTGGAGTTAGGGTAAGCATCATCAGGACACTGCACCTTTGACACCACCCCCAGGCTGGCACTTTCTGCTGGTCTGTATAGGGCCTCAGTTTTCTAAATACATCCCATAGGTCTGTCACATCTTTGAGATATTTTAATCAGAGATCTCAAAATGAGTTATATTGGAGTCCCACAGAAAGTCTCCTCCACCCTGTTCCTTTGAAAAGGAAACATTTAGGGTCATTTACAATAAAGATATAAAATGGAGCTGGAAGCCTGGGCAAAGTGTTTTTACCAAATAAAACTTTTTTCTGCAAGGTTTACTTGTACTTTGATTTAAAACATGCTCCCTATGAAATGCTTTCATTTTTATCAAGAGTCTAAAGTTCTGTCAGCTTTTCCACAGGATCCCTTCGGGACTGCCTAGCCATTTCAAAACATCATCTTCTATTGGGACTAAGGCAAGGGACTTAGAGATTTACACCTTTCAATGTTGAAATAAAGAACCTAAAGATACAAGAGTTCCCAGCTGAATATGGGTCTTGAAGGCTGCCTATACAAGAAACTGTGAAATTTAATTATTGGTTCATTTAGGAAGTGATTCACTATGATTTTAATTTGCTTATTAATTGAAATGAACTCTCTCTTTTTCCATATATAGAGAGAGGGGGGTGAGAAAGAGAGAGTGATAGCATGGTTTAGTGGTTTGAACATTGGATTACGACTTTGGAGACCAGGGTTCAAATCCTGGCTCACTCATGTAAACCACTAGGTGACCTTGGACAAGTCACATTCTCTCGGCCTCATAGGATGGCAATGGCAAACCACCTCTGAAAAAATTTGCCATGAAAACCCCATGTTAGGTTCACCTTAGGGTTGCCATAAATCAGAAATCCTTGGCTTGCGTGTAGACTTGATACAACAGATATTTGGTTCTATGGTGGAGTGCAAATTATGGCTGGCAGATATAACCCCCTCAGGCTACTGGACGTTGTCCACCCTGGCCGAATATAATGGTCTGAACTATTCCAGGTCTACAGGAAAAAAATCCCCATGATTTAAATACTGTTATGTCTGAACACTCTTCCTGAACCATTACAGACCTCGACCTCAGCATATTCCCTTATCCTTTCAGTAGCAGCCAATAGTGGACTGAAGATACATTCCATGTTATCATATTCAGAGCTTGAAAAAGTTGGCTTTTGGATTACAACTCCCACAGTCCCAAGCTGGCATGGTGAGTTGCATATGGATAGAGGAGTCAAAGAGCTGTGATTTGAAAAAGTAATTTTTTCAAGCTCTGATAATCTCACGGTATAGGTGAGTGTGTTTAAAGGAAATGGAAAAGAATGTGACAGTCAGCTGTTGTGTTTGGTAGTAGTCCTGTGCTGAGCTTAACATTTAAGATTGATCCACAAATAGTTGAATTTCACCCTTGGACAAAAAATAAAAAATAAAAATGGAGCCTTTGGCTCTTCATGTGGCAGTGTGTCTTTAATTAAGAAGGGAGAGACAAGTGTATCGGGTTATGTTGAACCTGAGGCCACAGAAATAGCTTTCTCCCTACCATTTGTCTCATTTAAAATTCACAGGCCACAAGGATCTGTCTGTCATTTGTGGTTAGAAGTCGGCATTCTTTTCCCTTTTAGTTTGAGTGCACTTGTCCTTTTTGTTCTACTTTGACACTGACACCATGTTTTGCTTCACTTTGAACACAAAAGCGCAAGCACCCCGTGCTGCTTGAACATTGGTGTCACCTACTCCACCTGAAATTAGCATTCCCCAGCGCCAGCTGGCATATTTATACCAAGCGTAACATCCCAACTTTGACAAGTTAGGAAACAAAACCAGCATGCAACGAACATGCCAATTGAGGTTGATTATATTAATTGCTATTCAGGTCAGCGCTTAGATTAATTATTATGTTTGTGTAGCATGTTTGTTAAGTGGTTGCCTGATTGCTGTTCAGAAGATTGATTACTTGTTACATTTACCGTGTGGTTTCTGTGGGGGAAATTGTCACACACATTTCATCAATTCACAGCACAGTGAGGTTGAGAAGGGCAAGTGGGAATGGTGTGTTGATTTCTCCACGGAAGAGCATCCATACCTGAAATTGCATCAAACCTGCTTATAAATAATGTTCACCATTTTAGTCTTCTGCAGGGGCAATCCATAAAGCATGGCATGGTATGCAGAGGCTTTTATACTGCCCATCCTCACACACATTGTCTTATTTTAACCAATATTGAGTCCATCCATTGTTACAACCTTTCTATCCTCCTTTCTCATGCCTTGACATGAACCATATTTTATATAATATACTGCTTATTAGCTAACTTGAGAATTCTTTGGGTTGTGGTAGAAATGAATCAATATGTACATTTAGCAATGGAATTATTTATCTATTCATTTCATTTCAGTCTTTGGTTAGTCAGTAAATATGGCATTTATAAAAACCGCTTGGCCATGCATTATCCATAAGCCATTAGAGAGGGGGCAGAAGGCATTAGAATGAAACTGAGTTTTTCCAGTTGCCTCAGTGCCAAGAACTGCTGCTTTTCTATCTGTGTGCAGTCCAGTTCTTACCAAATTCACTTTATAAGATTTGCATGATCTCTTGGTAGTGAAAAAAGAAAATGTACCCTTCTCATAACTCCTAATGTAATTTGGGTGCTTTGTGAGGATGCCTATACGGGTGGCATCCCAGTCACTTGATTCTGCTCAAAAGATCACATAAACAGGGGCATTGCTCAATCAGGCATTATCATTATTCATTCATTGCAAGCTGAGAAAACTTGCTTCAGGGCCACATCAAGACAGTGGTGCCCTCTGTAAAGTATGAAATGGGAGCAAGCTTCCCTGATGCTTTACAATTGTGTTTGGAGCTTAGAAGTAATTAGTTACAAATAGTCACTCCTTTCCAATGTCTTTTCCCATTAACAAGTGTATAACTTAGTTACAGTATACTGTATGTCTTGTCTTATTTTAACCAGTATTGGCTTTTATTCTAGCTATTGTTACAGTAATGCCAGTTGTTATGTAATCTGTTAAATTATGTGTCTTTTACAGCATGGAAAGAGAGTAGACCCACTGAATAAATGGAATTTACAAAAGTGTTGTTTTAACAAATTATCACTGATTGAATTGTTCTGTTTTACTTGGGATTAACAGTAGGGTTTAATCCTGTAAAAGAAGGAGGGAAAAAGGAAGGAGTTTATATAAGACTACAAGCATAAACAAGGTGTGTTGTTCAAATCAATCCCACTCACAGATGAAATGTACAGTATTTGTTAATCTCACACCCATATAAAATAGGATGGAATAATTTCATATTTGTGAATTTCTCCTCAGTCTGTCCCTTGTTTTTTCCCTTCACAGCCAGAGGTTTATTCACAGAAGGGAAGATCTCAGTTTCCATCCCTTGGAGATTGGGTTCTAAGGGACATAGAAATCCCACATGCTTGCTCTTACTTGAAGGCTTTTTTTTTTTAAAAAGTATAATAGGTTATAAAAATCACAGGATTTTCTACAATGGAGATGGTGTCCACAGGTGCCAGTGCATCCCTGGACATTTTTATCTTGTCTGCTGAGGCATCCTTCTTTAAGGAAAAACTTGATTGAAAAACACATTTAAGCAACTCTTTTTTTTAAAACCTGATACTTGATACTTTAACTTGCCAACACAAACTGACAGCTTTTGCAGTATCATTCCCATCTATGACTACCTGCTTTCACTATTTGTGATTTATATAATAACAATAAAAACTTTTGTCCATCTTTCTCCAGCGTTGTTGCAAGGCTATCAAATCTGGACACCTGCAATTTGATATGGATGCTAAGGGGCTCCAGTGAGTGTGCATATTTGGGCTACTTTGTTTTTTAAATGCATTATTTAATTATTGCTAATTAGCAGAAGCAACATGCAAGTATGCCTGGGGTATTATTTTCCACACAGAGCCTCTAGGAATGTCTGGCAATGCTGTTCACTGCAGGACATGCACACTCCACCCAAGTTGTTAAACAAGTCATAAAGAAGGAGAGGGGGACCTGGTACGCAAGTGCAAAGAGTCATCAGAGGAAGGGCTGGGGTGGAAGAAAAGAAATGAATGTGAGAAAGAAAAGAGGAGAGGAGAAGGAGAGAGGACAGAAAGAGCAGAAATAGAAAGGGAAGCAGGATTGGGCTAGGAGTAAGGCAAAACTGGATACTTCTACTAGTAAGAAAGAAAAAGAAGTTACTTTTTTAAACCTTCCCAAAGGCCAAGTGTGGACCAGGAGAGGGCCATCTCCTGAGGGATCACTGTAGTTTGAGTGGGACCAGGTTAGTTCAGATTTAGCAGATCAGGGATGCATCTACACCTGCTGTTTAATCTTGGACCAGTTCAGAGCATTGTACCCTGGACTAGCCTCAGACCAGCCACTGTGGTGATTAGACACACAAGGCTGAATCCAGTGCAATGTCTCATCACTGTGCACATGGGCTAATGAGACCAACACTGTACCAGCCCCCCTGGCCTGTACCTCTTGGTGTCGCTGCCACTACAGCATCACCACCCAAGCAGCTCTCTGCATGAACCTGACCATCCTCATCAATTCTAATGAGGTCAGAATGGGGCACCCTGCCATGTGATTCACAAGGAAGAGGTTTCTCTGTCCTCTTACTCATTGATCACATGGGCAACTCATTCTGACTTCAGCAGGAGCAGTGGCATGTCATGGAGTCTTTACATGTAGCTCCTGCACATGTGGAGGTGGTGGCACTGGTCCAAAACCAGACCATCCGCACTGCAAGTTTCTCTGACTTTTCTTACTTTGAGTCAAAGTCAGAATAGGTTCCAAAAACCCCAGTATCTCCCCAGATGTAGGCATACATTGTGAGGACTGCCAGTATTTGGCTTTCGGGCTGACACAGTAGTTTTTCACCAGTGTAGACAAGCCCTCACATGTGACTTCAGAATGAGAAGATGAGCCGGGTTGTATAACTCACTGCTCTGGTTTGGGTCAGTTGAGGGACTCTCTATTCTTCAGCTGTAGTCCCCAATAAGTGTTGAAGCAAGCAGGGCTTAGGTCTGCAGCACAGGATAACAAGGGAAATGGAAGCAACAGTAACTGCAAGCCTCTAGAATCTGTGACAAATATGTTGCCATTCAATTTGTGATTTTTATTCTATTGCTTCAGCCTAGTTTCTAAAAACAATTTCACTCATTAAGTGTGTGGTTTTAAATGTATACCTAAAACCACAAAAGTGTGAAAGTAACACATTTTTCTTGAAATATCTTGATCATGCAAGTGCACTTGTCAGGATTCTGTGACAGCTTGCCATTTCCTGTTGAAGGTACTTTCCATGCAAACCTGACTTTGCTTCTGTGTAATGTGTGAAATGGTCATTAGATTGTAGCCTCTTGCCCACACACCTGAGAGAAAACCCAATTAAATTCACCGAGCCTTACTACTGAGGACACATATAGGATTCCACTGTAAAAATCACTTTGTGCTTTATGCAGTGCTAAAGGATGTCCCAAATAAGGGATTTCTGGTCTTTATAAAATCCCTGGAATAATGAAAATTAGACAGTTTAAATAGAGAAAGGTTGTAAATTCAAAACCACATTCTTTATGCATTATTGATTGTTATATTATGCTGCAAGAATAGTTCACAAGTAGCAAGTATATTCATGAGCTTCCATTCAGAATTTTATATTTTTTCTTATACTGTATACTGGTTTTTACTTTTTGTTGATCTGCATTTGCTTTTTGTGACTTGCATGCAGTCAGTGAAACATATTATTGGGAGAGAGGGAATGGAATGGAAAGCGCATCCACCATAATGAACTGAATTAGACAGCTTAGCCAGTGTTCAGCAGCCCCCAAACATTGGCTTAATCCCTGATCCAACAAGTCTTCTGATTTTTTTTATCCACTATACTGTACTAATTGTGTCAGATCTAAATGAATCCCAGCATATTTTTCATTGCCTGATAGGAATTACGTATTGTTTAGAGTTTTAAAAATAACATTTGTTTCACAAAATAATTCTGCTTTGATTTGACAAATTCACCAGCATGGAGGCACTCGTGGGAGGTGATCATGACAACAGACATGCTTCAACTGCCTGAAACAGATTACTCATTTTCACCCTAAAGATGGAAGTCCCTACACAGAGTAAATCAATTCCTTGCAGTGACAGCCTATTTGCTCTGAAAAGCAAAAAGATGTCCCTTCAGATACTGATCCAGCTGGTGTTAAGCCGTTGTGTTTCCCCCCCCCCCTCAGCTGCATACATTACATTATGCACAGACCTAGTTTTTCTCCCCAGTAGGACTACCTTTTTAGAGTACACACCTCAGGTAGTTTGAGCTGTTTCACACTGGAGAAACATTGTGCCCATAACTGTAACTGTCAAGCCTCTGGCTCTTATTTAACCAGAAAGCCATAAATCTTCTTTAGCACAGTGACTGCCTTGCATGCACTTCTACTTTTTTTCCACACTATTAGTTTTGGACATATTGAAAAGATCTTGAGCAAGTGCATGAGACTTCAAGAAGTAATGTATAGGCAGACTCCCTCAGGAAACACTCTTGTAACTGTCCATCTTCAAAGTTTGATAATATCTCAAGACATTTTGCAAAATGTGACCCTGTTCTGGACAATTCTGACTGGCTATGAATAAGGCAGCACATTGGTGCATTCTAGCCAGTAGCTCCCATTGTGAGTAGGAAAGGCTAAACAAACCATGGACCTCCTGTCTGGTTTGCTTGTCATAATACGCAAAACTAGCATTCTGGCTTTTCCCTCAACTGATGTCATACATGCAAGGGTTCTGGATTGTCTGAACCACTTGCCCTGTAAGAAAATGTCACCTTATAAACCTAGTTATACAGGGTCTCCAAGAAAATGCTGAGGATGAAACACATTTAATCCCTGGAATATAGATGGAACACTATGTGTTAAGCAGACCTGAGATGTCAATGAAGTCCTGAATCAGAGAGCTATCATCCTACAAATGGAAGTGATAAAGATTCCTGGGTTGTAAATAACAATAATAATTTTTTAAAAACCTCCTGCTTTTTGTTAGAAGAAGGTATGATAATTTTAGATGTCATTCAGTTTTCTGCAATTTCTGAACGCATGAGAAGCCTGATGACAATATTTTATTTGTATGATGCCTTTCTCCTAAATAGGACCCAAGATGCTTTTAAAATAGTACAATTTAAAAACATAATTTTAAAAATCACATTAATATAACAAGCTAAAAATAAAAAATCATTAAAAAATATATTATGTTAAAAATAAAAATAGAAATAGAAAAACATACAGAAGCAAACACCCCAATAAGAAGCCTTTCTGAGCACAGCAAGAAAAAATTTGTCTGCTGGTGAAAAGGAAGCAAAGAGGGGGCCAGTGATGTCTTAAGGAAGGGGCACACTGGTTTTAGATGTATAAATGCACTCCTGGCTACTGCTGAAACCTGATAATTCAGGCTCAACACTGAGTTCAGGAGCTCACCCAGTCTGCGAGCCTGAGATTTCAGAGGCGTATAACCCCATCCAGCACCGGTAAAGTCCCTATTCTCTTATCTGCCTTTCGACTGACCAGGAGCATCTCTGTCTTGCCTGGATTAGGTTTCAGTTTATTTGCCCCGTCCAATCCATTACTAACAACAGACATTGGTTCAGTACTGAGATAGATTCCTCAGAATCAGATATAAAGGTGAGATAGAGTTGGGTGCCATTAGCATATTGGTGACACTGGACCCCCAAACCCCAGATAACTTCTCCCAGCAGTTTCATGCAGATATTAAATAATATGGGAGGGGACCCAGAACCCCGAGGGACCCCACAGATGAACAACCAGGGCATCTGAGTTCCTCACACCTTACTGTTGACCTCTTGAGATATCAGTGCAAAATGTGAGACTTATAGCTCTTTTCCATCCAGAATGTTTGTCATAATGCTTGACATGCCAATGTATTTAGTCTGTACTTTGGTTTTATATGCTTACTAGATCTTGTCTCATATTGTCCAATGTATGCTATAGCACAGAAATGAAAAGGCAAGCCAAGACTCAGAGTGATAGTTATAAGCAGGGAGATTTTTATAGGCTGAGTTAGAGCATAACTTAGGGTTGAGAAAAACAAAAAGCACAGTTTGAGAGAAATTTCTATTCAGAATTTTCCAAATGCGTTATAAGTTCCAAATATTTAAAGAGGGGAAAAAAGGAAAAAAGAAAGTCAAAGAGTAAGATATAAAAAGAAATATAAATAAGTAGTTAGGTGGCTTCTGACTTTCTTTTGTGCAGTTATACATACACATAATACAGCCATACATCTCACTAAAACTCAGTGCACTGACTCATAGCCCCAAAATAGATTCAACAACTTGGATAGCCCTTTACAGTTCAGACCAAAAACCTGGAACAGTTTTTTACACATTCACTAACTTTGGAATAAGTATCTGCTAATATACATGCTAGTGAACTCTTTAAGGAGTAGGATGGTGTTTGAATTCAATCTTCTGCACCTCCCTGCTCCTCAGCAAATAGCCAATCTGGGCAGTTTTTGCAAATGGCTTTAGAAAGTTTTTTTTAAAATTGTATCTGCTGTATCAAGGTTAGAATCTACTCAACTATTACTAGCCTTGAATTATAACATATTTGGCTTCCTGTGTTTTGGTAACCAGGAGAAAAAATGCCTCAAAAGCATAAGGGTAAGGGAGAAGGAAGGCAAACGTCAGACAGAATTGTGACTGGGACTTTAAAATGTAATCCTTTTGTTTGCGATGATAATTTCTTTGCATCATTCATTTCATGTTGTACACCATTATCAGTTTTCTATTTTAGTCTTTAGTGACGCTGCCTACAATTATCACCATTAAATGTCACAGCCTAATTCTTCTCTCTCCCCTCCCCCAAAAATCCCAACTGATGGTGCCCTGAAATCACCTTTAGCTTTTTAACAGGCATTGATTTATTTGTTTACTATATAGCCTCACATACTTGAGGAGAAAATGCAAATGTGCAATAAAGCACTTTATATACTCTTTGCATGCAAGTTCCAAGGAGCTCATTCTCTTGGAAGTTAGGGCTGATTTATAGGAGACACGAGCATTTCCATATGAGCCTTTGAGTGTCAGTCTGGCAATGGAGAGAAGCCATACATGCGCACAGAAGCAGCATGGGTAGGTCCAACACATGGCTGAGAAAACCTTGAAGCATGTTGCTAAACCATGAGGAACCCTGCACACATGCCTGATCCTCATGGACATTTGCCTTAAAGTCTTCTCTTTATTTAATGAAGAGAGTCAAACTTAGCATTTATATATTTGTACATGATGATTGGTGTCTTTCCTTCAAACCAATGGGACAGCTCTTATATTATTCCAATTGTTGAATCTGGAGCTAATCTTTAATATTTATTTCAGTGCTAGACACATCCACTGATATTTGTCAAGCAGTTATTAGTCTTAACTAGACAATCTCCATGTTGTTGTTTTTAAACTTTACATTCTCCTCCTGTAAATCCTTATTATAATTGTATTTCAGTTATTTCCGCTTATCGTTCTCTGCCTTTCCCTCCTCCTCCCATCAAATGCATATGCGACGCATACTCACACAGTGGATAAGTCATAAAAATTGTTTCAGTCTAAGGATGGATCTACACTGTAGAAATGCAGCAGTTTGACACCACTTTGACTGTTATGGCTCAATCCTACAGAATCCTGAGATTTGTAGTTTTGTAAGGCATCAGCACTCTTTAGCAGAGAAGGCTAAAGACCTTGTAAAACTGCAAAGCCCAGGATTCCTTAGGATGGAGATACTTAAAATAAGGCACTTAAAATAAGGTCAAACCGCATTATTTTGACAGTGAAGATGCACTCTTTGCAAGAGATGTCACTAGACGTGCAGGGGGTTCAGACCACACCAGATGATACCCTAAGGTGGGGGTTGTACCACTGCTACTCAAACATCTGCCTTTTGGCAGAAAAAGGCTGTGGTGTTTGCCTGCATCCCTTAAAAATGCTGAATATATGATATGGGTGCAGTGAGGCTTAGTGGGAAAAGAAAGTAGAGGCTTCAGGTTTTAATTTTTTAAAAAAATTAGAAATTTAAATTCTGTTAAATCTTTCTTCAAAAACATCACATCTTACCAAATTTTCATTTCAATCACATGGAACTAAGTACATGTAAATAGATTTAGGCTGTGCATGATATTGTAATTTAAAGGTATAATTTTAATTTTGCTATTTGCTTATATCACAGCTAATTACCATTACATTCAGTGATATAACTAACTAATTCTACTCCCCATTTACTGTGACTTATGTCACTCTGTCCACCAATTCTTCTCTAAAATTTAATGAGAAGAATTAAATTAAAATTAATTAAAATAAAATCCTTGCCTCAAGAAAAAGAGCCCTCCCTCCATGACATCATCAGACCTGAGAGGGAGTGAAAAAGAGAGGCCCAACTTCCATCAGGCCTAACTGTGAATGTACTCACTTTGCTCTCTTTAATTTTATTGTATTTTATTTATTTATTGTATTTTATTTTATTATCTTTATTTTTACTGTTGTAACCCGCCTGGATTCCTTGTGATTGGGCGGGCTATAAATAAATTATTATTATTATTATTATATTATTATATACTGGAATTACAATTTATGAGCAACATCAGTACAAAAAACATTACTATGGATTCTCTGTAGTCTGGCATGGAAAGAGGTCACTGGTGGGGGGGGGGGTGAAACCATGCATTACAGTACCAGGTGACATCAACCCCAGTGGCACCACAGCCCTTAGTTACCTAGGGACGAAACAGACCACCCCAAAGGAGTGACTTCTGGCCACAGTTTTGAGCACCAGATGGGGGCCACAGCAACCACACACTGTGGCACCAATCCAGCATTTTCCTGGTGCAAAAAGAAGAGGCAGAAAGCTGCTTATTTTTGTGCCGGGAAAAATGCTCCTTTGTGATGGCAGCAGCAGTTTTTCCAGGTTTCGGCAGCATGTGGCGTCTAAATGCCATGCCACCGAAATGTCTCAACACTTTCGCTGTGTAGTTGCTCAGGACAGCTTCACGGCGTGTTCCTGGCATCCTACACCCCCAAGCAGCTGGGAAGCCAGCTCTTTTTGCCCGTCTGTACCAGCAGTTAGTTACAGATAGGACACACACACTGAAACCATTTCAACTACTTTGACAGTGCATGGCTTCAGTTACTATGATTTCAGTGGAAACTTGATACATCATTCATATAGGCTGATTCTTTTGGCTTGTTAGAGATGTCATTAACTACACACTGCAGTAGGATCCAGGGCTTGATTTCCACTGGCAGTACAGTTTGGAATCCAGTGGAGAGACATGCTCTTTCCTTTTAAAATTGTTTTAGAAAGTTTTCATTTATATGTGAAAAGATTTGATAAAATCCATCAGCTTAAATTGAATGTTGGTTTTACTCTAGTTATTAAATAAATCAAAGTGTTTAGAAATCCTGTTACTATTTCCAATAAATTATTTGCGAGATTTGCAATTTAAGATAACTTCAGGTTCCTTAAATCTCGTGGTGCAAGTTGGAAACAGTTTCTTTCTTTCTTTCTTTCTTTCTTTCTTTCTTGATTGAATATATTGTCTGAATTCTTCTACAGACATTATCTGCAATTAATAAGGGTAAGCACTGTCAGTCATAGTATCAATGTGGATAACAATTTCAGTAATCTTTTTTTACTGTTAGTTGATTATTACAATTTAAAGCTTCATATTATTTTAATACTATTCTACTACAATAAAAATAAAGCTAAGAGTTATAGATCCCTGACACTTGAGATGAAGGGTGGGGTGACAATATTAGCGTGCACACAGAAACCCAACATTAATCCTTCTTAAAGTATGCCCATTGAAAATAATGGGATTCAAGTCAGTGATGACTAGTAAGTGCCATTCATTTAGATGGTTCCACTCTAAGTAGAATTATAATTGGTATTAGCCCATAGTTTTATCAGTTGATGCAGTTCATTGCCCATGTTTGCTTGTAATTAGAAATGAAGGACTGTGGAGATTTCATTCCATGAGGAGATCTTTCCTGCAGTTGTTTGACTCAAGCCTATTGTTTATTATTTTATTTAAAAAAATGAGCCTGATTAACAGTAATTTAGTTATTTAGTACAATTTTAGTAAGTTTAGTATGATTAAATGGGAGATAAAATGAACTGTAGCAGAGTAATATAAAAAAATCGTAGTAGGCAGCTTAGTAGGCTAATTGTGTGCGTCTCAAAAGTTTAATTAAGTGATTGTATTTGCATTAATTTGCACCTGAAGAAAAACACTGTTGATGAAAAATAAATGAATTGCCTACATTTTTGAAATACAAACATCCCCTTCATTTGAACAGGGCATCCTTGCATAGTGTGAACAAAAGGCAGAAGCTTGCTTGTGGGCACAAATGGTTTTGAAATGTTTGTTAGGTTACCTTGCCATTCTCAGGGACAACTATTATAAGTATTCCTTGGAGATGCTTGCAAAAATTGTATATAACATATGCTTATGGTCTTCCCTAAACAATCCCGGAAAGATAAGTATCTCTGCATTTTCCATGTCACTTGCAGGTATATCCAGAACAGACCAAGTTTAATGCACTTGGATTCAGACAGTGATGAATCAATATCACAGTCAGCTACTCGGGCACTGCATATAAACTATATATAACTATACAGAACCAAATCTCATTGAGTTCAAGGACTTTCTCTCAGGATTGCAGGCATCCAACTGCAATTTTTTAGATCATAAGATTGCATTATTGTTTTTTTTCCAAGGCTTTCCTACTTCATCATATCTATTACTTTTTGCTGCAACAGCTCACTGCCTGGTGATGGAAGCGGTAATGAAACATGACATATTGTAACTCTTTGCTTTCCCTGGATAGGGCAAAAGAAGGATGGGCACCCGGGGCTAGGCATGTCAACTGCTTTTGCCGTGCATCAAAACATATTAGAATGCAGTCCATCACTTTGCTTCAACATCACCCTTTACAAATCTTCTGTGCACCTAAGTTTCATGTGTTTGAAAGTAAATCATGTAGTGTTGACTCAGCCAGTCTTATTGGGATTATCTATCATCTATCAGCATTGGCAGAACCTACCTTGATCTGTTCAAGCCACAACATATCACACTGTTCTAGTAGTAACTTTTATAAATATTTGTGTTTACTTTAAACCAGAGTTTTAGAATTCTAATAGATGACCATATTAAAATTAACAGTACTGAATTATCTTGCTAGATAGTCTGTTTCCATTAGAAACCATGAGCAAGTATGTTGTTCATACCTGAGTTCTCACAAGTAGTAGATGAGATTATACCCAGATGGTACCATAAAGACTGCAAGTAGAGGGATGCTTAGAAATGTATGGGGGGGGGGACCTTCCAAATACAAATTCTACCCTTCCAATGAAAATTTTCCACCACTTCTTGAATTTCTAGTATTGCAGAGAGTGAGACTTTAAATATCAGTCTTATTTAGAATTGTTCCATTTCTTGTGTTTATATTCCCTTTTCCATTTCTTGCGTTTCTAAGTGCTCAGCTGAAGTTTTAAATGACTGTAATGTTACAAATTGGTTAACTAAAGGAAAATTTCATTTAGGGTGGCAGAATTCTGATTCTAAGTGGACCAGTGTCATCACACACACACACACACACACACACACACACACACACACACACACCAGCCACCCTCGCTACACCTTTGAAGAGTTTCACATTATGAAATCACCTGGCATGCAAAATATTTCTATGCAGATAACTCTGTCCTACCTGGGAGGTGGTTTGGTTAGGATACTTCTCCATGGCACATCAGTTTTCTATCTGGATGAAAGAAATTTTTTTTTTGGGGGGGGGGAGGATTATTTCATTATTTGAACCATCACTGCACTGTTATATGGTACACTCCAGACACATATTTATCTTTGCATCTGTTGATTGTGGGCCTTAGGGCTCTTACTTTCTTTGGCCATTAAAGGTAACAGGTAGTTGTTATTCTTCATTGACACTGACTTCAGTTTATGATGACCCTATGAGTAAGAGACCACCAAGATACCCTGTTGTTAGTAGCCCTGCTAATATCCTGCAAACTTAGACATTAGTATTCTCCACAAATTTGTCTTATTCATAGTGAAGCCTGTAAATTAGGTTCTTGGAGTTTCCTTTAACTATCCTAAGGTCACAAAATGCACCCAAACCATCACACCTCCCCTAGCATGCTAAACAGTTAGCATAAGTTTCTTTTGTTTAAGCTCCATGTTTGTTTTTCCTCAAATGTAAAAAGTAAAAAATGTAAAAAGATCTTTTACTCATCCATCTACAGGACATTGTTCCAGAAGTTCTGAGGATTATCTATGTGATCTTTAGCCGACACCATGTGGATAGCAGTGTTCTTTTCAGAGAACAATGATTTTTTCTCCTACCTGTCCTCCACTGAGAGCAATATTTTCCTGATCACTAGCTTAAAATCACCCACCATAACTGAGGCAAGAGTGACCTTCATGTCCTTGGAATGTTACACTGGTTCTTTTTTATTTCCTGGAAGTTTCTTCTTGGAGAGGTTCTTCTAAGATAACCTCTCCTGGATAAAATGACTGTGGCCTTCATCTTTCTGGGGGTGTCATTGGGGCATGCATCATGTAAACACCACGCCCCCCCCCCAAACCAGCATATTGTGCCAATGTGTTCAGGCTCATAGTTTAGTTTTCACTATGTATTTCCCTTTCAGCCCATTCCACCCAATCTTTGCAATGTGAATTATCCATATTACTTTTCAAACTTTTTACATAGCTTGTTGTGCTAGGTTGCAGCTCTTTCATCATGGAATAACTATGAGTGATTTTTGAAGGTCATGCTAGAGAATCCTTTTCGAACAAAAAGCCCATTGATATTATTTGGTGGCATGCTAGAAAACTATTAGGTCCTCTTCTGCCATAGAAATGACATAATTATGTGTGATGTTGTATCCAGTGAGGATGCAAAGTGATGCAGAAACATCTTTTAGAACATTTAAATTTGACATTTCCTGCCATTTTTGGATGTTCTCCTTTATACAAAGAACAAACAAAAGCACTGAAAGGAGAATCATAGAATCATAGAATCATAGAGTTGGAAGAGACCACAGGGGCAATCCAGTCCAACCCCCCGCCATGCAGGAAATCACAATCAAAGCATCCCCGACAGATGGCCATCCAGCCTCTGCTTGAAGACCTCCAAGGAAGGAGACTCCACGACACTCCGAGGGAGTTTGTTCCACTGTCGAACAGCCCTTACTGTCAGGAAGTTCCTCCTAATATTGAGGTGGAATCTCTTTTCCTGCAGTTTGCATCCATTGTTCCGGGTCCTAGTCTCTGGAGCAGCAGAAAACAAGCTTGCTCCCTCCTCAATATGACATCCCTTCAAATATTTGAACAGGGCTATCATATCACCTCTTAACCTTCTTTTCTCCAGGCTAAACATCCCCAGCTCCCTAAGTCGTTCCTCATAGGGCATGGTTTCCAGACCTTTCACCATTTTAGTCGCCCTCCAGCTGGCACTCTGAGTGGTTTAGATGTTTTAGAAATTCATCAGTTTGGACATGTTGTCATTTCTACCCTGAATCTCATGCATGCTTTTGCTTAATGTATGCCTTCTTAGCTTAATTTATGCCTTGCTTTATTATATAGGACACAGAATCCGTTGATACTAACCCCATTGGTTTTGATTCACAAAGGCTATTATAGTAAAAGTATAGAATTTTTGGAATTATCATTAGTATTCACAAACATTATCTCCCAACTACTGTACCTTATAAACAGGAGGGGTTTAGCAACTCTCATCAAGTCACCATACCCCACAATAAGGGATATTGGGTGTTCCAGTCAAAGAACTTTTGGAGGGCCACAGTTACCCCATTCTTGTGCTAGAATTTCCCCCCCCCCCCCCTTTGGCCCCGGACCCCTGGGCCAAACGTGGCGTGGTGCCACTGATACTAGGGTTCCGGAGTATGCAGCAATGGCGGCCTCCTGTCCAGACGGTAGCTGCCATGATGACGTTGTCATGCAGTGTTCGGACGTCACTTCCAGGAAGTGTCGTCCTGGCTGCGCCCTTTCCCCTTTATGTCAACACAAAAAAGAAGCCACTTAGAGCATCGGAGCTGTACGGTGCGGCTGCGGCACCGACCAGGGGGAAAGACGGGTGGCACAGAGCCATCTGTCTGTACTGCGCCTTAGTAGTCAGCCAGAGCAAGGAATTCAGTAGGCTTGCCAGAGCTTTCAGACCAGCATTTAGAGTTTCAGGGTCAAGCTAATCCAGGTCAGCAGGGGAAGGCAATCAATCCAGACATCAAATCCAAAAGTATATTGGTAGGTCAGACCATGAAGCAGGGTAAGGAGCTGAGAGTCAAGAGCAAAACAGGTTGCAACTTCCTGAAAAGATTGGTTGTCAGCAACAACCTATATTCTAGTAGATTCATACAACTGTTGCCTGATTTCAGTGTATTTTCTACAATACACTCTAAGCGACACAAACTCTCCCTTTGTTCTTAGCTTGCGATAGATATTGTCTGGTTTCTATATGTGTCTTGTGGCTGCTAGGGGTTATCCCTGTTTGTCTGCTGCATGGGCATGTCCCTCTGCTCTACTCCTGGGTCCTGAGATCTAGGTCTGCCACCTTCTTCATCTGCCTCACTCTTTGTGTCATACTCCAGACATGGGATCTGAGAAGGGGACATGACAGATGCCACCAAAGATGTAAAATATGAACTATATAAATACAAAGCCCATCATGGCTAACCTCACAGACAGTGAAAGAGAGATGGGGAGCTTTGCTGTTCTAGATGTTTTGGTGTGCAGCTCCCATTATCCCCATTCTTAGCTAGTTATACTGGATTGTGGGAGTGGTAATGCAACACATTTGGCAAGCCAAAGGCTTTCCAGCTCTGCTGTTAAAAAAAAGGCAACACTTACTTTGAGGTTTGACATGCTCTTATGTACCCATAAGTGATCTGAAAGCTAGGTGTGGTTTATGATGCTCTGAAACACAGGATTTTTCTAATGTTTCTCATGCTTTTATTCAGTGTTAACTCTGCAAAATAAATGACTGCTCTGTTGTTGTTGTTGTTGTTGTTGTTGTTGTTTAAGGAAAGTATAACAGTGGTCAGCAATTTCATTCCCACTGCTGTCTTTGCTTGCTTATGGCAAGGCATTTAGTGTCAGTGTGACAGAAAATATGTTAGAGGAGCAATGTGTGAAGTTAACTACCCTTATGCTTTTAAGACCTTGGTGAGTATCATTTACGAGTGCACCTCTGACCAAGAAGTGAATTCCTTGGAGGCAAAAGTATTGATCTACATGGTCCTCCACTCTTATGAATCTAACAGTTTGTTGCATCTGTGCTCTTACAACTGATAGAGGCCAGCTGCTTTGATGTTCTTTTATCTATTGGCCCTAACAAGCAAATGATATCTATGATCTATCCACTGTCAAATAACATCAACTAGAAATAATGGTAAAGCTCATATTTTAAAAAAGAAAAATCAGGAAATCAGGTTATTTGCACATGCTATAATGCAAAAACTTCAATGGCTTCATAGAAGCACTTCCTTATTGATGTCAATGGAACAGATAGCTCTATGAATGCACATCGAGTCCCAAGACCAGAGCCAGAGACCTAAATCAAAGATTGTGTGGGTTCTTGATGACAGATTAGGGAAAGGACTAGTAATATAATTCATTGTTGTTGTTGTTAAAATATTTTATTGATATTTTGTTATTACAGAAAAAGATAAGAAAAATACAACAAAAAAACTCATACAGTACATCAAAGGCCAAAAAAAACCCACATACAGAAAAAAACATAAAGATAATTATCTAACACCCCAGATACCCCCTCCCTGCCTCCTCACTCCCCATTCTGACCCTTTTGTCTTCCCACTCTTCTCTGGTGGCAGTCTTCAACTTTAATATATAATTAAAAGGTAAAGGGTTTTCCCTTGACATGATGTCTAGTCGTAACCAACTGTAGGGAGTGATGCTCGTCTCCATTACTAATACGAAGACGAATCTGGTGGTCATGTGGCCAGCATGACTGCACTGAACACTGTTACCTTCCCACTGAAGTGGTACCCATTTATCTACTTCCATTTGTATGCTTTCGAACTGCTAGGTTAGCAGAAGCTGGGACTAGTGACAGGAGCTCACCCCATCATGCAGCACTCGGGCCTCGAACTGTCAATTTTCCAACCATATGATCATCAGAATTGGCGTCTTAACCACTAAACCATCACATATATAATTACTCCTCTGTAAATGGCATCCAGTTATATAAACATTTTTTTCTATTTCATAGAAAAGAATTCTTACTTAAGCATCCAATCCAATAATTACACACGTACTGTAATTCTTTTTGCAAGTAATTTTACCAGTTTTCTTCCCACTGTGAATAGCTATTGCTGTTTTCAAACATTGTGCAGGTTTTCAAAGATTGTAGTTTGGGACTCATTATGTGGGGAAAAAATGCATGTTGGGGGGTGGGGTGTTACACAGAAAACAGCATTTTCTATGCAGAAAATATTTCAGCACAGAAAATGCTGTAGTGTTGCCAAAATTTAGCATGTGGGGGATATTGATTTTTTTGGTTGAGAAAATACTATGCACAATCTCTCTCTGGCTTTGCTTTGCGAACGAAGATTCAGGAAGGACTCATCCCACGCTTTGTACAAGCGCATTGGTGGCTAAAAAGGCCAATCCGGGATAAACAGGTCCGGTTGCAGAAAGCACAGCGGAAAGTCTGCTTGGGTGATGTTTCTGGGTTGCGGTTCTTTCTGCATTGTTGTATCTCTTCAAGATTCGTTTGCCGTGAGTTTTCGAAAAAGGCTGCAGCATCGTGGATAGTGCGTCTCCATGCCTCCCGATGCGAGGCCAGGGCAGACCATTGTTGGTGATCAATTTGGCCAAGCCTGAGATGTTGTTTCATGGAGTCCTTGTATCTCTTCTTTGGGGCGCCCCTCTTACGCTGACCCATGGCGAGTTCACTGTAGAATACTATTTTGGGGAGGCAATGGTCCTTCATCCTAGAAATGTGTCCTGCCCAGCACAGCTGCGTCCTCAATAGCATGGCCTCAATGCTGGTGATCCCTGCTTGCTCAGGGACAGCAACATTCGTCACATAGTCAGTCCAGTGTATATTTAGAATTGTGCGTAAACAGCGCTGATGAAAGCGTTCGAGGTGTCGTAAGTGTTGGCGATAGGTGACTCATGTTTCAGACCCATAGAGGACAATAGACAGTGCAATGGCTCTATACACACTGATTTTTGTGCTTCGCCTCAAGTGTTTGTTACTCCAGACTCTTTTGTGAAGCCTTCCGAATGCACTTAATTAATCTGTCTCATTACCGTCTTAGATGCCTTTAAGAAGGCACATATGATGTATCTCTTCCGGTGGGCTTACCCACCCAACCTTATATAGGAGAGCATTAAAATAACTGCCCCACTTCAGACTACGACTGATTGATTATTGGATGATTAGACAATGGTTTAGCTATTTTATTGTATGAATGTTAGTATTTATTGATTATATTTTTATATTGTATTTTGTTGTTTTTATTGATGTAATCCCGCATCGATCCACAGGGAGAGGCGGGAAATATAAATAAAATTATTATTATTATTATTATTATTATTATTTATAGATGATTGATAGTTTTTTGTGGGTTTTTCAGGAATATGTGGCCATGTTCTAGCAGAGTTAGATGATTGATTTGGTGAACGCAGAATCTGTGGATACAGAGGGCTGACTATATCATATTTCTCCATCTGCTCCCTCTCTCCCTGTTTTTCCTGACCAGTGCATGTGGGATCATCCTTTAAGGATTCCATTTTGCCTTAAGGGGGAGTTAGCACTCCAGAGTTGTACAGACGTACAGATAATGTTACTCTGGGCATCTCTGGGCCAAGAAGTGCTATAATAAATGTGATCAAATACAAAACATCTGAGTGCTGAGTTCTGCAGCAGTGGGGGTGGAGGGGTGTACCCTGTCTTTGCATAAGATCAGCAATTCTAATTGTAGTGCTTGACATTCAGGGCTAATCCACTGGCTCTACAGCTTATTAAAAAATGGCAGTGAACACATTGATAGCAATAGGGGAGGTCAGAAATTGTCAGGAGTAATGCTTGTTAAAAATCTAAGATAAAATTATGAATATAGTAGCAATATGAGTTTTGCATAAAATCTACAGGTACAAGAATCAATAATACTGTATGACAGAGGGCAATGAATAGTGCCGACAGTTGCAGATAGTCCCAGCAGCACAGCTCCCCAAGAAGGAAAAAAGGGTCTTCTTTAAGGGGGAAAAAATCTTTTATTTCTTCTCATACTGTGCAGACTTTCTCCCTTGTGGAATCAGAATAGAATTAGCAGCTGAGAAGAATAAATGCCATCCGTGAAACAAGACTGGAGCAGTTTAGAGAGCTGGCTTCCAGCTTAGCCACTGAGAGACGGTGGTCAAATTTGCACAGTTACAAATGCCTTAGTATTTATTGTTGAAAATAGTGCTGGCTGCCTTCGCAAAACCTCCTAAATTATACAGATGAGTAGGTTACTGAGAGGAATGGAAATATGTAACTACTAGATTGAAAGGAAAAACAACAGAGCAGTATGGCTGTGTTCATATTCTGATAGTGAGGTCAAATTATATGTTACACTGGCCCGGTCCAGATGGGCCAAATGTGCCGTGCTGGTGGTGTACTAAGGTAAAGGGACTGCGCGGCAACTTCACGATCCCAGCCCTAGTACAGCGTGGGGGCGCCATTGTTACGGTGCCGCACCATACTAGGGTTGGGACCGTGCAGTTGCCACGCAGTCCCTTTACCCTAGTATGCAGCCAGCACAGCATACAGGCGCCACCATTGTGACGTGTATACAGGCACCACCATCGTGATGTGACATAACTGGCATGGCTTTTCGCAGGTTCTTTTTTTCTCCGCAGGCAAGCCGCACAGTTTGGGGGCTGCAGCTTCCCTGCAGGGGGGGGGACACCAGCAGGCCTCCCTTTTTGGGAGGTCTGTATCGGGCCGCTATTGCCATTTATCCAACCCTAGCTTCACCTAGACCAAAACATTTTGAGCTGTCATCCATCTTGTGGTTTTGGCTGGCTTTCTCAGTAGATCTGTTCTGATACTGTGCTCTTTTTAACTGTGGACTGTTCCTTTGAAAGCCAGAGAGGTTCCTTGGGCACACAAGAAATTTCCACAAGCCCTCCTTCCTCTTCCTGGTGGTAAAACTATAATAATAAGAAAATTAAATAGCAAACATTTTGATGCCTTTCCATGAAACCCAGACTCTGCTGACCGAAGTTGTGGCCTTATCTAATCCCTGCCTCATTAGACTCTGCTGTGTTTGTGGCCTAAGCAGGGGAAATACTTTGATTATCTTCTCATTTTAAAAAGAAATAAATAGAGAAGGTTATGTTTAAGGAATTCTACATCGAATTTCATTTAGCCCTGAGGTAAATCAGATCAGTGGATAATCAGAGGGATGGGGGTAAATGATGCTGTTAGCAAAGGCATGTAAGAGCCTTTCTATACAGTGCTGTATTATCATGATCCACATCATCACTATCACTATCATAATCACCATTGTAATCTAATAAATTCCGTTTTCATGACCAGGAGAAAGATGTAATATGCCAGGAAGGATCTATTTATTTCATCTTCCCATCCCAGCAATGTCTTTGTGAGGCTGTGGAAATGTTCTTTCATTATTAATCCAACAATATGTTTACGAACTGGACATATTTAACTGAGGATAGCCTGCTGATGTCATTGGAACATGCTAACTACGTCTAGACATCACTCTTTTATTTTGGAAATAATTAAAATTTGCTTTTCTGGACATTTTAAGAATTCTTTAAAGTTCTATTGTATGTGTATCTCCTTTTATAAGCCAATTAGAGCTCTAAGATCATCTAGAGAGGCACTTCTTTCGGTCCCATAACCTTTTGAGACTCTTTTGGTGGGAACGGCTACCAGACTTTGGAACACCCTCCATAGAAAGGCCAGGATGGCTCCATCTTTGCTCTCCTTCTGTTGGCAGGTCAAAACATTTTTGCAACTAGGTTTGACCTTTAAATGCTGTGTGCACTGTTTTAACTTCATAAATGGTTTAGTTGGGTTTTTAATCTTATATTTAAACTTTTATTATTTGCTTCTGTATAGTGCTTAATTTGTATTGCTTTAAATACGTTGTTAACTGCCTCAAGGCCCATTATCAGGAGAAAGGAAGGATATTAATGAATGAATAAAATAACGATGATCATGATCATGATCATGATGTGTTTGTTTCACATCATTTTTATCAATTTTACTGTTGCTACAACCTTCCTAGTAGCCTTTAAAAACCTGAAAAATAAAATTGTGTTGTACAAGCAAGAATTACAGTATGAATTTTTAAAGTAAATTACAGTTGACATTTGTCTGTCACAAACTACCATTAATGAACACCACAGAGGATTGCTTCTCTGTTTCCTGTCTTTGTCTAACTTATATCCAACAGCCCAGAGATTGTTCAGAATAGAGATGTATTTGTTGTACCTACACATTTGGGCAAGGAAATATGATTTTATACATTGATGGAAGTTAGAAGGAAAATATGTATGATCTTCTTTCTTGGTATGAATATTTGAACCTATATTTTGTTTGTAAATAGCATAAGCTTTTCTTCTCAGTGTTTTGAGCTGATTGGTCTCATTGAATACAAAATGCTTCCAGATGACTGTATAGAGTTATCATCAGCTGATGTGATGCATTCTGACATGCCATAACCTGCTTCATGACAACTCTGATGCCTCACTAAGCAAACCTTAAAACTCAAACATCATATTAATGTAAAGTGATATAGAAAACATATTGAATGGACTTTATTGTTCTCTCTCTCTCTCTCACACACTCACTCTCTCTCTTTTTTGAAGAAAGAAAATATTCATTATTCATCCAAAATCTATATGCAGTGGTTTGAGTCAAGAGCCCTTATAGTGTCACTAATACATAATGAAGAATATATAAATAAGAATTCAATCAGGTCCTTGTGCTGATTAGAGAAACCTATCTTGGAAGAGACAACTTCCCCCTCACCACACAGCACCCATGGGCCCTCAAAATTAAGCCTGAACTTTGAGGAGCCCCCGTAGAGTGGTGCAGAGGGCTGAGGTAGGATGGAACTCATTGCATGGAACTTGCAGACCAGGCCCAGCGAGGAAGGAGAGGGGGTGGTAATAGAACAGAATGAGGAAATGACGCATTTTACCGCATGGCAAAATGCCATTGATGCCGCTGGAAGTCCCTGTTCCATTCCCCATCCGTTCCACAGAGGGCGATTTTCAGGAACTGTTGTTAGATATCAAATTGCAGAAAATATTTTTAGATATATGGTCAGCCTATATCAACAGCCTCATCCTTGTTTGTGTCCAATGAATTTCCCATTCCATTTCCCTTTCTTTTTCTATCTTGCTTTACTGATTCTTTTCTTTGCAATCTACTTGAAAATCCAACTAAAATTTTAAAATAGTATATACATCTGGGATATCATTATATAGTTTGTGAGACCCAAGGAAAGAAGTGGTTATTCATTGTGGA
>NC_056525.1:151258372-151315221 GCF_019175285.1 Sceloporus undulatus | reverse complement strand
AATAATAATAATAATAATAATAATAATAATAATAATAATAATAATAATAATTTTGCACCTGCTGTATTAAAATCATACAGTGCTTTTCTGTTTTGATATATAACTATAAGCATCCTTACTGTTTATCTACTTAAACACACATGTTCTCCTAGAAGCATATCCACCTAAACACACATGTCCTCCTAGAAACACATGCATAAACTTTATTGACCTTATTTCTGAGTAAAGATGTATATGACTGAACTGTAATACGTATAAAAGGAAATCAATAATGTCTTCCAGGCTTTTGCAAAAATAATCAATACTTTATATTTATAATTCATTACAAACTAATTCAATAATTTTTAGCATACTTCTAGTCTCATACTACAAAACGATCCCCCCCATGCAAAACTGAAGTATACCTCCAGTTTGAATTCAGAAAAAAAAGAGTATGTCTCAGATATTAGTCATCTAAGAGGCAATGAGATCAGAGAAGAAGGCTGTTGACTCTGAGCACTCCTTCTGCAAAGCATGACCTTGTGGTCTCGGGGATGGTCCTCAGAGCAAGGTAATCTTGGGAGGTGTCCTCCATAGTTTTGTATTTCTTGGCACAGGCAGCTAAATGGTCCACCTTCACCACCTTGCTTCCAAGGATCCCATGCTTTGGAGAAATAAAGTGCTTGGAGTCAACAGTCTTTTTCTGCTATCTCAAGCACCACTACCACTACTCCATCCACAAACATGGATACATAACTAATATTATGCATGCAATGTGTTCCAACAGGATTCCTACTGAAGAAATATGTTGCTCTGTCATGACACTCAGTATATCTGAGGTAGCTACTTCGTTTTGTCTTATGTAGACCAGACCATGTGAGTAGGACTAATGCTTTACTAATGTTTTGAATATGGAGGGCCTTTTCTGTGAACTTGTTCAGTGCAAAACAGGTCCACCCCTACCTTTCAGGAGGAAGGAAATGGAGAGGAAGTCCCGCAGGGAAGGAAGGGAAGCATGAGATGAGGGGGGGAATCAGAGAGATGGGAGAGTAAGCAAGAAGCGGAGTGAAAGAAGCAAAGGAAGGATGCATTGTGAGGGTAGAAAGAGAGGTCAGAAGGACTAGGAAGAAAGAGGTGTGGAACATGAAAGTAGCATTATGTAAGAAACAAGGAAGAGATACAGTGGCATAGAGTGTGCAGGGGGCAGATCACCCTGGGTGACACCATAAGAAGGTCATGACACAGGGCATTAGTGATGTGTCCCAAGCCCCCTCCCCCAGAAAGAAAGGTGGAAATCTTTTTGGAATGCTGACTCCTTTGGAGTGGGAGGATGGGGTTAAAATGTGGACTTTTCTCTCTAATAACCCATAGCGTTGGCAATTCATTAGTTTTTCAGGAAGGGCACTTCTTCAGCAGATATTGATTCTGGACCTTTGTGCATACCATACACAACATATGTTTGTTTCCTGCATATAGGTGACAATAGTGTGGTGTTTCATGAGAAGCTATGTTTGTAAAGCATTTTTCATGTTGGGATGGGCACATGTAGAAGGTTGTTGCTCCTCCTGACTCAACACAGTGCCTCAGTTTTGTGAAAACAGAGTCACTTTTCCTTGCACTTTCCATCAATTTCAGGGTATATCTGTGATTTTCTTCTGTTTCAGGGTGGGGGCCCCAGAACAAAATTCCCCAAAATTGCATTGAAACTACTTTAAAATAAAAGGTTGAACTCGGGGGTTAAGATCTAAGTAGGTCCAAGGGCACAGGGCCTCCAAAGGACTGCATAGGACTTAAAGACTTCATGATTCCTACTCATACCCTATGTTGTTGCAGTGTGATTGTGCTAATGTTAACTATCCCAACATCTCTTGCGTTTTTGAGGGGGATTAGTTAATATCTTCTGACAGAAGTGCTGTCTTCTAGCACTTGCATCTCTATCTTGCATTTGGCCACCTCCACGTTAAAAATGCATGCCACTTAAACACCAGATTATTATTACTGGAGCTGCTAAACAACAAGCAGCTAGTAAGAAAATTACATTAAAAGGCCGCATCGCTTTTTTGGGAGACTGCCCAGGCATTTCAGTCTTCTTTAGTTCAAAGATGTTGAAAGCTCAAAGGCTACTACTGATTGCTGCTGTACAAATTAAAATGACCAGAGAAACAGTCAAATGATTAAAATGTTACTGGAAGTATCTAAACAGTGTCAGCAAACACCATCTAGGAGAGCATACAAAGAACTAATTTGCAGCCCCAAAAAGCTAGAGGAGACAGAACATGGACCACAATAAAACTATCCAGGCATACTTTGACTATGGAAATTAAGCTTCAGGATAACATACTAAAAATGTAAATTAAAGACAAGCAGAATGTGTCAGAGTGTGAGCTGTCACTGTCGGTCCAAACCTCTCCTTCCATTTCCCCCGCTGCTTGCAAGCTCCGTTCACCTAGGCTTTTTTTCTCGGCTTTGCCCTTCCCTCCTTTGGAAGCTGTCGCCGGTGGGGCTTGGAAGGGGCTGGTTTTCTTTTCCTGGCTCCTCTCCGGACAGGCTGCAATTAAGTGCCCTTTGTGGCCGCATCCCAAGCAAAGGCTCAGCCATCGTCGGCGCTCCCTCTCGTTCTCTGGTGTGGCTCCCTGCTGCCTTCTGGCCTTTTGTCCGGCGGGCTTGTTCTCTCTCCCTTTTGAATCCTTGTATCTTCTTTGGGTCAACACATTGACTTCGTGCTGGATGGCTTCCGCCTCACCAGCCAGTCGGATCCACTCTAGAGCAGTGGGGGGGGGGGGTTTGCCTTTCATGAGTGCCCACTTTACTATCTCTGGGCGCAGTCCCTCTTTAAAATATTGGATCTTCATCCCCTCTGTGCAATCTGGCACCTGGGCAACCAGTCGTCGGAACTCCATTACATACTCCGACACAGACCTTGACCCTTGGTCCAATGCTTTCAAGCTGGCTAAAGCTATGCTGGCTCTGAAAGGGTCTTCAAATCTGTCTCTGAGAGCCCTCATAAAGTCCGGTAGACTTCTCAGCTCAGCTGCCTGGCAATCATACAGCTGCACCAGCCAATTCGCCACCTCCCCTTTGAGGTGTCTGGCTACACATTTGACTTTAGCTGTCTCACTGGGAAATGTGGGCCTCCACTCCTCCATGTGGTCTGCTACTTGCGACAAAAAATAGGGCAGGTTCTGCGGGTCCCCATCATACTTGACTCCCAACTTTTGGGCTTGAGACTCTTGCGCTCGATCTGGTGCCTGCCCGGCAAGTGGGAGGGCTGGTTGAGTGACCCCTTCTGCTCCCGGTGCTGGGGCTGCTGGAGCTGCTGGGGCAGGGGCTGCCCTTGCCCCTGCTCCCGTGCCTCCTTCTCCTGTGCCTCCCCTCAAGATGTCCCATATCTGGGCCAGCGTGCCCTGGACTCCCTCCATGTCCTCCCGGAGTTGCTGTACCTACTCTTCCAGGTCCTCCTCATCCCTGGGCCTCAGCTGCAACAGTTGCATAAAACCAGTGTCCCAATCGGACCAGCGGGTGGCTCTCCGTCGCTCCCTTGTCCGCAGGGGAATTGTGGGCTGGCCAAACCATGGCCTCCCAACTCCTGGCATCTGAGCTAACAGCGGCCTGGTGTCTTTCGGAAGGGCCCCTGCCTCCGTCACCTGGGCCTTGGTCTCCTCCACGGTCGCTGCCATGTTTTCCGTCTTGGAAGATGTATATTCCTCTGAGGGCTTCTGCTCCTGCATTGGCCTCAGAGGAGGTTGCAGAATCTCAGCTAACTGTCAGAGTGTGAGACCAGAATCCTGGACAATCAACCAGTCAGCTTGACTGATAAATCAACAGTACTTTATTGATAGTTCCAGAATCAGCAATTTCACATCACTCGCTTCATAGCTGAGACTGACCCCTCCCAGCCAAGCCAATGCCTAAATCCCTCCCTTAGTTGAACTACTCCTCCCCTAGCAAAAGCCCACGCAAGAAAACCCCTCCTTCTCCTCACTGGTTCCCATCCTCCATTACTTCCCCCTGAGCATAGGCGGAATTCACCTTATTCGGCGGGATCCGGAACGGATCCCCCGCGTAAGGCGAGGACGCACTGTACTAAATCAGGACTCCACTACTGGTGATCCATCAAACCAAACACAGTTCCCTTACCATGAACAACATTCAGCTAGGGGCTTGAGATTTCTGTGGTGTTGCTTTCTCCCTCGGTATGGTTTGGGCTGGTTATCTGAGCTGGGAGCTTGCAGCATTATGCTTTGCGGTTTCTCTTTCTACATAACTGTCAATTCCAGAAAGTGATGCTAGGGGAACTTTTTCTCTGTCCCATGACAATTGTAGCATCACGGGGTTATATTTGTCCCAAATACCAATGCTGAAATTGCTGAGTAAAGTTTTGGAATATGGTATAATAAGAGTGCTGCTGAAATGTTCCTCTTTTTCATGTAATGGGGTGATGAATTGGGTGTGATGAAGACCAATAAAACTGAACTCCATCCCAACAAGACTTTATGCAAATTCCCAGTTCTGCTGTAGGCAATTTGGCCAGTTTAGGAAAATGTAATCTGTCGGTCCTGAATGGGATTTCCTTCCACCTTATGGACCAATGTACATAAGTGATATTATATTTGGCCCTATGTTTTGATACCCATGCCCTCAGTTCTCCTCTCCTAGATAGTCATTTTGTGTTCTGCTAATGACCTGTTTTGACTATTGTAGTATACTGTATGAAAGGCTGCTCATCAAAACAGTTTGAAAACTACTGCCAGATAAGGTAGCTAGGAACCTTGAATATGAAGCACATAATACCAAACTTGAAATAGCTACAATAGCTCCTGGTTCATTTATAGATCCAAATAGATTTATAGATTTCAAACAGCCAACATGCTGAGCTCTTTGTCTATCATGTGTGATTTTAAGAATTCATCCGAATTTATGAATTTACCATTATTTGTAGTGCACACTTCTAACATGTGTGCTATCACTGAATGTGTTAAACAATATCGCTCTGGAATTGTGCCTAATAGCATCTAGTGATTTTATTCTTGGAATGTTCTTGATAGCTGCTGCATATAAATCCATAGTATGACATCTAATAGGAATATATATATATATATATATATATATATATATATATATATACTGTATATAGTTGACAAATTAATTTTGGCTCCTGAAAATCTTAACCTAATTGACCTTGGTAGTCTTTGCATTGCAGTCCAGGGCTTTGGTCAGCTATGTGATAGTGCATCCAATTTATGATATACATTATAGAATCATAGAGTTAGAAGAGACCACAAGGGCCATCCAGTCCAGCCACCTGCCATGCAGGAACTCTCAATCAAAGCATCCCAGATAGATGGCCATCCAGCCTCTGTTTAAAGACCTATACAGAAGGAGACTGCACTACACTCTGAGAGAGTTTGTTCTACTGTCGAACAGCCCTCACTGTCAGAAAGTTCCTCCTAATATTGAGGTGGAATCTCTTTTCCTGGAGTTTGCATCCATTGCTCCAGGTCCTAGTGTCTCAAACAGCAGAAAACAAACTTGCTCCCTCCTCAATGTGACATCTCTTCAAATGTTTAAACAGAGCTATCATATCACTTCTTAACTTTCACTTTTCCAGGCTAAACATCTCCAGCTCCCTAAGTCATTCCTCACAGGGCTTCATTTCCAGACCCTTCACCATTTTAGTTGCCCTCCTTCAGACACGCTCCAGTTTCTCTACATTCTTTTTGAATTGTGGTGCCCAGAACTGCAGGCAGTATTCCAGGTGGGACCTGACCAGAGCAGAATAGGGTGGCACTATTACTTCCCTTGATCTAGACACTATACTTTTATTGATGCAGCCTAAAATTGCATTGGCCTTTTTAGCTGCCTCGTCACACTGTTGACTCATGTTCAATCATAAATTGGATTTGTGATGGTAAAGAGTTATTCCCACCTCCTGAAATTTTCTTCCTGATTATTTTAATTTAAACAAAAATATTCACTAAAAACATGGGGGGAGGCAGTGGAGGTACAGTAAGCAACTGTTTTAATGAAGTCCTCAACTGGAGGATATTTTATAAAAGAAATATGTGAAGAAAAAACAAAATAATCAGCTGGGTGAGCTCCAAAATCACCAAAATTGCAAAATTGCATGATGAAGCTCAGTTAAACTATAGCAGTAAGGCTATTTGGCTTTTGCTAGGCCTATCACTTTGTAGCTGCAATCCAACAGTGTTGCATAAAAAGCTTCACAGAAAAAATATAGTAGTGTGATTTATACATCCTGGACAAATACATGCATTAGAAAAAAGTTGTCTTTTAGTGTTCACTTGTCTCTCCTCTGTCAGTTCAGATTTATATAAAAATAATTATTTTAACCTAATAGTCATATTAGTCGTATATTCATTAGCTATGTACTGAGAAAAAGGCAATTCTTTGCATTTTGAGACTTCATTGGGAAAATCTGTGCAAAATACATATTTTTCCAGCATAGAAAACAAATGAATTTTTTTTTATTTTACAAAAAAAACCACACCCTTATTTCTGTGAAAAAATATTGGATTTTGTGCAAAAAACACATGCACAACAGCTACTTGTGGCTTTCTGTACTGGAATGTGTGTATGTGTGTGTTGAAACTGCGTAATTTTGATTCATTTTGTGTAAAGCTAATGCACTTTGCATGAATATGTGAATTTCTGTGCAGAAACCCTCATGTGCTGTTTCTGCATGTATTTTCCATACAAAGGGATTCAATTCCTTGCTGATTGTGTGTGTGTGTGTGTGTGTGTGAAGGAAGCAGTTGATTTTAGCAATTCTCACTAAGAAAATTTGCAGTTTCTAAGGACAATTTGGAGTTCAATACATTCTGCACAAAATTCTCATACGGGAATTTTGCACACAAAATAGCATTTTGTGTTCATGAAATTTGATTTTGGGGGCAGAAAAGTACTATTTCTATGTATACAATGCTGTTTCCTTCCAAAAGCTACTGCATTGCAGTTTGAGACATATTCTGTCCAAATTTTCATGGGTGTTTTTGCATAGCATTTTCTGGGTAGAAAATAATATTTCTATGCAGAAAATATTGTTTTCAGTTCAAAAATACCATATGCAAATTTTGTGTAGAATAAATTTCAGAGTGTGGAGATTCTCATCAGTTCAGGATTCTTTTCATCATAGTTCCTTGACACTCAAGAAACACATTTTTTGAACAGTTTTTCATAACATTTTAATATTATTTCCATTTCTAGCCCAAAACCCATTTGCACAAGAAGCAATCAATTTTGTGCAAAACACACATTTTCCATCCCAAAATATGCTTCATGTGCAGGTGTTGTGGATTTCATACACACACACACACAAACACACACATACAAAGACATGGAAATTATACACACACACACACACACACACACACACACATCTCTGTATGAATGAATGTTCTCCAACCAAGTCCTAAAGCACAAATAGTGGTCAAAAATTAAAGAGACACCCTTGTATTCTCTCAGAGCAGGGAGCAAATGGTTGAAATTATCTTTCTTGTATGAAGGAACAAAGTAAGTGAAGAATTAGATCCCTGGTGTGTACTATGGTGTACAGAAATGCCTATTGTAGCATAAAATCCATACAAGCACATTTATTTGACAAGACAAAGATACATGTGCCTGTTGAACTTCACCTCAGGGGTGCTGACAGGCTGTGAAGTGGCAAACATATAATGGGGAAAAAAATAAATGACAATTTATTGAAATGAAATAATGTTTAGAAATGGGATTCAGTATGCTTATGAGTTAGCATATACAAAGGTAACACAAACCAGACGTAGAATAATCCACCCATTTGTTGAGGTGTATATATTAGGAGACACTGAGATGCAGTATATCTCTTTGAGGTCCCTGCAAATATATACACCAAGGAGACATACTGGATCTTTGTATGATGTGATGTGCATATAGAGATACATCACACTATCCTGAGGATCCTTCACAGTGAGGGCAGGCCAGCCATATCCTCAAGTGCAGTAATTTAGTTTTCTCAGGGGAAATAAAAGCTAATCATCTGCATATATGGAATAAAATGAAGGAGGCTTCAGAAAGCATCATTAGGCTGGCGTCCTGTTGACCCACTAATTAAGAATCCTATTTTCATATCCGTCTCCCCTTCATTTGCATATTATGTTCCTTGGTGCCAGAAACCTTTTTTTTTTTAAGTTGCCATTTACAAGATTTTTAAGGCTAAAAGATCATCTGAACAGTGTGCTGGGTACTATGTCATATAGAGCAGAAAAGTGTTTTATCAAGCTAACCAAACAAGATCAGGGATATCTTTATCACATGCACTTCCATTTGCACATTTATAATACAGTCAGATTTTCACACTGCAAGGCAACTGATTATGGCAAGTCCACTTCTGGAATGGTCAGGTTATAATCCACAGATTTACTCCTTCCCTTTAAAACCTAATTCTCACAGAAATAATATATGTGAGCATTAAGTGTGCACAGGGTGAGAGGATGCATCCATCAGTTTCACCTACAAGATCCCAATCCCTGTTGGTTTCCTCTTGGGCATTGTGGAGGATACACAATGGTGGCCAGTTGTTGCTGCTGTCATTAACATCAGCAGACAGGCAAGCAAGCAGAGACGTAGCCAGGATTTTGGGAAGGGGGCGAGGGTCCAGACTAAGTGCCACCATTATAATGGGTCTTGGGTGAGGCAGTGCGGCGGCACGCACTACTCATTGTATCTAATGGAAGGGGGTCCGGACCCCAAGGACCCTCCCCCCCGGGCTATGTCCCTGAAGCAGGGGGAAGGATGGAGAAGCCAAATAACTATTTCATGAGTTTAGGTGGGGGATAAAGATGCTAGCTTCTGCCCCTACTAAATGATGAGCTTTGCTCCTTCTCCCTCTGCACCCAAGAGACTGTTGGAGGTTTTTTCCTCCTCCTGGAGAAATTTAGCAAAGTGCTCCTCTACAGTTTCTCTGCCTGCAAGTTGCTCTGTCTTAACAAAGCTATTTATGCACAGCCCTACAGGGAGCCCCTGGAGGATATTAAATACGGACCATGTGGGGAGTCAGCATTGGAATATAGGAAGGGAGGGGCCACTAAGCTAAAGAACAGAAATAAAGACGCTGAAAACTTAAGTACAGTTGGCCCTTCTTATACACAGATTTTTTTATACACAGATTCAAGCATCCATGGTTTGAAAATGTTCAAGAAAGGTATAAATTTCAAATATCAAACTTTGATTTTCCATTTTTATATGGGATACCATTTTGCTATGTCATTATATTTAATGGGACTTGAGCATCCACAGATTTTATTATCCACGGGGGATCTTGGAACCAAACCCCAGCGTATAACAAGGGTCCACTGTATACACTGAAATAAAATATTTTGTAATATGGTAGAGAGGGAGCTTCTAGCCCCACTGATAGCCGACCTTAGCTAGGAGAAGGCCACTAGTGAAGGGCCACAGCTTTCTAGGAGACTGGGAATGAAAGGACTTCCACTGAAATCCATTTAACTTGCTGCCTGGGAAATATGTTGAGAGTCTGGGTGGCAGGAAAGCTGTATGAAAGAGATCTCTGTTAAAAGGATTGATTACATATTTTAATGCCCTTGTGATAATCCTCCTTAATGCGCCTAATGCCAAAATGAATGCAGAAGGAGGGGGGGAGCCATTCCCTTACTTGTCAAAACAAAGCACATTTTCTCTTCCAGTGACATCTAACAGACTTGAGCATAAGCAACTGACGCTAATTATCTTGTGACCAGCAGGCAGCCTTGAATAGATCTTAGCTGAAGACTTCCAAGTAGCAACTCTTCAGCTGGACTAAATAGGAAAGGACCTTCGTTCCTTTTTTAAGAAACAATATATAAAAGAATGCTAAATAATTGAACAGAATGGCTTCTAAATACTTTGCTGACAATTAGCAAGGAAATTTGTGGGATTCTGATTTTATTTTTTTACCTCTTCCTCTGCATCACCACATACAGTACTGAAGAATATGTGTTATTTCACAAAACCTCTGGGAGTGATTGGGGCTGCTATTAATTAGCACATTGCCGCTGATAACATTATGATGTTATTATTTTTGCCTCATCACACTTTGAGAAGTCAGCAGTGTAGTGAAACATTTTGGCAGACTGCAAGAAAATTCTATTTTAAATGAAATGAGTGTGTTTATATATGCACATATGTAGGTGTACCGACCTACTTCAGAAAAAGAGGTCATTCATGAAGTTACAGTGCCATATTGAAGGGCCACAAAATTTGTAACTGGTCATGAAAAGTTCCATCCCTTTTCTTCTTACTTCTTTAATTGATTGATTCTTATTTTTATTTTTAGTTGTCCAAAAATAGGACCCAAAGCAGCAAACAGTGTAAGTGAAAATAGAACCATCATATCTGACATTTCACAACTTAAAACTGTGGCCAAGCAATATCAGAATGTGGTCAAGATGGGAAACATTATTAATGAGGACGATAGTGTGCAGCAGTTTGATTTGGTCTGTTGAAAACAGCAAGAGTCCACCCCTCCTCACTTCTTTCCTCTGCTGAGTTAACTGAGTAAAACTACTTTTGCACTTTGAACTCAGTTGACAGCAGTTGAATTAAGCTGCTGACAAAGGGGGAAAGTGGGAGGAGGACAGTGAAAGGGGGACATCTTAAGGCATCTGAAAAGTGGAATGGCAGATAATTAAGCGGGATCATCCCTGCCAAATCATGACAGCTGGAGTTAAAACAAGGTATAGCATAAAGTTATAAACAAGGCTTAAAGTTTAAAAACATGGGAATGTTTACATAAAAACATTAACTTACAACAATTTTAAAAAGCATCCAAAACATGATAAAGACAATAAAAAATTAGTCCAATAGCACCTAGATTTGAAGCAATCATTAGGAAAAGTTTTTTTTTATTGACATGCAGATCAGTATTTTTCTAAGCACATCTATAAAATGGACTGACATCTTCCCTTACCAATTTCCATGTCCAGTGTTTTCTGCAGGAAGGAAGCACCTTGCACTCCAGGATCCTGACACTGATTGACAAGTGTAGATCCCTGTGCACCATCACCAAACGTGCACTGTATATACTCTCTGTAATCAATCTGGAGGAATATGTTCAAGTATTAAAAATAACTAAGGAATGAAACAAATCTCATCTTATTTTTATTTTTCTAAAAGATCACTTCATAGTGAGGAGACTGGAAAGGAAGAACATATGTGGAGGCAGACTTCCCAGATGTAAACATCCCTAAATTCATAGCTGATGATCAGTATTCAGTTTGGTCACAAGTGAAGCAGGCCTATGAGTTCCTTCTGCATTGTCTCATTCCATTTCAGAAACATGTGAAGTCATGGCCTAGAGACTTCTGGTTTGCTGCCTGAGAGGCCAGGTTTAGATCAAATAGTCTAAATTAAGAGAGGGAAAATTTTGGTTGGACATTAGGGAAAACTTCTTAACCAGAACAGCTATTCATCTGTGGCAACAGTTGCTATTTGGCACCAACTACCAATTACCTCCTTGCTTGGAGATCTTTAAAGAAAGTCTAGATAACCATTTTTGAAGATGCTCTAACTGTCAACCTCTTCTGTTGAGAAGGACATTAGACTTAATGGGTCTTAAAACCACAACCAATAGTATGGATGGGAATTAGGCTACATTAATTGCTTGGATTTCAACTGGATTTCAACTGGAGTCAGTGAGATTTAAGTTTAATTATGACTAATTTTCCCCTTTGAATTTTCTGAAATCTAAATGCAACCCATGGTTAATTTTATATGTTGCCCTGTCCTTGTTATGTTTTAAGGTCAGGTTATTTATCTGTTATACTTAATTTATCTCACTTGTAATGAATTGCTTTTACCTTTTTGAGTTTAGCAATATGGTTTGTAAAATGTTTTTTTTTTCATATGCGTTGCATTTTGATAAACTGCTGTTTATTGCATAGCCTACCTTGGAAAAGTAGAATTCAAGTAAACTAAACTTAGGAGCAAAACAGACAGTGGGTAAGGGGCGGCTTGATCCCGCCGTTTTGAGAACCGGATCAGGGCTGTGGCGAGACATTTTAAGGAGAGGAAGATATATTGTCTTTTATATGGAATTTTCTGCCCTTGCATTAATTACCCTTCACACTGCGGCCCCAATCCGACAGTTTGCAGGGGCAAAAATAAGCAGCAAAATGCCATTCCTTTTTGAGCTGGCAAAAAGCCACTCTTGCCATGGCGGCGGTGTTTTTTTACTGTTTCTTCAGCAGAGCATGTATAAACACAGCACTGCAGGAGAATTCCCATGAGTGGTTGACATATCAGTGGCTTGGGAGCAGAGTTGGGGCATGTGGCATCTGTACAGCCTCTTAGTCTGAATGCCACCATAGTTACTTACTTTTTTGATTTATTACTGTGCTACACCATGGTTTTTGTTGCTCTCAGTTGGTAGTAGCTAGAGAAGTGGGGATAGATGAAGATGTGTTAACCATACAGTGCACCCACGCCATACGTGGGTGTGCCATACATGGCTTTAACTTTATGTGGAAGGTTAAGCTGTGGGAGGTATAATGGCACATGCGCCCATGGCACAAGGGAGTGCTCCCCATTAAAACAAATGGGGTTTGAGCATATGTGTTTTTCCCCATATGGGGGGGGGGGGGGTCCAGAACAGTATCATATTCTAGATATTTATGATGCCAATATTATTTTTAAGTTACAGAGAATGTCCAATATTAATTAAAGATGTCAGAAATTTGGTGATCCTAAGATTGCCAGAATGAAAATTGGAATTGGTGCCCGTGTTACCCTCTTGGTTCTGATGTCCAGAGAGGACACCAAGCCTCTGTTTGATTTGGGGGAATATTTAGATTTAGTTCAAATAAAGAGAGATACAGAATGACCAGGGTACCTCAGTCTCAAGAGACCTATCCCAGTTTTATGTGGTTCCAAAGTGCACAGAATTCCAGAGGCAGGTTTCCAAATGAAAATGAGTTTTATTTGACAGGGATATAAACACACTCACTTAAGCAAACAAACATGTACACACACACAAGGACTAGAAAAATAAGAGGTGGGAGGTTGGACTAGATGTAAGACTTCAGTAATGGTGATAAATACCTATGCAAATCTTTATTCCATTCAGAGTGGTTCTGAAAACAAATAGAGGACTCAATCGCTCCCATTGCAAGTGGGGTTGGCAAGCAATAGAGTTGCTAGTCAAGCAAACCAATAGCATTTCCGCCTGCAGCTGGACTAAGCAGGGACTTGCTGAAAACGTCCCAATATTTATATCAAAAATATGCCTTGGGGGGGCAGCTTCCAAGGGATTCAAAAGACCAAATGGTTCTGGAGTCCTTTAAAGTGGATTTGGAGTTGCTATGAAATATTTGGAGTCACTTTGCAGTAGTTTTCCGAGGTGGTAACACTTAGGTATGAATAGATGGCAATAGATGTGCACTTCCAGGCAGAGAAGATTAACGTACAAGATCACCAGTGCTTTGTCCTGTGATCCTGTGGTTTCCTCGCTTCCTCCAGAATGTCCAGAATCAGTTGATCAAACTGGGGCCCCATGCAACTTCTGCCTTGCTAGCCCACATGTGAGAACTATTCTTTGATCGTGATGTCTGTATTTGGATTGTGGAAGAGTCACCCAGCCTATGTTTTATTGAATTTCTGATATCAAAAAGGAGGGATATTTAGGGACACCCATGGGCCTAATACCTGCACTTTTAATGCGTGTATGGAAGAGTTAAGTTTAGTAGGTGTTGCTTGTTACCTGGTTGTGTGACAAGGAAACAACATCTGCTGAAATTCTCTTTTACACAATCATTACTGAAGTTTAAGCAGCCGTTTCCAGTTTCCAGTCTAGTATCCCTAGTAGGACAGTTGACAATGCCATATTCATTTCTGAATGCCCAAACACAGAGAAACACACCATTGTTTGTGAAGTGATTGCTGGGATTTATGCATGTTTGTCTAAAAATGTGGAGATATTTGAAATATAAGTTCTGTAAGTGGTCTAAAAATTAATCCAGGAAATGAATGCCAACATTTAGCAAAGGCTGGGCACTGAGTGCCCTACCTATGTGATACATCTGCAGATCTAGCAGCCATTCACATGTGCATGATCTCATGCTCAACATTAGTTCACATTGCCTGAGGCTTCTCTATCCAAATCTCCCAATAAGAGCCTGTACACACATTGAACTATGGTAGAAACAGCCTCCACATGGCAGCTATTTCGCTCCAAGTGCCTGGAACCTTGCCCAGCAATTACGTTTTTAACAGGGGCCATATTTTTAAAAGGACAAAGGCTGGCTGGCTTCTGTTGAAGTTAGAATGTAGGCAGAGGGTTCTTTAACCTCCTTTCCAGTGAGAGCAGCTACTGATGCTTTGGCAGACCCATCCTTTATACATCCCATCTGCTCAGTATTGTTTGTGTCTTGGCTTGTGCACATCAGTAAGCAGCTGAGGAGCAGAAGGGGAGAGGTCTGCCTTACACTCTGTTGATGTTCGTAGTGGGGAGGCAGGGCCCATCATAAGCATGGTTGGGTTTAAATTGTCTACTAGGGATAGAAATCTGTCAGTTCTACTTGTGTCTACATTCAGTTGTCCTTTAAATCTACAGTTCTTTCCATCCTGTATGTGAATTTTTTTACAGATGTTGTTAAACGAACTAAAATATTGTTATTCTCACATTAGTACTGCCAAAGACATTAGGTTCAGCTCTTTCCAGCATAGAGAAAATTTCATTGTATTCTCCTGCCATATAGCTGTTCAAACTAAAGAGCCTATTAGAAATGGCACCTTTAACTCAGTATGAACTTTTTAAAAAATAAACAGTGATTCTGGCTTAAAATACATAGGAATTCAAAGCAAGACTTTTAAAAGTTAAACATTCAAAGTTCTAGGCCTGGACAGATAAAACAGCCTGATTCAGTTTCTCCCACTTGGCAACTTTAAAAAAAGAACAATAGAATAAAACAAAATCCCCTTTGCCTCCTGAATTTATAGAAATCAATTCCTCACTGCTGCCCCCATCTAAGACGAGCAGTTAGGTTTGTATTCTCTCCTGTGGTCCTGGTTAAAACCTTTTCTTAGAAATACTCATCACATGATTTGCCTGGCCCTCATGGTTTTCCTAGACCAGCACCGTTCAAGTCATACATATATGACTGACAGTCAACTGCGTCCCATTTTTTTCAACAGAGTGACTCTCCAGCTCTGGTTCAATTCTCCTTTTCTCTAAAGTTCAGATACTCTCTTTTATTGAGCAGTATTGGGATATCTGCCTAGTCCTTCCTGCTGCAGGCCTCTCATTCTTTCACTCTTGATGATCATTAACCTCTAAAAACAGCATTCAGAACTATGAAACCAAATAGAATGTATTGATTGATTTCTTTTGCTTTATCAGTAGTCATTTAGCAGGAAGCTCATTTGGAGTGATCTGCTTACACAACAGTTTCAGTAATGTGTTACTGAAAGGAGCATGCAGATCCAGGTGAAGGACACAGCCTTTGTTCCGCATATACCAAGACTGGATTTTGGCATAACTGCCTTAGTGTTAACTAGAGTGAGAAGGCTGCCACATAAAATCCATGTGAGGGGCGGGGAGCAGACATGATTGATGCCAGCACCTCCTTCTTTTCCTTCCTCATTTGCTTCCCATAGTCCTGCCCTTGCTCTAGAAATTCTTGCATTATGCTGTGGCCCCTAGTTCGTGTCTCTCAAAATGTCTGGGATCAGCACTGCAGTGTTTATTTCAGTGGGCAACATGCGGCTCCTAGACTCAGTGGCATGTGAATGATGGCAAAGTGTTGGAGGGTGGACCACTTGACCTGCTCTTCCCAACACCTTCCAGCTAGACTGCTAGGCTTGGATACCTGAGCATTTTGGAGGAAAGTGAAACTGGCACATCTGGCTATCTCTAGTGTAAATGACCATTACCAGATGTCACCAGAACTGAAAAAGTTAGAATGTTACTTAAAAACAAACACACAGACAAATAATCACAATCCTGCAGGGAACCGTATGTTGTGGAGTTTTTTTGTTTCCTGCACACACAGCTCTGGGCATAGAACAGCTGTTCTCTGGTTTTGTTTGTTTAATATCCCCACCTTCCTTCCAACATGGAACCCACAGTGATTTACTACAATATGAAAACAACATGATAACCTGATAATAAAAGCTGATAATAAAAGACAGTTGATCAGGCTATCACATTAAACAAACTGTCATACTCAAATACCATTTTATTTATTTATCTAATATCCCACCTTATTCCCTGTACAAGAACTAAAGTGGCTTACAATAAATTAAAACAAAGTATAAGTAAAACCTATTAGATACAAAGGTATTCTTTTTATTAAAAACTAAATTAACAATTACATTAAGCTTGCTAGTGTCATGCTCTTCATGAATCTAACCATGCTCTGATGACCTTCTGACTGGACTACTCCAGTATATTCCACATAGGGCTATCCCTGAAAAGGGTTCAGTAATTTCAGTTCAGTAACCAAAGTAGGTGCTTCCATTAGCTACTGGGCTAACTAAAATAGTGCAGAAGGCCTGAGACACTAGGGAGTTTATCACATTGGCCCAGGAATGGGCCCGTTGCGTGCTAAAAAGGGGGGCGTTCTGGGGACAGAATGGGCCCCAGAACGCATCTTACTGCACAGAGGAACGCCGCAGCTGCTGCCGGGTGTTTCAATCGCGTCCCCGCTCCATTCCAGGGGGCGCAATTTCCGAGAATGCTTGGAAACAGTTCTCCCAAATTGGATTGGAACACCCGGCAGCTGCTGCAGCGTTCCTCCATGCGGTAAGATGCATTCTGGGGCTCATTCCATTCCCAGAATGCCCCCTTTTTAGCATGCAATGGGCCTGTTCCTGGGCCAGTGCGATAAACTCCTAGGTCTAAGATATCTAGGGCTGTGCCTTCTTCAAAAAATGCCTCCCCATTTATTGAGAGATTATGTTAGTTTTTTAAAAAATAAAATACTTTTAAGTCCAGTGTTTTATTACTGGAAAACATGGACTCATTTAAAAATATACGATAAAAAAAAGATTCTCCCACAACCAATCATTGAATGCCTGTTTAGATTAAAAGTTCACAATCAAAACATTTTCTGCACTGATTTCGAGCTGAGCAAATGTCATTCTTTTCTTCTCCATGCCTATGCCCACCTAAACTTTCAGTATGCAGTTTGGCACCACTTTAATGGCCATAGCTCAGTGCTATGGAGTTCTGTGACTTGGAGTTTTGTGAGATAATTAGTCTTCTCTGCCAGAGGGCTCTAGTGCTACAAGAAACTACATTTCCCAAGATTCTATAGCAGTGAAACATGGCAGTTAAAGTGGTGCCAAACTGCATTATTTCTGCACCGTAGATGCAGCCGATGTACACAGGATATCACATCTTGCAGTTAGGTTAGAGTTGATCCATTGAATCAGTGGGATTTACATAAAGGTTGAGTTGCTATTCAGACTTTGAGTCAGTGGGTCTACTCTAGTGATGGCATATAATTGGATTTAGGCCCTGGGGATGAATTTCACCTTCTCGGCCAGCCCATTTCATTCCAATCAGCTGGTTAATATTCTTCAGCAGCTCCTACCTGCTAGAAAGCAGGTCATGTTTAAGGAGACACAGTAGTATGCAATCTGGGTTATCCACTCAGCTTGATAAAACAAGCTGTCTGCTAGCATTGAGGGACTGGTGTGTGGTATTTGAGTAGCACAAGTTTTCAACATGAAGAATCACAGCAGATCTCTGCATTTAGGGATTTCTGGCTGTGATTTAAGAGAGCAACGCCTGCTTTCAGAGTGGTTTAATATAAATGTTTCCAACTTGCTGTTCAGTAGCTTTGATTTTCTACCTTTTCATATCCCTGACCTCCAGATAAAATAGATTTATTTCTGTGTATGTGCACACATACATTCACACATGTGCCAAGAAAGGAGAAACAAGGCTACTACTAGTTACCTAGACAAGCCATATGTTGACAGACTTTGCAGCTGCTCTCATTTGCTGACTTAATTTCAAGTCAAGGTGTGTTTTATATACTCCTGACCTCTTTCTCTAAAGAGCACATTTAAATATATTCAAAATGTGTAAATCCCAACAGAGCTGGCAACATTTGGCATTTTTTCCTTTTGGGTGGATGGACAGGAAGACAAGCAAAGTTGTAGATCTTTGTGTCTCTAAATATGTTAAATTCTCCCCCCCCCCTCCCCAATGACCACTTGTGCTTGTTAGCAATCTCACTTGTAATCTTTATTGCCTTCAACTCCTCTCTGCTTCATTTAACATGAAGGATGTGTAGAAGCAGTTTTATTGAGCAATGGCAACTGGTGGTTTCCAGGTCTGTGGACTGCTGAGTCCATGCTAGGTTTTCATCTGAACTTTAAAGGAACTATTCATTTGCTGAACCTATTTTGTGGGTAGCATTCAGCACCTTAAAGTCTGGGCTAAAACCAGAAGCAGATTTATTGTGAAATGTAAATCTTCACTTGTCTTATTCTCACATGCAAGAACAAATAATTTCAGCCACAGTGTCTCAACTCCATGAGAATATGCCATTTTCAAGCAGTATTTATGCTTTGGGACTTCATTTGGTAAAATTTATCCATGCAAAATAAATGTGGTTCTTTTGAACAGGAATTCTGATGTGCTCAGAAAATATAATATACTGTGCAAAAAACAGTATATTTGTGTAGAAGACCATATACTACTGCATATTGCTTTTTGCAAAGAAAACATGTTTTCTGCCCTAGAAAGCATGTTTTCTCCCCAGCAGTCAGCATATTTATACAAATTACCAACACAAAGGTTGATTAAAGTCTTTGTTATACTGTTTCCACAAGCACAAGAATCTGTATTTGTGAAAATCACTTAAATTTATGCTTATTTGCATATAACTAATACTGATTTCTGCATAGAAAACAGAAGATGTGTTTTCTGTACACAAAAAGCCCCTGTATTTTTGCACACAAATAAGTCTATTTTGTGCAAAATCCAGTATCTCCTATTTAAAAATACAGTGGATTCTTCCCATCTGTGGAAGTTCAGTTCTGCCCCCCCCACTCCACCCATGAATAGGAAAAAACGTGGGTGGCTGTGCCCCTTTTTTTAAATGGGCAGCAACATGTGGGCATCCACATTCGTACATCTCTGTTTGTGCCACCACTGAATAATATGTGGTTTGGCAAACTGTGGATACTCCAGTCCACAAGAGGCTAGCCCACAAATGCACCAGACCCACTTTAGTACTTTTTATGTAGAAAATCTTTTTCTGCCTCCAAACAGTTTTTCTACATAGAAAAAGAATACCTATGTCTTAAATTGTATTCTTAATCCTGAATAGAGTAAACCCATTGAATCGATGATATTTACCTGTATGTTGACTCAACATTCAACAATCGAATGGGTCTTCTCTAGTTGGAGCTAACCAACCAGATGCCAACCCATGTGTGTTTTGTGCAACCAAGAGCCGAAACAGACCAACAGCTTCAGCTAGCTTCAAGCCAGCTTGAGGGTGTTGTGTTTACACACACCAAACCCACATTGGTGAGGCTTACAGTTGTGCCAGTTATTACATGCCAGGCAGCTTTCGGGCGACTTGGGGACATGGCGTTTAGATGTCACACACCCCAGAGCTGGTGAAAAACTGGCTCCAAAGGCAAAGGGATGGCTTTTTTCTGCCCCAAATAGGAGCAGATTTTTTCTGCTTCAATATGGGTTTGAAACTGGCTGGATGGGGCACCGCATCTGCTTGCCACAGCCCTAATCCAGCCTAAATGGGGTGCCTCGGGGCTGTCTGTTTCACCCCCAGCTAACAAAGTGTGAAAAATCTCATGGCTGCTTTCCTTTTCCATAGTAGGGTGTCTTGAGTGTTGGCACACCATTTTTTCTTGTCGATGTGAATATTAACAAATTTATTTTTATATACTTATATGGAAGCCACAGCCACTACAGTTAGAACAAGAAATTAGGAAAATGATCAAACAAGGGCATGAGCTACCCAAGGTTAAGTGCATTTCATTCCACAGAAAGCCATAAAAGTGCTCCTCTTGGCTGAATTGTTGTCTGATGGATTCGACCAGGGATGGAAAGAAATTTCATTGGACCCAGCAGGCTGAACATAACTTGCATTGCCACACACACACAAATCAATATGTTGTGAGAAAATGCATCTCTCACCTTTAGCATGCACACATTGGTGAGGCTTACAGTCAATTCAAAATTCACAACCAAAAATACACATATTTCAAAATGTGAAGGGCTACAATATTCATATTTGGGAGGAAAAACACACATGAATAAATGTGTTTGAATCATAGGGGAAATAGACAAATTTTGAAAATATATGTGCAGATTAAGAAAAATATATTTTAAATTTTTGCTTGAATTTTACTAGGGAAAGAAAATATTAAGTCTCCTTACCAATAGGAAACAAGGATTGTAAGAAAATATGAATGTAATTCCAAGAAACATAATGAAATGACTGAGAGATTTTCACAGACCTAGTTTGAACACATTTGTAATTGAGATGTTCTTTGAAATTACAGTTAAAGGTATGCAACCTGTTAGCAAGACAAGCATAATTCCATTGTTTGGATCATATTCCATTTAATTTAATTATATAAATATATACAGTACCTACTTAGGAGCTATACATATGAATTTATGGGAATATTTATTTAGAGTGCATTCCTAGACATGACTCCTCAAAAGAACTTCCCATTAACTTTAATAGGGCTGGTTTTCAGCTAAGCGGATATACAACTGCAATCCTAAAGACTTTTTGAATGTTCATTTCTGTGTGAGAAATATTTTTCTTACTTATGTGGCAAGTTCAGATTTCTTGTATCAATATTTCAATATTCAGTGAATATTTTGTCAATGAGAAAATGTGACATATTTATTGAGACTGTGTTGTGATTGTTTCAGTGCCATGAGCTGCGATAGGACAGTTTTTGCAACATGGCTTGAAATGAGTAACACAAATTTGCAGCATTCATAACTTGCATTTTTATGTTGCTGTTAGAAATAAGAAGTAATAATGCTACTACAAATACATCTACTGTCAGAAGTCCTAATACACTTTTTTAGAAATTGTATTCTTCTGTTGCATCACATCAGTTACAAATCACTCTTTTAGGAGTGTTTGAGTTTCATGGCAAACAATCACCAATAGATTTTCTCTTTACTATTTAAGCTGCAGTTGCACAATTATAAACCTACTGGTTCAGTGAGAGGGAGAGAAGTGCTTTGCAGTCCTACATATGGCTACTCCAAAGTGAGTCCCATTAACATCAGTAGAGCTTATTCCCAATCCCAGAAACACATATCCAAGGGCCCATTTTCACAACACAGTTGTAACACTGTGATTCCACTTTAACTGCCACAGGAACATTCTGTGGGATTCTGGGGTTTGCAGTTTGGTAAGAAGTCTAAATGTCTAAGAAGTCCAAATGTCTCTCTGCTGATGCTCAGAACTGTGGCAGTTAAAGTGGAATCATAGTGCTATAATTGTATAATGTGAATGAGCCCCAGGTGGAATGTAGTTCTGAGTAAACAAGGGAAGGATTGTGCTATAAGTCTCTGATAAAATGACTGGGAATTGGAAAATCTTAACTCTTGCTGCATGGTGCACTTAGGTTTTTAAAGCACGTGCTGTCTCGCTCTGTAGTGCTAAAGTCTTTTGTTTGGAAGAAAAACAGGTATTACTGTCCCCAACAGCAAGGCTCTTTTTACCTCTCTGTTACACAGAGAAAATACCATACAGTTGCCATTGCCCCAACGCTAGTGCAAATGTCAGAGTAACTTTTTAAAAAGTGCAAAGTTTAATAAACTTATTTATTTAAGGTATTTATATTCACTCTTCAGCTAGAAAGGCTCTCAGAGCAGTTTATGTGCCATGAAAAGCAAGCCTCTGTAAAAAGCATGTTGACTAGATATGCCTCAGGTAGGAGAAACCCCTCTAGAGAAAGGCAGAACTGGTTACTTCTTTTTTTTTTTTCCTTTGGGAGAGTTGACGTGAATATATGTCTTATGACTTACCTAGTGACCAGGGGAGAAGCCATTAATGGAGATGTGCATCACACAGTGGGAGTGATTGAACAGCTTTGAAGCCCTAAGGTTAGGAGATGGAAAGAAATATAATAGTAATTATATAGGGTGAAAAGGGGGGAAGATTAATTATGCAGAGGGTTATTATCCTACCTTGATGTAAAAATGAACTCTTAGTAATTAGAATAGAAGCAGGGTTTTTTGCCATCCATTTGCTTGAACAGTATTTAACCCATCAGTAGCTAATATTTGATTCTTCGGGTATACACAGTGCTTCCCTGTTGCCGATCATGTGTATAGGTCTAAACTAGCACCTTCAATGTGGCATACCTAAACTGAAAGTACATATAGCTGTTTCAAAGCCAATAACACATGACCATTCAAGCACATAACAGGCAACAAATTTACCTTTTTGCCCTAGCACTAGATTCCAAAAACTTTCTGAGGGCAGCTCTATGTGTAGTATGTTATAGCAGTATACATGAGAGGTTGTCCAGGCATGGATCTTTGTTACCTGACTGAACAGGTTATCAGCTAGCCAGCCCATCTGCCTTGTCTAGATTTAGCCTCAGTTTGTTTTACCACATCAAATTCTCACTGCAGTCAGACTTCCATGGCCTCCTAGACATCAAGTGAGGGGTGAACAGATGGGTATGAAAGAGCAGCCCAGGTCTGCTCCAGCCAGAATTGAGTCAGAAACCCGCTGTCTGCATGGCCCTTCTTCCAAGGCAAGCTGTGGAGGGGCTGACCGGGATTGCCAGGAGTTGGACTATCCCAGCTCCTTTTTGCTCTGGTCCTAAGGACCGGAATGTGGCTTCCAGCCACTTTGGAGGCATGCATGCTGCCAAAGCAGCCGGAAACCACTTCATTTGGCCCGTCTGCTCAGGCTCTGAAAAAGAGAGGCAGAGTTGTGTCGCATCAGCACAATGATGAGACCCATGCCCTAACGCCAGGTAATTTCCCCTAGTTACCTTCCTATGTTAAATAAGGACAGAGGACCATATGGAACCCTGACAAGGAATCTCATAAGCCACAAGGCCAAGCACTAGAAATCCATCACTACCTTCTGAGAATGTACAGCCAAAGGTTTTATCTAGGAAGGTCCGGTAAGATGGCAGGTGAAACTGTTCTGGGATAGTACCTTTTCAGGACTCATTTGTAAGGCTGTTTTGAACCCGAAGAACCACAATTCCCACAGTTGCACCATGAAGCTTGAAGATAGTTGACTGCATCTGAACACATTCACCTGTTCCCTACTTTTAGCTTTCTGTGCCATGGAAGGGCTAGGATGCTGATTTTTTATTTATTTTTTAATCAGGGGCTTGTGAATGTGTTTTTTATACTTATCATGCCCAGTATTATAACTGTTCTGTAAAATCCACTGTGCTTTGCTGCTCAATCAGACTTTGGAAAATGGATTTGGGGAGTATAGCTTTCAAAATCCTTCTTGTAAGCCATGGCATTTTGGGACTGGCAGTCCAAAAAGTAAATTTTCCAGACTAAATTTGTCCACAATATGGCACAAATTCACTCCATGCCGCTCCTTTTTACAACCCCAGAAGTAGAAGCATGGTCTCCTGGTGAAGTGGCACCTGTGCTGTGTTTGCCAATGAAACCACCAGTATTTAACTACGACAGCATGTCACGGTTTGCAGTCCATTGTGTTTAGGCTGCCAGAAACCAAACCGATACAGGGATGATTTAGCAGACATGATTTTGAGTCCATTATAATGCTCCTGGAATAGTGTATCCAGCTTACCCTAGCCTCCAAACAAGATAGCCTTTTGGAGATATGGCAAAGGTGGCAGCACTTGAGTTAATGCATGAAAAGGTCAAGAGGAGAATAATTCACTTTCACCTTGCCACAGAAGGAAAGCTGCTGCGAAAGCTGCCCATTTATTGGCAAGATTATATATAAACACGTAGTTCATATCTCCAGCCGCCACCTCGGCAGACATCCAGCCAGAGCTCTTGTCATCACCTACCAACCTAATCAAGTGGTGGATTATCTTGTCCTGATAAATTGGAGCCAGCATCTACTGGAGAGAGAGGGAAGAAGGATGGGAAGGAGGGAGGGGAAGAAAGAGAAGGAGAGAGGGAGAAAAAAAGAGAAATAAGTCTTAGATGAAGTACTTTGCTAGCCTGTAGCTAATAGGGTAGCAGATGTCTGGATCAAGCCCCTGAGCTTGTAGTGCACAGCACAACAGAATGATTTGTGTTGAACAGTGTAAATGCCTTCAAAGGAAGACATTACTAAACAGGCACACAGTTAAGCATGATGTATTTGAGTCCAGGGGACAAAAGGGAAACCAAGCCAGTTTAATGGGTATTGTTTCAGAGAGGAATGTGCACAGTCTGTATGGCTGATTTGAACTCATTTGCCCTAGAAGGGACCATTTTTATGAACTGCGCTCTTGAGCAATGTGCCAGCATTTGAAAAGGAAAAGGAAACATGGCACAGCTGAGCATCTTTTTTTAAAAAAGGAATCACAAGCTTTAGAGCAGTTAAGACATTGATTCATACTTCTCAGGGCTTTATGAGTTGATTGCTAGCAACTTATTCAGGGTAAATGAACTATTTTCTTCTTTTCAAACCCCATAGAGACAAACCTTAGCATTTACTAAGCATGTAACTGTGTGGGATGGATTTATTTAAGCAAAACACAAAGCAGGAGAATTTGCGTTCTGATAAAACAAATCAAGTAGTTTATTTTAAAACTGCATTGCGAAACAATAGCATGGCAGTCATGAAATAATAAGCCACAAGTGTGATATAGAGCCACTTATACAATGCTGGAGGATACTGCTGAAAATGGATTTTTAGTAACTAAAGCTAGTGTCATTTTAACTGAGTTTTAAATAGATTGACATTTATATTTCTCTTTCATTTAAAAAAAAACTTCTTCATTCTGTATTCTGTATCATGAGGCACCTTTAGAGTCTTCTTTGCTGGAAAGTTAAGGTTTAGAGGATGTAAGTAAATAAATAATCACTAGGGCATACTCCATTTGGTTGTGACACTACTACATTCCTGCCAAAGGAAAGTGGGTTCCGAAGGAGCCAATTTAAATCAAAGAGACTTCCATTTAGCTGCATTGTTCCTCTCTTTTCAGGACGCTTTCTTGTCATCAGAGAGAGGCAAAAAAGAGAAAACATACTACCAACACAGAGAACAGAGGGTGCTCATTTGGAAAAAAATTGAATATGCTAATTTTGTGTATAGGTGTAATTTTAGAAACAATTAGCATAATTTAAATAAAAACACATCTCTTATTCATGGGGGAAATTGCAGCCAGATAACCTGTATGCTATCTAAGGCACTATACATAGAGCCCTGAAGGGGCAGCCTCCAGATGCCCTTTCCTAGCTGGGTCAGGGCCATGGCAACCTCATGCCATGCCCCCAATCTGGCCTTTCCAGGGCATGAAAAGGAGCCGCAAACAGCGGCTCCTTCTTGCACCCTGGAAAGGGTGTGATAGCTGCAGCAGCATGGCTATATGGTGTTCCTTCGGCACTGCATCGTATGGACGCAGTGCCAGAGGACTGCAGTGATGCCGTTCATTGTGTAGAACGACAAATGGCACCCTGGGACCAGAGTCGGGGCATGTGTCATGAGTCTGTATAGGGCCTATGTTTGCTTTACAGGTACTAGGTGTTCATGGGAGGAACAGGCAACTACAATAGATCTGAGTGCCAATATTCTTCCCAAGGAGTCACCCTTAGTGCTAATTAGCTACATAGGCATGTTCTTTAAGGGGAAAAAGAAGAAAACACAAAGATTCTCAGCAATGTCACAACCACAGGTATTATTTTCATTCCCTTAAAGAGAATGGAGAAATGGAAACAAAGATCAGAACTGTAATGATTTGAATAGCACATAGCCTTTTTTTTAAAAAAAAAAACTTTCATCTTTCATAGTGCTTTGAAATAATTTTGAGACAGTAAATATGTGAAATATGAGAGATCATCCGGAGACATGGGGCGCGGGGTTATCAGTACGCTGATGACACCCAAATCATCTTCTCTATGTCTCCGACTGATGCAGTGACTGGGGATGGCGTCTCTCCTCTCGTGGCCTGCCTAGAGTCAGTAATGGGCTGGATGAGGGAAAACCGACTCAAATTGAATCCAGAGAAAACGGAGGTACTAGTGATAGGTTCTTCTGGTCCAGGAATGGCGGTGGTTCCACCTGTCCTGAACGGGGTCACGCTCCCTGTGAAGGACTCCGTGCGCAGTCTGGGGGTGCTTCTTGACTCGTCGCTTCACCTGACTGCTCAGGTGAATGCGACGGTCAAGAGCACCTGTTATCAGCTTCGGCTGATTCGCCAGCTGCGCCCATACCTGGCCCAGATGGACCTTGAAACTGTAGTACATGCTCTGGTAACTTCGAGACTGGATTTCTGCAACGTACTCTACATGGGGCAACCCTTATACCAAACTCGGAAGCTGCAAATGGTGCAGAACATGGCAGCCCGGCTGGTCACTGGCGTTCCCAGGACCAGCCATATAACACCGGTGTTAAAAGATCTCCATTGGCTGCCCATTCGCTTCCGAGCTCAATATAAGGCGTTGGTTATTACCTATAAAGCCCTAAATGGCTTGGGCCCAGGATACCTAAAGGACCGCCTCTCCCCGTACATTCCGCCTCGCACCCTCAGAACATCTGGGCAGCAATTACTGAAGGTGCCTGGGGCTAGGTTAGCTTCCACCTCGCGGAGGATATTTTCCATAGCTGCCCCAGCCCTTTGGAACACGCTGCCCATAGAGCTCCGCTCATCTACCACCCTGGCCCAATTTAGGAAGGACCTCAAAACCTTCCTATTCCAGCAGGCATTCCCCGATTAAAGATCCTGTGGGCCTCCCTCCTCTTCCGTGGCCATGAGGTTGGGCTATGGGGCTTTTTATTTTGTTATTTTTGTAAGCTGCTGTATTTGTGTGTTTTTCATCTTTTATATATGATTGTATCATGTTTTATATTTTTGTAAGCCGCCCTGATCGTTTGGAAGGGCGGGATATAAATAAAAATTATTATTATTATTATTAAAGGAAACATTCCATAATGTGTTTTCCCATTTTTCAGGGGTGGTGGCGATGGAGTTTGATGGCCCTTCAACTCTCAAACTGTACCAGATCAAAAATTATTTCTCCCATATGGCTGTATCCACAGAACCATTGTACGGGGAATTCACAGAGAAATAACTGGATTTGACCTGAATTCAGAATCCATTGAAATTTCACTACTAATTATGTCAAGTTCTTGTTGCTTGTATTACAAGTGCTTCTGCTCTCCTTGTAGTCAGAAGAAGCTTTATTTCATGTAACATCATATTGTTAGCATAGCAAAGAGTATCTTAGTTAAACATAGGCTGAAATAGTTTGGGCTCCAGGAATCTGAGAAGTTGGGGCTCCAGGAATCTGAGAAGAGCTCCAAAATCATTGATGGAAGTGCCCATGGCTCAGTAACAGAACACAAATTTTGCATGCACAAGACTCCATGTTTCATCTCCAGTTAGGATTTGGACAGACATTTGCCTGAAGGCCTGGAAATTCATTGCCAGTCAGTATAGGCATGGAGAAGAGTGTACCCCAGCCTGCAGTCACCATGGCTGTGTTTGTAGCACCTGACTACCTGGATCATCTTGTTTCTTGCCAAAAGAGTGAAGGGTGAATTGCCACTCCTAGAAGTTTCCAGTAGCAACAAATTACCTTTTAAATAGGTTTCACATGTATGCACTTCACATTGTTTAAAATTTGAAAATACATGTTTTTCAAAACCAGAAGTGAATCCTGGTTTGGTTTGTTTGTTTTGCCAGTTTGGGCAAGTTTTGCAATCCCTGGACTGCATATTGACCTATCGACCTATCGCCCCTAGTGTACATAACATTGAATTTGTTAGATCACTAGTCTAACTCAATATAAGGCAGCTTCCTGTGTCCCAACATTGTGCTTTTACATTTTATATCCAACACATTCGAACAAATGCCATGTGTTTGCCAGTTAAGATTATAATAACAGGTTAGTTCAATTAACCATCAGTAAAACCATCACCAGCATATGTAATAATGAACTAGACCTCTTGAACATTTGTGGCTATCAGCAATCCTAAACCCTCACCCACATTTTTTTAAAAAATGGCACACTGAGAGCCAGACTATATTGGTTGTCAAGAACCTGTGACCAAATTTCCAAATGTGTTTATTTCATATCTGTACTCTCCATTTTCCCAATCTCTCCCTTCTCCTGCTACAGTTTGTTAATTCCATCCCAAGCAGCCTCCTGAGCTGGGCTGACATTTGTTTGCTCATCTTTTGTTACATTTATATTTCATTTTTCCTCCATTCAGCTCTCCAGCCCTCGACTTCATAACAAACCTATGAGGTAGGTGCTGAGAGGAGGATTAGTCAAAGGTCCTCCAAAGAGTTTCATAGCTCAGTAAGTACTAGAATCCTGTTCTTCCAAATCCCACTCAAAAACTCTAACCACTGTTCCTTGCTGTGACGTCCTCCTCCTCCTTTCTCACAGGGAAGCTGATCTAATCTAAATCAGCGGCCTCTGCAATTAAAGAAAAATGTCAGGAGATCAGGTCATAGATTTCTTTTCTGGCTCTGTGGGTGCAAATGTTTGCCAACAGCAATTGCCTAGTTACAATATTTCTATTAGTTTTATTGTGAAGAGTGTCTCCAAAGATCCAAGCTGTTCTTGGGTCTGACATACAACCTTTAAGTTAAATGAAAGATATAAACCCATTGCTATGACTTATGAAATCAGCAGCATTCTGCAAATCCTTCTCACAGCTGTTTTTCCCCCTTCCTTCTAGGGGAATCCCTACATGTGCAATGAATGCGATGCAACCATTGACGAACTGGCACATCCACCCAAATTGATGTTCGATCCCGAAGGAAGACACCCCTACACCTTTTGGCAGTCTACCACTTGGAAGGGTTACCCAAAGCCTCTCCAGGTGAATATCACTCTTTATTGGAACAAAACCATTGAGCTAACGGACAACATAGTCATCACCTTTGAATCTGGCCGCCCAGACCTAATGATCCTGGAGAAATCCCTCGACTATGGTCGGACGTGGCAGCCATACCAGTATTATGCTACCGATTGTTTAGATGCATTCAACATGGAACCAAAAACAGTGAGGGATTTAACCCAACAGACAGTCCTAGAAATCATTTGCACAGAAGAATATTCTACGGGGTACATGGCAAACAGTAAAATCCTCCACTTTGAGATTAAGGATAGATTTGCCCTTTTTGCTGGGGCACGGCTACACAATATGGCTTCTCTCTATGGGCAGCTCGACACAACCAAGAACCTAAGAGATTTCTTTACTATCACAGACTTGAGGATAAGACTGCTGAGGCCAGCAACAGGGGAAATATATGTGGATCCACAACATTTGACACGCTACTTTTATGCCATCTCAGACATAAGAGTAGTTGGAAGGTAAGATAAAATAAGCAACTGTGTATACATTTGTACTTGAAATGATGGTATTAATGTTCTCTCTACCTGTTCTAAGTATTTTAAGTATATAATTTAACTTGTTATTTGAAATGTTGGTCATGTTAAGAAAAAGCAACATGGGATATACAGTAAATGAAATAAAACATGTATGTGAGAGTCAGGATGACTCAGCAGAAGCCAATTGAGAACCACACAGGTGTAAATGGTAATACAATTAACAAGTCCTGAATGCCAAGGACAAGAAATGTAAAGTGGATAATTGGACACACCTGACAATTGTTAAGTGGTCAAGGCTGAGATGATGAAATCATTAATTGTAGGATGAACCAAGAGAACCAATGAGAATGATGTACATGCCTACTGGGTGGAAACAGACAACAGTGGGTGGTACCATGCATTGACTATAATAATGACTATGTATCCCAATGTATTTTGTGGGTAGTAGAGTGGGTAGTAGTAGTGGATAGTGAGGAGTAGAGTATTGTTGTGTTGGATAGTTTTGGAGCTGTATATAGTAGAATAAAGTAGATCTTTTATTTAAGACTACTGAGTTGTCTGGTGTCTTGGGTGAAGCTACAAGAACCAGCTGGATCCTGAAGTGGGGTGAAGACTTCTGTGGAAGCAAGAGTGAGAAGGCTTGGAGAGTTTGTCAGGGTCTTCAGCCTGTTCTCTGTAACTCTTGCTAAGCTATAACCACTGGCCAAAACTGGTCAGCGCGGTGCACAACCAGGTGGTGAGTTCAAGCCAGAGGTGAAGAGCTACAACTCCCATCATCCCTGACAGGTCATTCTGTGGAAATCCTCTACAAGCATCCATGACCACAATTTTGTTACTTGGAAACCTAAATAGAATTTAAACTAACCAGCACACCAGTTTAGATCAAGAGTGATCTGATGCTGAAAAACTACTGCTCCCATCCTATTTTATCATTGGCCCATCTGTCTGTGGCAAATGGGAACTGGCATTCAGCTTTCAGACAGCCACAGGCGCCTCAGCTGTTGGTGAGATCATAATCAAATACAGTCCATCCTCGCCTTACGTGGGGGATCCGTTCCGGATCCCTCCACGTAAGGCGAATTCCGCCTATGCTCGAGCCCCATTGGAAACAATGTGGCTTGTGCGCGGCGGCGCGGCAGCGTGGGCACGAGCAGGGTGCAACGGGCGCGCGCACCCATTCAATTTAATGGGATGCGCCGCCCCGCGTGCGCCCCGCAGCTTGAGCGCGTATGCTCAAGGCCGCGTATGGCGCAGGTGCGCTGTATACCTGTGGATTGATTTAGGTGTACACAGAAATTTAACTTGGCAAGCATCAGATCTTACCACCAAATTATCTTTTTTAGAAAAAGATCATTTTTCCTTTTCTTTTTCCTAGCTTAATTGCAAATAAAGAGGCAAGTTGTTTCCTCAGACACAAAATGGGGATTAGCAGCCTCCAGTGCTTGCAAAATCTATGCATTATCAAGTATTGGAGCCATGGGGAAGATCATTTTGCTACAAGTATAGCCTGTTTCTGAAGGTTGGTTTTCTTCCCATGGATGATCAGGTGGTATGAAAATTGTTGAGCACATAAAAAGAAGGGACAGACCATCTCTAATGAACTAATGCAAAAAGAGGTCCCAAGTCAAAATGGTCACTAAATTGTTCTCTGTTTGGAAAGAGATATGTCATAACAATGAGTCAAGTATATTAACCTTGTGTGTAGTTTTGGGGCAATGCTGAGGGAAATAATTCTCCCCGACCTCTTGGTCTGGGGAGAAGTCTTTGCTGGCCTCTCATTAGAAGAAACCAGCAGTTTAAAAATAAATGACACACTCCGCGGGCCATTAGCAACCGAGTAGGTGGGGCTTAGCCTGTTTAAGGCTTGTCCGCCTATATTCCCTGTCACTTGCCTTAAATGCTGGCCCACCCGCCTCAGCTGCAGTATGAGATTAACTCTGGTCACTTTGGGGCTGAGTAGGAATTTTCTCCCCTTTCCAAGAGTTTTTTGCCTACCCTACACTATTCACTGGGGACCGGAACAATTGGCTTGGGGTGTGGTCATGAATAGGTTTCATGCATAGGCAGGGGAGATAGAGGTTTCGGTGAACACCTTGGCACCCTCCTAAAGGGTGAAGATAGGTCTCTGGAACTGAGGTTTACTTACGTCTGTTGACTAAACAGTCAGGAAAAGAGACTTGCCTTGGGGCTGGCCTGAGATTTAAACCCTCAGTAAAGTCTTGCAAGTTAAGTGGGGGAGTCTTGGGTTGGCCTTCCGGATGTAGGCCAGCTGGAGAGCAACCCACTTCTGGATTGCCCTTGGGGCTCAGGTGTTTTCACCCAGGGGAAGCTGGGGAATTAGTCTAGGAGCAGACCATCCGCCAGCTATTCCCACATGAGGTCCCCCCCCCTGTTTTTGCAGTTCTTGGAGAAATAAAGTTAAATAAGTTGAGTTAAATAAAATTGCCCATTTTATAACCCAGTTCTCTGTGTCTGGTCTCATTATTCAGTGAGTTGGGCAGCAAAGTGTGGAAGACAATCTAAGCTAGGCTGATCATGCAGATTTGGATCAATAAGTCTTGTACAAGAGATTATGCTGTATACTGATTACGTGATAGGCAACAGTCCTTTAGGTTTTCTGACAAGGCTGGATTGTTCCTGGCCTAGGAGTAAATTGTCTGATTTTAATCATGTGTGATGCATGAGAATTGTAATAGTACTTTAAAGAGTTCAAGTTCAAAAGGATTTTCAAGATGGCCCCCAACTGCCCCCTTTACAGCCAGATCGGGGCCACGGCAACCACACACCACAGCCCTGATCTGGCCTTTCTAGGGTGTGAAAAGGAGCCACAAAAAGCAGCTCCATTTTGCACCCTGGAAAGGGTGCTATAGCCGCAGTATCACAGGTTTACAGTATTCCTTCTGCACTGCATCGTGTGGATGCAGTGCCAGAGAAGCGCCATGACACTGCGTGCCATGCAGTGCAGTGCATGGTGGCAAACCACCCTGGGGGCAGAGCCAGAGCTTGCTTCATGTAGATGCTATGCCCCAACTCCGCCCCCCTTTCAGGCCAGTCTGTACAAATCCTGAGTAGCCTTGTCAGATGTCTAGAGATAAGCCATTGTTATGATGACAGAGTGGTTGCCAGATCCTAGCCCCATTTAGCCTAGCAAGGAAGGGGACTAGATAGAAAACAAACAGTTGTGGAGAATCATTTTCTCATCCTGTCTGGGTAGAAATACTACTACACTGGTACCCCGGGTTACGAAATTAATTCGTTCCGCCGCCGCTTTCGTAACCCGGAATACTTTGTAAGCCGAATAGCCCATAGGCGCTAATGGGGAAAAGCCGCGATTTCGTGCGAAAAAGTGCCGAAAAGCACCAAAAAAATTTTCGTAATCCGAAATAACCTTCGTAACCCGGAACAATTATTTTCAATGGATTTTTTTCGTAACGTGAGTATTTCGTATCCCGGGGTACCAGTGTATAACCAGAGGTTGTTGTCAACAGTCATCCACAAGTGTACTTTTTGAATCTGGTATAATGACAGATTTCTCAGCATTAAATCAGGCCAGTTCCGCTAGAATATTTTAAGGTCTAAACCCAGCAGGGTTTCCACAGTTCCTTAGTTTAGCAGCTTCATCTATTGAGTTTGTGGTTATACCCTTAAAAGAATATACTTAAGATCCCTAAACAACCAAATGAAAGTTTTATTTCATTCATCACAGTGATGTCACAGACAGTGATATGTAATAGATGTCTGTTGCACAAATGCAGCTGCTATTCACAGAGTTTGATAAAGGGAAGAGGTGTGTTTTTCAATGTGTGAGTGGAAGATGGCCTTTTATCAACAACTCAAAATGGAGAAACAAGTGCTGAGGAAATGTGATTTCACTATAACAGACAGGTTAAGAGGGATTCAGTAATAATTCCATTGATGGATTTAGTGGTTGTTTTATTTGTTGCTTTTACAGTATATCCATGTTTCTTCCAGGGAATTCAAGGCATGGATCCCTTACCCCTACTTTCTTCTCACAGCAACACTGTGAGGTTGGTCAGGGTGACTGAAAATAACTAGAATGATTGGCTTGTGGTCAACCAGTCAGGTTTATGGCTCATTGGGGATTGGAACCTGGATCTATAAAATCCTAGTCCAACACTCTAACCACTGCAATGCAGTGACTTTCATTTTTACCTATTATCATCTGAATGCTAAACTGACCACACCAATAATGTGGTATGATTTTATATTCTATTTTTTCCATTTATTAATAAACACATTTATCAATTCATGTTATAGTAACAGGAAATGCTCATATACCTGAAACTCTTCTCTACTGGAAGTGAAGGCTTGGATAGATTAGTAACTAAATGTTTGTACATATTGCTGCGTTATGCTACCTGAGATCCATCGAGCAGTTTTGATGAGCATGTGAGCAATAAAGGGTATGTGTAAAATCCTGTTCCATGTGTGGGTCATTTGCATAGCCTTGAATGGAACCTCCATCTCTCTTTTTTCCCTGTGTAGGCAAAAATGATAACATTTCTTTTAAAAGATTTCAGTGAGTTTATAATACAAGATGACATATAAATGTTACAGAAACACTGTGATCTTCCTCTTTGTTTCAGTTCAGTCCAGGGATGCAGATTCCATAGAAGAGATGATGCAGACAAAGGCCTATAGTCATGAACCTTTAAATAATAAACCATTGCTATGGAATGAACTCACAAGGAAAGTTCCTTCTCAGAGTAATGGTGTAATGTTTAAAAGCTCATTTAACTTCTTGTGCAGTGAGATTCACCAGTCTTATAGGGAAATATATATATCTTCTGTTTAATTTTTAATTCACTGAGTTTCAATTAATTGTCTCTTGCTTGGTATTTGCAGAGTCAGGGGACTCAAGCCAGAGAGAGCTGTATGGAACAAAATGTTCCTCTACCCAGTTGGTTAATGGTATAAAATAGGCATGCAACTGGATAATGGCAGGAAGGGGATAAGCATTCACATTCTTGTCACTGGATGCACTGGAAGTGTGTTCAGGTTTTCATGACATTGTGCAGTGTGCTCATGTTTTAGTCTCTGTCTATGTGCTCATGACTTTGGTACTTAGTCCTGAAAACACAGAAAAGTATGAATGTGCATTCAAAATATGAATACACTGTGCAGTGTGGATAAGGATAAATTGTGTGTAGAACCCTCAGTCTAGCTTCAGAAAATACATGTAGAAACCCAGTTGCTTAATATAAGCACTGAATCAAAGGATCTACATTGGCCCCTTTTCTTGGGCTATCATTTGTAATTTCCTTTTCCTCCTCGATATAATGAGTGGCTTCTCAATTGTTTGCAAACTTTAAGAACACTCTGGACATAATATTGATAGCTGAATAGGTATAATTAAATGGAGGGGGAACAAACCTGGCTGACTGTATTAGAAGAATTCAGTGTCTGGTAGGTGCAGCCATCAGAGAATGATAATTGGTTTTATGATTATGCTTCCATCTTTTGAGAGTGTTGAGACTTTGAAGTCTTATGGCCCATTCATAAGTACTGATGTTTTGCTAATAGAGTTGAAAAGAACAGACACCTGATGCTAAAGCATGGTTAGTATCAAAACCTAGCAAACACATTTTACTGTATTGTTGAGCCAGATATTGCCCTCTGATAACCACCCATGCCAGAAGTACTGTGTGAGAACATTTGCTTCAAGGGTAAAGGATTCTACAGCACTTTTTATGGCAGAGATGGCCCAAGATCTTTTGTTGCTGCTGTAGACCCCAATCCACAGATTGAGTTCCTTGACTGAAAAATGAAATCTTATTTCAACATTGGAGATTGGATAGTATGCTTAAACACCTGACATAGTAGACTGGGGGTAGGGGGAGTGAGAAGTAGAAAGAGTGAGAAGTGGAAAGGATGGGGGAGTGAGAAGTACAAAGCCAGGTTATAGGGGACATAGGGAAAGTTCTTGATAGGGAGAGGATACTGAGATGATTTCCAGTATATGTCACTCAAGGCCTCACTCTCTCTAGTGACTGAGGTGGCCTTGATGGTCATCATAACCTGAGTAACTGATGTAACTCTACACACCTTAGACGGTATTATGAAGACTTGCTCCTCACCCCTGATAAACCTAACAGTGACTACAGGCTAATCTATTTATTCATTTCAGTGCAAATGACTGGTTATCTGTTTACACTTTATACAGAAGCATATGGCAAGAAGCAAGTCAGGTCTGAACATTTCAGTACAGTATCCCAATGAAACAGTATTCTTAATGAGAAGAAATGTTTCAAATGGGGGGGGGGGGATAATAGCTTGTGCTGTAGTTAACATTCCTTATGGGCTTTCTCTGACACACATTATCAGCTTTTAATTTAAAATGTCAAAACACTGGTAAAATGCCATTAGATTCATAATTGTTATTTAAATGCCCAACTATTGTCTAACTAATTAATAGTAATGTTCTTTTGGAGATCCTTTTTTTATATTTGATGGGGCAATGTTGCTTTACATTACATATTCTCTCTCCCTCATTATAAAATGGGAGCAATACGGATATTTTTAAAACAAATATTTGGATCTTTCCCTTACTTGAATGTTATTTTAGGTTTTAGAAGGTTCAAAGACCCTTTCAGGGATATACTAGTCATGACATGTATACCTCATAATAGCCTATACACATGTACAACCCAAGTACACACTCCCATTAAATAATAACTTGCATTATGAACCCCTGCCTCCTCCATTTTCAAACCCAAACTCAAAGAGAGTTCATTTTAAAGTTGAATTTGCTGTTTCCTAATCATAATTAGGCAACTGAGAGAGAGGAAGAGGAGATGGCAGAGAGATAGAGAAAAAGAGAGACTATTCTAAAGAATTTTTTTAATCAATAGGCTTCAAAAGAAAAAGAAAACAACCTCTCACAATAATCCCATAGCAAATTGAGTCTAAAAATTAAGTGTGACAGTACAGAGAATTTATCTGATGGTGTTGCTTGTTGGCTAAACTTTCCGGTAATCAGACAGACATGCGACAAAAGGGTTATCTGCTGTGTAATCCTATCCTAGTAGATTAAATTCACGTGAGTTCCTTTTTTCCCCACTTGGCTGGCGCTGATAAAATGCCCTTGCAAAGCACCCTTACAACTCATGTGGATCCTTACTTTCCTTTCACTGATAACAGCTTAATCTACTCCCCCCTCAATCTACTCCCCCACAAGTAGAGGAAGCATGACTTTTGCTCCTGGTTAGTCATGCTGCTTCAAAGAAGAGAAGACTGTGATACCTCTGCCGCTCTGCATGAGGGATGGGAGGCTTTTATATTTCAGCTAGCTAACTATTAGAAGGCTCTCCTCCAAGGATCCAGGGTTCCCTTGCTCCTTTTGGACTGCTGCTGACATACCTAGACAAATTATTTATTTATTCTTTTGGACTTGTTTACACAATCTGTTATTCTCAGATGACAAAAGGTCTGCTCACTTCAGTCTCTTTCTTCTTTTTAACTCCCATAAGTTACAACGCCAAAATTCACAGGTCTAAATTCAAAATGACAAATAACGTAACTGAAAAGAAGTCACAGAAGACATTCTCAAGTGTCTAACGGTAGAATGAGGCAGTTCAGGTAGGAGATTTTGGAAGACAGCAGCAGCTTGTTGGCAGAGTGCACTGTATGTCAAAACATTTGCCCTATGTCCCCTAAGCTAGCCTGCAGCCTTCATGTGGTACACATGTGTTGCCAGTGTTGAAATAAATTTCAACTGCAGGTCCAGTTAGCTTTTTTACAGTTGACCCTCCATATCCACCGATATTTTTTTATCCATGGATTCATGCATCCACAGATTTAAAATATTGCAAAAAATCTAAATTCCAAAAGCAAATCTTGATTTTGCCAGGGACACCATTTAATACGCCATTGTATTTAATAATACTTGAGCATCCATAGTTTTGGTATCCACAGGGAGTCCTGAAATCAAACCCCAGCAAATACCAACAGCCCACTGTACATAGAATGGCAGGGGTACACTATCTTGTTCTTTTGACATAGCAAAATGTCTTGGATCAGCTTTGCTGTATATTACAAGAAATGTATAATTGCATGTAATGGGTCTCTTTGTTTATGGTTTTGTTTTTAAATTTAAGAGCCATGCATAGGGATGTGAATTCTAGCTTCCTTCATTTTACTCCTTGACATCAGCCACTGAGAGACCAAATTAATTGCAACATCGGTAGAATGGCTTAGCAGCTACTTGACTTGCCAATCTATCATTTTTGTGATTAGTTTTATTTTTATTTATTTTTAAAAAAGGACCCAAAACGGCAGCACTGGTGTGTGTGTGAGACATCTCTTGGGATGGATGACACACACCTCTCTGCCATTTGTCCCTCCCTTCTAAAAGAATTGGTTCTCATCTGGCATTCCTACTTGTTGAAACCAAATCAGAATTGATTCTTCCCAAAAGACCCTGTAAAACACTGCTATCAAATTAACCCGGGCTTTTGACGTTTGCCCCGTGTTTTTCCCACTGGAATCAATCCAATGAGGATCAGAATCGATTTCCAATGGGAACTAGGGGCATATAGCTCGAATCAGGATTCTGAGCTTTTGGTAGAGGGATTGACCCCAGAGTTAATACTGTTTGCTGGCTCTTGTCGTTGTGCACCTTCAAGTCATGGCAACCCTAAGGCAAACCGATCATGGAGTTTTCTTGGCAAGATTTGTTCAGAGGAGGTTTTGCCTTTGCCTTCCTCTGAGACTGAGAGAGTGTGACTTGCCCATGGTCCAATGTCATGGGCTTCCATGACCAAGCAGGGATTTGAACTCTAGCCTCCTGAGTTGTGGTCCAGCACTCAAACCACTATACTGCACTGGCTCACCTATCTTTTTGCACAATTCCAAGGAGGTTGTAATTACCAGGGGGCAGGGTTTACTTTGGCAAGATGAATTCTGGTTTTCTTACACATTTAGAATCTTAAAGATGTCTTGGGGGGGGGGGGACACAAATACAATGGTTATCACCAGCTATGGGTTAGTGTAATGTCTTTCTTTGGCCTGTATTGTAAATGCCGATTTGACTGGAAGCCTAATCTGATTAAAAGGAAGTGCTGATTAATAATAACCTGACAGAGAAAGGAAATGGCTCTGGCACCAAACAGATGTCCTGAATAAAAACCTGAAAAGGCAAATCGAAACAGCTCAATTCACATCTTATGTAAGGGGAAACTTGCAATTGAATTAACTATATTTGAACTGCAGCTGTGCTCGATATCTGCAAAAACTCTGCTGTCTGCAAAATGCATCTGAAAGCCCAATAATAATCAAACAATCCAGGAAGGAAATAGAGAATTTCTAAATCATGCTATTTGCTTCCAATGGCCTCAGGAGAGGTTAAAAGAAAAAAGGGGGAAACGCTGGAGATTCTGATATGAAAGCTCTCACACTGAAGACAACAATTGCACAAAACCCATCCCATTACATTAAAGCTGGCTAACCTGCCCATTTAATATACAATTTGTTTTCTCATCCACTGCATTTTGCTGTGAAATGAATCTAATGTATATTGCAGCAGAGATGAAACCCTGCATTCTCATAATAAACACTTCAGTTTGCCTATTATGTGTTTTTCATTCAACTTCCATTTGCTACCTTTCATTATGTGCTTATTAAGATAATGGGGGAAAAAGGGAAATGTGATTGTTAGCATTTTTGGCAGCCCTATTGTATTGTTGTTATTTAAGAAACCTAATAATCCACATAAACTAATTCTGACTTATGAAGGGTTCTGTTTCGCTAAATCAGGGCCATTTTCTCGGGTGAATAACGGACAAGTTCAGTGTGCCAGTACCTTAATTAAAGAGAGCCTCTCTTCATCTTGATCTTGTTTTAATTTACAGGGTGATACTACAATAATATCACTAATGGAAGGTACATTAAAGGGCATCAAGTAGCACTAACTGTATTAAATTATGGCACTTGTGTTAATTAACTTCGGGAGCAAGATGGTCCTAATGGCTGGAAAGGTCCACTAATGCATAAATAAAGTCTAGCTGAGTAAGAATAAAAATGAAAAGAAGGTAGAAGGGGTTTCATCCACTCTATTCATTACCAACTATAGAGAGAATTTTAAAAAGTTAGACAATATGAATAAACCTTAACAAAACTTTTCCTGTTATGCTCTTTAAAGAAAAGATAACTTTACAGTCCTTGACTGATCCACGCGTTTTCTCAAGTCATTCGGTTGGATGGCAGCATAGAAAATGCTCCCACATATGGGTATTGTGCTCCAAAATGTCATGATCTCAGTAGGATATACACCCTAGAGTACTGGGGGCTGCATTGCCCCTCAAAAGTAAACACTAAACCCATTAAAGCCACAGCCTTCCCTTACTCTTATTGTTGTTATGTGCCTTCAAGTTGTTTCTGCTTGTAGTGATCCTAAGGCAAAGCAATCACAGGGGTGTCTTCACAAAATTTGTTTGGAGGATAGTTTGCCTTCCTCTGAGGCTGAGAGAGTGTGACTTGCCCAGGGTCACCAATTGAGTTTCCCTGGCTGAGCAGAGATTTGAACCCTGGTCTCCCACAGTACAAAATTTTGAATAATTATCAGTCAGTCTCTAACACTTCATTTTTAGGCAAGGTTCAGACTGTGTTGTGACCTCTCAGCCCCAAGGGTTTCTGGATAAAGTGGGTTAACTAGATCAATTTCAATCTGGCCTCAGGACTGGTTATGGGACAGAGAGATAGCTTTGGTCAGCTTGGTGGATGACCTATATAGGGAACTGGATGCGAAAAATATGCTCCTGTTGGTTCTGCTGGACCTCTCAGTGGCTTTCAGTACCATTCACCATGTTATCCTTCTCCCTGGGGTGGGTCTTATGTGTAGGGGTAAACTCAGAAGGTGGTGCTGGGGGACGCCTGTTTGATACCCTGGCCATTGGTGTGTGGGGTCCCCTCAGGGTTCCCCCATGCTGGGCGAGGTCATCCAGAGTTTTGGGTTTGGTGTCACCAATATGCTGATGACACTCAACTCTGTCTCTCCTTTCCATCTGATTCCAAGGAAGCTGTTTCTTCAGTAGACCAGCATCTTCTATCAGTAATAGTCTGGATCAGGGTAAACAAATTGGAACTTAATCCAGCCAAGACAGAGGTGTTCTGGTCATTCATAAGGCAGATCAGGGAGTAGAGACTTCACTTTGCTGGATGAGATTACACTCCACCTGAAATCTCAGATCTGCAGCTTGGATGTTCTCTTGGACCCAATTCTGAGCCTGGATGCCAGGTTACAGCAGTAGCTAAGAGTGCATTTCCACAGCTAAAATGTGCCTGCCATACCCGCTCCTTGAGACATCAGATCTGGCTGTGGTGACATATGCCTTGATTATATTCTGTTTGGACAAATGTATTGCACTGTACATGGGGCTGCCTTTGAAAACTGTTCTGAACCTTCAGCTGCAGCCAGAATGCTGACTAAGGCCAGTTGCAGGGAGCATATAACTTCCTTCTTACAATTTCACTGGCTATCAATGGTAGCCAGACCAAAGTGCTTGTCCTGACCTATAAAGCTTTATATGGCTTGGGTTCAAACTATCTGAAAACTGTATCTCCCAATATGAACTTGCCATAGCTTTAAGATTATCAGGGGATGGCTTTCTGTCAGTCCCATCCCAGGCTCACTTGGTGAGGACACGAGAGAGAGCCTTCTCAGTGGCTGCCCACCCTTTGGAACTCCCTTCTACAGGATGCTAGGCTGGCCTCATCCCTGCTTTCCTTTTGCCAGCAGGCAAAGATGTTTTTGTTCCAGCAGACCATAATTTTATACTGTTTATCAATGAAATAATTTTGATTGTTTTTAAATTTGTATTGGTTTGTTTTTAACCAACTTTATCAACGAGCCACCTTTGGTCCCAGTCTGGGAGAAAGGCAGGTAAATAAATAAATAAATATTCAGACCACTATGCCACACTGGTTCTCACCACTTAATTTGCTACTAAAATTTGCTAGTGAGATGGTAGCAGACCTCATTGCCCTCATTTACCATAAAACAATGTACCAGATACAACAATGGTGGGCAGACCCAGAAAATGGGCATAGAACACTTGCAGCACAATAGTGATGTAGTGTCCATCCCTAATTTAGTGTTACATGCATGAAGCACAGGGTCCCTTCCTCTCCTTGTGAGGATGATACTGGAAGCTTTCACTACTTTCCCTAATTAACTTATTTAATTGTCACATCAAAATCTTGAACCAAAGTCACAGAGTCAAACCCGGTTGTTGAATCATGTTTGTTGTTGTATTTTCCTTATGCCAAAAATTGGGATGGATCCATCTATTTCCAGTCCCTTTCACTTTTGCACATGTTCATTCATTACAGGTAGCCATTCTATTTTATTTGTGAATTAACTTTTGAACAAAAAGTGGCATTAAAATCATATTTTAATGTTTAAGTATTATATTGCATTTGGTTATTTATGCCCCACCTTTTCCCCAAAGCTGGGATATGTGTGCGTGTGCGCGCGTGTGTGTGTGTGCAAATACATATTTCAATATATTTTCTCAGTAAAAACACATTTCCTAAATGTATTTTCTTTCAAAGCAAGTATTTTTAAAGTGAATTATCCATACTATGTTTTAGCAGTCTAGAACAGTACAGTATCCTTTGGAACGGTGCATAATCTGATGGATAACTACATTTTAATCTGCTCATTAGTTTAGAAGGGAAAGGTAATATCAGTTAGAATTGCAAAGATCAAATTATCAGGCATGCTTAACTTCACTTTTATAAGCTAATTGACACAATGAGTAACTGCTTTTAGTTTAGAATGGAAACAAAACATATCTGATCTCCTCAAGAGTGTGTGGCTTGTTGATGTAACAGTAAACAACGGTTTAGCATTACATGTCACTGAGGTCATTGTGTTACAGGTTTGTACAGGTATTTGCTGTACAGGCTTGTATGTAAGAATGTGAAAAAAGTATCTTGCTCAAGTTCCCTGAAATTTCCCTAGATGTTTGCCCAAATGTCATCTCAAAATTTTGCTGGATTTATCAAAACTCTTAGCTTTCCAAAAATTCCCCTGATGTTTCACCTACAAACATCCCAATTGGCCTCAAATATTGCTTTACATACAATTTTTGTGGGCTTTGTAATAATCCCAATTTGAAACTTGTCTGTAAGATTTGATTAACATTATGAACTGATCCTGTGTCTGCAGTTCCTCATTCTGTGACATGAGCTTCCACATTATGTTCCTGTATTCTTCCTGCTAAGAATATTAGAGCAGATCCAGACTTACAAGTTGGTGGTATTTGCCTTGCTAGTTTCAATGAGAACTATGTGCATCTTACATAGACTGGATGCTAACAACTACAATCACATTTTTGTAAAACATTCATTAAAAGCAAGGTATGTGCAGTACAACATTATTAATCAATATAGCCAAGATAATCAAAATCTGGGATGAGATTAAACCAACCATGAATACGTCAACTACCGTAGTTACTCATGTATAAGTCAACCTCCTGTGTAACTTGAGGGCAGATTTGAAAGCCAGAATTAAGGATATTATATGACCTGGGGGTATCAGTATGTAACAAAGGATGTTAAGGATGAAGCAAATTAAAACAATGCCAAAGAACATACAAAAATTCTGGCAGGCATAATTATTTGTGCTCATCCTAAAGGCTTGATGGATGATGATGGAACTACAGTAAATGATGGCTGTGTGCTGTGTGGGGGCTGATGCTGATGGGGCTAAGAAAATGTGCACCTGTCAAAAGGGATGTAAAGGCAAGATTTAAGGTGCAGTATTAATTCTTACCAAAAAAAGAAATCAGCCCCATCCCTGAGTAGAGTGTCGAAAGATGAGGGCTAAGTCTGTCCAGGGAGGACCTAAAAGAAGTACCAATCCCCTCTACTCTCTTGGTGCTCCTTTGAAGGGAAGTGCCAAAGAGCCATCACCACCACCATTTTCCCACCCAAGCATTCTTAAAGGCTGGAAGTGGTGCCACAACATGGCCAGAAGCTACTTGGCCTAAGATAGCCCAAGGTCAGCCGCAAAAGGAGCAGCAAAAAGCTGTTCCTTGCTGGTGAGCCATTCAGGATTGTGGAAGTGGCCAGCTTCAGGACTATGGTGTCCACTTGCCACAGTTCCCAGGCCAATTGGGGGCCAATCATGGCTGAAGCTGCCAGAGGCCAATCCAAGCCTTCCATCTTCTTCGCCCCAGAGAGAGTAAAGGGTTTCAATGCTTATTTTAGTTTCTCCTGTTCCTGACTTTCACCCCTCTACTCAGGAAAGGAAGTGGTTCCTTTTTTGATAAGAGTTATGGTACAGTATTTGCATTGACCAGATGGTAAATCAACCCAAGTTTGGGGGGTTAATTGTTTTTACTACGTTTTCTAGACTTATACATGAGTTTATACAGTACTACATGTATATTGGAGCTTTCCCCTCTTCCTAGTTTAAAGGTTTGGGCTCTTGTAGAGTCAACTCTAAAGATAAGAAGTTCTTCTGGAACAGGATTTCCCTGAGTATGTAGAGATCTTGTAGCACCTTTGAGACTAACTGAAAGAAAGAAGTTGGCAATATGAGCTTTCATGGACTTCACTCTACTTCTTCAGATGAGAAGGTCAAATAGGTAAATTGTTTTTGCATATGAAAGCCCTTTTTAAAGCTCAGCCATGAATTCACACATATTAAGAGTGGATACAGATGCTACATTCTGGCTTAATTTTGATGTGAAGGTAAAGATCCAAAATATATTAGTAATATGTGAATAAGCTGCAGAAAGCATGTGACCTACCCACCTCCCTAGCCTTCTCTGGTATAGCCACAAAGAGATAAGAAGATCTGATTTTCTTTTTATTTTGGTCACAGTTTAATATATTGTCCAATTCCTAAACTGTAGTTAGTGGAAACAATTCAACTTTATAAACTAGGGGTGGATAACAGGTAGCCCTCTAAACATTATTGGGATGTAACTCCTATGAGCCCTCAAAAATGGCTGTGCTGGCTAGACTTGCTAAGAGTTGCAGTCCAATGACATCTGAAGTGTGGGCCAAGCCTTTCCACTCCATTGCTAACAATGGTTTGATGTTGGCTTGTTTTCACTAACCATAGTTAAGATTAGGTACAGTTTGGTATACCTAGATGATACGACAAAGAGTAAGCAATATAGCTTGGAAGCAGAAGCATGGGAACTCCGTGCAATTGTGCTAGACGAAGGAAAAGAAGGAGTGCACCCAGTCTTTTAGTTCATCCTCCTAGCATTAAACCATGGCTCAGTATTATATTGGAATGAGTTCAGTGTGAAAGACAATGTGCTGCTCTGTTTGCTCCTTGAGGGAGGAAGGGAAAACATGGAAACTGAGAAGCCAGAAGAGATATTATTAAAAAGTGTAGAAACCAGAAAAGGCAAATCACTTGTGTTTTGTGTTCCCCTGCAGTCCCTAATTCTGAAGCCATACAATATTGTAACTTGTCATTATTTCTTTTGGCTATGCAGCTACAGGGAGAATTCAGATATTTAAGGTTCAGATGAGGAAACTTCCATAACTGTGGATGACAGTTTGCTCCTGTGAGCTCAGAAGGGAATGTTAAGGTAAAGTCCAGGGACCATTTCCTCAGTTCTTCAATATAAGAACAGCTGCTTTATTCTAAAACTTAAAATATCTTTGAGTCCCTTTGCAATACATACTATTAAGCCTTTCATTTTATTTTTATATTCCCCCTCTGCTGGAATCCTCTGTATTTGAGCCCCAGGGCTTTTCAGCTGTGTCCCAGCAATAAGAGCAGCTCAGTTTTTGTCCCTCACATTATCAGTTTTAAATTTAATCTACCTCTGAGTCTGAATATGTTACCATTGCAGGGAGTGGGGAGAAATAATAGTTTATCATGTTTTTCCCTTCAGTCAGCATGCCTATGCCTTTACTGCGACTCAAAACACTAACTGTTCAGAAAATGTTTTGGAGCTGCTTAGATCCCCATTCAGTAGCTTAGAATATAGTTTGCAAAAATAAAAACACACCATTCTGAATGAATAGTGAGGGATTTGCCTAGACATTTAGTGAAAAGTTTACATATTTTCAGGTATTTGCCAAAAGCTAGAAATCAAGTACACTTGCCCCTCTTGCGTTCCAAGAAAAAAATTATGTTGCACAAGCAAATGGAAGCTATCCATTTGAATAGGGCTGATTTTTCAAAAATCTCTTTTTTAAATTTTTAAATATTTTTTTAATTTTTAATTTTAAATTAAATTAAATTTTTAATTTTTAATTAAAAAATTTAAAAAGTTGGTTATATCTTTAGGAATAACGAAGGCTTATCTGACCCATGTCTCTCCTAAGTCTTTGAACACTTAAAGGGGTGGATTCACCAGCTTCACCCTATCTGTGCTTATATAGAAACTAACAATGGCATTTATTCGTTTATTTATTTGGCTGCCTTTGTCCCAAGCAGGGACCAAAGGCAGCTCATAGAATTAAAAAAAAACTGGCCAAGATGAGCATATATATACAGATATAGGCATGCTTCCTACAGCCACCAAATGCACAAGCAGCTTAGCTTGAGAGCAACAGCTGAAATGCTGCTCCCTACCAATCTATTAACATTCTTATTATTTTACTGAAGCTGATTAACATAACAACAATGAGTTAAAAGAGCTGCTCTAGTTTCATGTTTATCAAGAATGTTTATCTTTAAGCTAGAATGCAAATCCTAAAGCCTACTAATAACAATACATCTACTTCAAACTGTTCTGCAAAGATCAGAGAGCCATCGTAGTTTGAAGCATTTAGTTAAAGCACCTGAAGTTTCCTTTATTTACAAGAATACTTGCATAAGCTTCTTTGATTCTTTGGGGACTTTCACCACTGTTTGGAGTGAGTGCATCTAACAGTTCTGCCAATTAAATTGCAGACTTCATTAGCAGAATGGGGGTAAAACAGCTTATGTACTTATGATGTTGTCAGTTAATTCACAATTCCCTGGTGCTGGAAGGAAATCATTCTTTTTATAGCTGTTGCCAATGTCATTTAAAAAAAAAAGATGCTAACTTTTATAAACATTTCAAAGTCTTTTAAAGGAGCATCATGAATAAAAATGGATGCATCAGTTCAACATCCTTAGCCAAGGTAACACAGTTTGAGTATACTTTTCCTGTTTGCCTAAGTTACTGCTTGGGGTTAAATGTTTTTTCCCACCTAGGTTTTAAAGAGTTTTAAATTTTAATAATGTAAGTTTTAATTGTCTGTATTATTTAATTGTTTTTTAAACTCATATTTTGCTATTTATAGAAGGTTATCGCATGGGGGGGGGAAACGTTCCCCAATGCATTCTAACGAGCACGAGCATGGGCGCACACGGAGCGTGTTGGGAACCGATGGGTCCCAGAATGCTGTTTACCACATGGCGGAACGCCGCCATCGCGGGCGTTCCCATTGGGTTCCCAATGTGTTCCAGGAGGCGCCATTCTGGAAACGCTTTTGAAAGCGTTCCGCCGTGTGGTAAACTAGCGTTCTGGGACCCATCGAGTTCCCATCACGCTCCGTGCGCACCCGCGCTCGTGCTCATTAGAACACATCGGGGAACGTTTTTTCCCCCATGCGATAACTTTCTATGTGTTTTAACTTGGAATGTTTTCGATTTGTAAACTGCCCTGAGTCCCTGTACTGGAGGAAGGTTTATTATGTATAAATAAACATAATAAAAATAAATAGAATCATAGAATAATAGAGTTGGAAGAGACCGCAAGGGCCACCCAGTCCAACCCCCTGTCATGCAGGAAATCCAAATCAAAGCATCCTGGACAGATGGCCATCCAGCCTCTGTTTAAAGACCTCCAAGGAGGGAGATTCCACTACATTTCGACGGAGTGTGTTCCACTGTCGGACAGCCCTTACTGTCAGGAAGTTCCTCCTAATGTTGAGGTGGAATCTCTTTTCCTTTAGCTTGCATCCATTGTTCCAGGTCCTAGTCTCTGGAGCAACAGAAAACAAGCTTGCTCCCTCCTCAATATGGCATCCCTTCAAATATTTAAACAGGGCTATCATATCACTTCTTAACTTTCTCTTCTCCAGGCTAAACATCCCCAGCTCCCTAAGTCGTTCCTCGTAGGGCATGGCTTCCTTCCAGACCCTTCACCATTTTAGTCGCTCTCCTTTGGACATGCTCCAGTTTCTCCACATCCTTTTTAAATTGTGGTGCCCAGAACTGGACACAATATTCCAGGTAGGGACTGACCAGAGCAGAATATAGTGGCACTATTTCTTCCCTTAATCTAGACACTATACTTTTATTGATGCAGCCTAAAATTGCATTGGCCTTTTTAGCTGCTGTGTCACACTGTTGACTCATGTTCAACTTGTGGTCTACTTGGACTCCCAGATCCTTTTCACATGCAATTTCATTCAGCCAGGTGTCGCCCATCCTACATCTGTGCATTTCATTTTTCTGCCCTAAGTGCATTACCTTACATTTCTCCGTGTTGAATTTCATTTTGTTAGCTTTGGCCCAGCTTTCTAGTCTAGTCAGGTCATTTTGAATTTTGATCCTGTCCTCTGAAGTATTAGCTATTCCTCCTAATTTGGTGTCATCTGCAAATTTGATAAGTATGCCCCAATTTTGTCCTCCAAGTCATTGATAAAGATGTTGAATAGCACTGGGCCCAGGACAGAACCCTGTGGGACCTGACTGGTCACTTCTCTCCAGGATGAAAAGGAGCCATTGTTGAGTACCCCTTGGGTTCGGTCAGTCAACCATTACAAATCCATGTAACAGTTGCCTTGTCTAGCCCACATTTTACAAGCTTGTTTGCAAGAATGCCATGGGGAACTTTGTCAAAGGCCTTACTGAAATCAAGATATACTATATCCACAGCATTCCCTTAAATAAAATAAATAAAAATTATTTCCCTAAATAAAATAGATTATTTAAATAATATAAGCTAATTAATTAATTAAGATAAAATGTGTAGTGTGCTTTCAAGTCATTTCTGATTTATGGGAACCCTAAGGCAAATCTATCATGGGGTTTGCTTGGCAAGATTTGTTCAGAGGAGGTTTGCCATTGCCTTCCCCTGAGGCTGATTGAATGTGATTTGCCCAAGATCACCCAGTTGGTTTCAGGCACAGCAGGAGTCAGACCAATTACCTGCACATACTAACTCATTCTTACTTATGTATCCCCTATACCTGCCATTTTGAGCAGATCAGTTTAAAAAAACAACCCAAAAAACTAAAAGAATCTCACCCCCTCCCCACCCTATAATACAACACAAGATGTTTTAAATGTTCATCCCAACTGATGTAGCATATCAATTTAGAGCATGAAGACAGTGTACTGATTATCAGTGTTTGAGAAGGGGCAGTAAATGCAAATACTGTCCAACTGCCTATATTTTCCCGGGTCAGTTCTGATTAATCCTCTGCCATCCCAGTTTTTCAGCTGCTTTTATAATGTCCCAGTTTCTCTCTCCTCCTCCCAGTTTCTCCCTTCAACCTCTGCTTACTTCAGTTTCTGTAAACTGAGTTCAAAGTGCAAAAATTGTTAGTACTTAATAAACTCAGCAGAAGGGACAGGGGAGGATGGGCAGCTTCTTGCCTTTCCAAGGAGACACAGGGGCTCAACAGAAATGCGGCTCAACACCACCCATTTTTCCCCAGATGGAGGCCACGGCAACCAGACGCCACGGCCTCAGGAAGGGCAAAAAAGAACCCATTTCCCTGTGGATTCTTTTTGCATCCTTGAAGGAGCGCCATTGGTGTGCTTGCGCATCATGATGACACCCCTTAGGTGTATTGCCATTTGGGTGCTGTGCTTGAGGGAAATCATCATGGTGCACCCTGTGTGTATGGGCACACACCAAGATGGCACCCAGATAGTGGAACTAGGGCTCAGTGTGTATGCATGCTCCACCCTAGTTCAGCCCTAGCACACAGTCAGGCTGGCACAAAGTGCCGGTCTGTATTGCCTCTCAGGCAAAAGCAAACTGCTGCACCCTTTCCTGGTTTGTCTGTTAATAATTCCCTATTACCAATTTTTGCTATCTTCACTATACTCTAGTGTTGCTTGGCCACATGTGTCAAGGTTTTCATCTGTGAAATGTTGGAGGGTATGAATACACATTCTGTCAATTGTCTGCCCATCCGTTTCCTGATCTCTTTGAGAACTATCAGACAAGAATAGCACCTTTGGCTGCTTTTCTGTTAAAGCATTCCTTTTCATTAACGAGGGACACCTGTCAGTACAGTCCCCAAAACACTCTTGTAGCACTTGTCCTCAAGTGCAATACCCTCGGGTGACAGTTCCGATACTGGGCAGACATGTGATATCAGTATCTCCTCCTTCCCTTTTCCTGCTTCCTATTCCATAGCAGGCTGGTTTTTTAAAACTTATTTCATTTTTCCCATGTCCCACCCTCTCCTGCCAAAGGAGAAATGCTAGCATCTACTTGCAAGGAGAGGCTGTCATTTCTCCTTTGGCAGACTGGGGGCAGAGAAGGCACTTCTTTCCCCACCATCACCTGCCAAAGGAGAAATACTCGAGTCTCCTTGTAAGGAGACGCTGCCATTTCTCCTTTGGCAGATGGGGGTTAGCGAAGGCATGCTGGGTAGGAAATAGGGCAGGGAGACAAAGTCAAGGGGAAATTAGGAAGAGAGCTTGTCTGGACCCTCAATGGCACAAAAAGCCCTGTTGTACTGTTGAGGAGTGGCGTAGTAATGAAAACTCCAAATCCAGTAAGTTTTTGTTCTCTTTTAATAAAGTGACTGAGGTGAGACTGAGAGAAGGACAAGGCTCATGTGATAAAGTCCTGAATTACAAAAACAGAATGTGATCTTGTTTTGTTTAAAAGATCGTAATACTTAAGACCAGGCTCAACCCGTCCCTGTACTTTCCTCTTTCTTTGCCTGACATATTGGTTTTTTGTTTTGGTTTTTTTGCTCTCAAATCACTCACCCCACAATTTTCCATTATCATGGCCTAAAATATACATGATGCATTTGTTTTCAGGACATTTTATGCCCCCCCCCCCTTTATGATTCCAATAGAAAGAATGGCATATAGAATTGATTAATCATAGCCAAATGAATCTTATGACATAGCCTATCATACTTTAAGTTTTGAAAAAGAACTTCCACCAATCTTCTTGCCTCTGATCTTATCATTCCTCAGTTAACTATGCTACCCACAATAGACAAAAATGGTGCAAGCTGAGCCCTGAAAGTGGGAGCAATTCATATCAACAGAAGGATAACGATAAAAGCCCACAGCATTGTCAATAAACTATACATAATTCTACAAACAAAAAGTACCATTATACTAGAGATAACTTGTACAGGGAATTGAATGCATCACAATCAAAGGGTTCCTATAAGATATGGATTTGTTTTCTTTGTTTAACTAGTTATTCCCTCCTCATTAAATATAAATATTGTTTATGGACAGCCTAAGAACTGCAGAGAAAAGCAGACTTCGTCTGTATTGTTACTGATTGAAACTGCATTGTATGTACTGGAGGACAGGGAACAGAGAACCACATAAAACCTAGTTCCTAAAAGATCACCTCATAACTTACTATATGTTGGTTACATACTGGTATGTTATTCCTAGTTGCTCTCTGCTCTGCTCTAGTGAATCTCTGTACTGTATATTTCTTAACATTTTCTCTGGTTTCCTTATGGATTATCTCATCATAGAGTTTCTGTGGTAGAAAATTTTCAGAATAGGGTTTACCATGCCTCCCTTTGAGCAGTAATAACACGTGTTAGCCATGGTGCCTCTGCCACTGACCCAGGAGATTATAACATACAGATCGGATAGGGACGGGATCTCTCTCCTGTCCTTATCCCATCATTAACCCGTCTGTGACTGTGATAGTGTGAAAGGCTTTCAAATCAGTGCCAATCCTGCAATTAGCCTGTCCTTAAAGCGGCATTGCAATAACACGAACTTCCGTTATTGCAAAATGCCAGCCAATGTCACTTTAGTGACAGGTTAATGATGGGATCTGCACAATGTCATCTGTAAGTCTTTTGTGTGATTGCAGTCAGGCATGCTTTTAGGACAGGTTAATGATGGGATCTACTTGACATCAAGTCCTTCCTGCGATCGCACAAGAAGGATGGAACAGGAATGGGACAAGACGGGATAACTCCCGTGTGATAATCTCACCAGAGAGATCCTCCACCAGTGCCACTCACTATTGCTGCTGCACACTAGCGGCTTAGTCTAAATTCTTATCCCTGCCCCCCCAAACACTGTCATTCTGCCTCCTCTCCTCTGCCTTTCCCTTCTCTCAATACAAGCAATTGCCCCTTCCTACTCCCATCCCACAATCCTGATCATTTGCCCCATCCCACAGTCATGTGCAGTCTTGGTGATATTTTGCTTTCTTTTTCTTCTCTGTTTCTTCTCTGTTTGACTTCCTCTGCTCTTGAAGCAGAGGCCTGTTTGGTAGTGGTGACTGTGTTCCTTGCCAACCTTTCTGGCAATCCTCTGCCTCCTTCAAATCCCAGTTGGGTGGAAATTACAGTTCCCCTGAGGGGGTACTTGACTGACAGCAGCTGCAGTAACAGTCCCTGCCTGCATCTTCAGCTGTCCTCAACCTTTCTTCGCCCCCTGGCTGGGTGATGATTTTGGCTCTCCAGAGCAGGGATTACCGCAGCAGTAGTGGTGTTCCATGCCAGCTTCTCCAACTGCCAGCTTCTCCAACTCCCATAGCATGTTAGTAAAGACTATAATGCTTGGTAAAGTTGAGGGAAATAGGAAAAGAGGAAGAAACCACATTAGAGATGGAAAATCCAATCAAGGAAACAAAATAAATATAAAAGGTTGAGCAAAATAAGAGAACAAATGCAAGCAGAGGGCCAAACCAAATGTAAATGATTAAACAAATGATTCACGAAGCAGATATTTTAGACTTCTGCTCCCAGAGGGCCCAGCCAGTTTGGTCATCTGTCAGGAATTCTGGGATCTGAAGTCCAAGACATCAGGGCTGCATCCACATTGGAGAAATAAAATGGTTTGCCACCACTTTAACTGCCCTGGCTCAAGGCTATGGAATTCTGGGAGTTGGAGTTTGTTGTGAGCCCAGAGTGGAGCAGAGCTTCCAATTCATGCAGAGCTTTAAAGTTTACCATAGGAATGGGGAATGGTTCTCATCTGTGATCCATCTTTAGCTAATGAAATTTTAACTGATACTATTTTGGCAGTGAATTCATTAGATGGCCTTAGCCACACCTTTCTTTTGTGAAACATTCTGGATTCCAGGTCAGAGCACCAATATATATATATATATATATATATATATATATATATATATACTACCACAGAAATAAGAAGCACGTATCTTTAAACCACGTCCCTGACTCCTCTGACTCCTCCTCATTGTCAACATTTCATTTATATTCCACCTTTTCCCCAAAACCTGGACTCAAAGTGGCTTGCAAATATTAAAACAAATGCAATTAAAAGCACTTCATTTAAAACACTGGTTTTAATAAACTCATCCATTCTTTGGGTGCAGTTCCCTAATTCATTATTAGAAAAAACTGATCAGACAGGTAAAAGCTTTTCTATTCACATTAGATCAGTGTGGCATTTAGAATGTCCAGGAGAATTATTACTAGCACAAAAATCTTGAAGCTAAAAAGGATGATTAATGGTCTGTATGTAACTATTTAGGAATTGCCAGAGGAATCTGTCTGGCTGATGTTGGACAGGCATACTGGACTACATGGAATCTTGCTAAGGCCTTGTAAGGTAGTCCATACATTCTTGTGAATGTAATCTAAGAGGTAAACAAAAAAGGTGCTATTCTTCAAACATTTTTTCAAATGAATTCCATCTGTGTAGAGCATGTCTTTCATGGTTTGTTTGATTGTAGTTTGCTTTGAGTTATTGGAGTTTGCAGAGGCAAAAGAAAAAAAAGATAGACGAACATGTCAAAGTTATGGCTGACTTTATTGGGTTTTAATTATTCATTTTATATGTCGTTGTGTACATCAAGGCCAGGCAGCAAAACTTTCATATCACATGATTGCAGTGACCTTCAAAATGAATACAACACTTTTCAGTTGAATCTGTAGTTGCATTGAGGTGCCAGTCTACACGAATCAAGTTAAATAACTGGTAAATATCATGCCCAATAGATCCTGGTCCCACTTACCATTGTAACAGTAGTCCCAATTCTGGGGTGCTCTGTGTTCAAGGCTTTCATCTATATTTATTAGTTCTAGATCTATACATTTAGAACTAATCTGAGGAAAGACAGCAGGAAAAGAGAAAGACCGTGTTATAGTTTGATTCAATAAAGGAAACACAGCCCTGAATTTACAAAACCTGAGCAGGCCTATTGATGACTAGAATTTCTGGAGGTCTCTCTTTTATGAGGTGCTATAGGTCAACGCCAACCTGATGGGAAATCAAAACAAAGGGGCTATACAGACCGACCCCAGGGGTAGGCAACCTTTTTGAGCCGGGGGCTGGGTTGCTGTCCCTCAGACAACTGGGGGGGGGGGGGGGGGGCGAAGCCAAAAAATAAATAATTAAATAATTTTTTTAAAAAAAATTAAATATATAAATAAACCAGGACAAATGTAGGAAAAAAATTTCAAATGGAGGGCACTTTTTAAAAAATGGAGGACACACGAAAAAAATTGCTGATTTTTTAAAAAATGTTAATATAAATGCATGTTTCTGAGGCTTCTACAGACAATTGCCCCCCAAAGGCCCCAGCGGCAATCAGCGGCAGGACCCAAGGCCTCGCTGGGCCACATCCAGCCTGCGGGCCGCAGGTTGCCTACCCCTTCTTTACTGGCTGGATTGGAACCACGGCTACCTCATGCTATGACCCTGATCCAAGGGGCACCATAGCTGCAGCGGAACAGCTTTATGATGGGATGCAGCACCGGAGGGGCATCATGATGGAGTGCATTATGGGGACCAGTGTGCACAAAAATAGCACCCTGGGTACATGGTTACGACATCCAGTGTGCAGATGCTGAACCCTAACTCCACCCAAAGTGCCAGTCTGAATAGGACCAAAGTTCTATAAATAATTACAATCATAAACTTTGTAAAAGTCCCTGGCAAGCATCACCTTGGGTGAGAAAACATTATCCATGGAACCCACCCACCATGTTCAAAGGGAGTGAAACAACTTTGAGTAGAACAGTTTTATTTACCAATGACATTAAATTCTTTTGATCACAATTAATTCTTTTTTTTTAAAAAAAGATGCAATTGAATGGAAGCTATGTGTATAATGGAATTATTATTGACATTAGATGGAGTCTTCTATGGGTTTAGATATGCATAAGCACCATGGTTACAGTGCTATACAATGAATGTTGGCTGCATCCCTCCAATCCCCACTTACCAGGAAGCAGCCACTGCAATCGACAGGCTGCCATTTATAACCCCCCCCCCAGTGAGTGAGTGATCTCTGGTGCAGTAAGGAGAAGCAAAACCTCTGATGGAATTCCCCCTCACACTAGAGATCTCACATGCAAATGGAGATGAAAGGGGACCAACGTCTTTCCAAATCAATAAGGGAACAGACCCGTGCCAATCACAGCAGCTGCTTCCCATTAAGTAGGGATCGGGAAATTCTAACAGTTTCTGTGTAGCCCCTAAAATAGGAACTATGTAGGGACTGTGAATATGTAACAATCACAAGTGTGTAATTCCAGGTTACATGTTCATCACTACCATAGAGGATTCCGGCCCATATTTGTGATATATCGAGCCACTCCCTCACCACTCTTGCAATAGAAATTGGTAGCAATAATTGTCAAAACTAAAAAAAAATACATTGCTGGGAGCTCTGTGCAGAGGTAGGAATGTAAGATTTGTTTGAACACAGAGACATAGCCTTTCTAATACACTCAGTAACACACTTTATTAGTCCAGTATAAATTTTAAAACTATAAAGTCATCTTAGCCACCTCTGTACTATTATCATTCATAGTGCATAATTCTCATATCTCTTGTTTGATATTGCTGGAGGATATCATACTTTATTATAAATTTCATTTGTTTCAAATTTGGAAGGGTAATGATATTATGATATTTCAAGAAGCAATAAGCACAGTGGAAGGAAACAGATCAAGGATCAAGGTACCTTCAAGTGTTTGGTACCTTCAAGTCTAATAAAGAGTTAGAGAGAGCTTGATCTAGAATATAGCCTGACATACATACGGACATCCATCCATACATCCATACATACATACATGTGGGTGTAGAACCCAAATCTATCTCCTAGACTAGATCAGTTAGAATTAAGTTGTATTATTTGCTTTTATTCATAGATAAAAGGAAATGAAATGTTAAGCATAAATTCAAACAAATGTTAGAGACATTATTTTTTGCTAATTTGTTATAATCTGGTTCTGGAATAATATTGCAAAAATATAATAAATATAACACTTAGAGAAAACCTTTTAAAACCCCAGCCTCCTAAATGCTGAAAACATTTATAATTTCTAAAATGGCTGTTGTTGGAAGTGTCAAGCTCTTAACTGCTGTCATCTTTCAAATATTCCAGACTTGTCCTAAGAGGGTTTGGGCAAGAAATTCTGAAAAGGATAAATGATGTAACTAACTATGGGATCCTTAGTACTTGAAAAACTATACTGTTGAGCTAACTAGAAGGAAGAAGACCTGGGAAGAAACTGATTACTGTACTTGCTTATTATCCTCTGCCAGCATCATATTGCTGGATTGTGGCAGGCTCCACATGTGTGAAACAACAGTTTGTAGGAAAGCTGGATATAGATATACATATTCCAAAGCAGCACAAATGTCAGTGGCAGTATTTTTGCTTATGTGATTTCCTTCATTTTGCATAATAAAAATAATAACCTCCCCTCGATCATCGTGTTTCATATTATCTGGTCTAGCAGCTTCTATTACGTGCGTAAGGCCTGAGCCAGCAGGTAGGAAAATGACACATTTCTCATTCTTCTCTGACTGTGAGGAGCCTCAAATGACTTTCTAAGTTCCTTTATGATTCTTCTCCATGACTTTGGAAAGGAAAACTCTGAAGACTCTGCCTTTATGGAATCAAAGCAGTCTGACTCTCTAAGTCAATATAACAGGCTTGTTTTAGATGGTATATTAAGAGAATAAGTCTAGTAGAGCAAGCTTTGAAAGAGAAGACAGAGAGAACACAAAGTAAAAAAAAACAAAAAAAATTCACTGAAGTTAAAGGTGCACCACTCAGTACTTTTTTTTACTGTTCTCCCCAACATTATTCTTATTATCCCATCTTCCTCCCAGTACAGGGACTCAAGGCGACTAACAAATCTAAAACAGTCCAAATTAAAGCAGTATAAAACATTAAAAATACAAAGTTTAAAAAAACAATTAAACAAATCAGAGCAG
>NC_056525.1:151057883-151258362 GCF_019175285.1 Sceloporus undulatus | reverse complement strand
AGATGTGCCCATGCAGATGCCAGCAAGATACAATAATGCCATCTTTTAAAAAAAACCTTAATCCCATGCTCCCTCTTTGACTATCTGTTTTGTGTATATTGTACTCATCTCCATGAGAGGTGTCACGCTTTCGTTTTGGGGCATTGCAACCCTCACCATTTGGGTACAGCAGCTCCATCCCTTTTAAATGCGTTCCTGCAATGGGGCATTTATATGCATAAATAGGGTTAAGGTTAGGATAGAGTGCCCCTTTAGACCCGCTCTGGCAGTGCTGCAATTAGACATATGAGTGAAGGTGTACATTTTCTTGAAGAAGTGGAAAAATTCAGCTCCTTTTTAGTTTGGCTCTGCTCTCCGTAGGGCAGCTTGAGAGCAGTTTCTGGCTGGCTGCGAGGCTTGTGTCATCTAAACACCCCAACTGGAAGCCGGCCAGAAGCCTGATTATTTTGAATGTCTATTTCACCCCTAAGTGAAGTGGACAAGCTTGAAATTCACAATGTGCTGCTACACTGCTAAATATACTCATAGGAAAGTATCATCTGGAAGCTCAAGGAACTACAGTGTGCCCACGTTATAGGCAGGTGCGCTTTATGCAGACTTGAGCATATGCACTCAAGCCGCGGGGAGCGCATGCAGCACAAAGGGCCGCGCATCCCATTCAAATGAATGGGGCACGCACTCGTGGTGCCCCACGCGCTTCTGTGCTGCCGCACCGCTGCACACGAGCCCCATTCAAATGAATGAGGCTCCAGCATAGGCGGAATTCGCCTTATGCAGGGGAGTCCAGAATGGATCCCCCGCGTAAGGCAAGGGCCCACTGTATTTCAAGAAACAATTTTAAGATTTCTGAAGGATTTTGAGATACTGAAGTTCCATATTACAGATTTTTATACTCCATTTGTGTTACAAAATATGCAGTAGGAAATTGTTAAAAGGAATAGGATACTTCAGAAATAGGGTATTTGAAAATCCCAATAGAAATTAATGTCACACACACACACACACACACACGGCTGATTTTCTGGTCTGAATTTTGTTATCCTCCAGATTTCCATATTTTCTAATACAGACCTTGCTTCAAAAATAATCAGTCAGCCAGTGCTAAAATCTGGGAAACTAAGCTGAATCATTCAAATTAGCTGTCAGAAGGAGTTGTAGAAGGATAAATTTTGCTCATGTAGTATTTGCAAGGAGATGTGGTAGATATGTCACTTCTCATTTGCAAGTGTTTCCCTAGCTGTCAGCAAAGGCAAATTTGCAAACTTGGGGTGGGGCAGAATGTCATTTAGTTCATATTTTTAATTTGAACCAGACTAATTCATAGCTCTTGAACTGAACTGAACTGAACTCTTACATTTGAAACTATTGTCCTTCAGTTTCCTCATTCTTCTGCATTTTGTGATGAAGTTTCCAAACAAACAAACAAAGGGGGGGTACAAAAATACATAGATTAGGTGGGAGGGCACACAAAAGTGCATGCAGAGAAAACAGTCCAACAAAAAGATTTATATTGTAGGAAACTGTTCAAAGAAATGTATACAAGGAAAATTTGCATATGCGAACGGAAATGAATTTTCATCTACACATTAAGAGAAATGTGCATACTAAATGCACATAACATTTTAAATTTAGGTATTTGAACTAACATCCAAAACACATTGCAGAAACAATCCAGTTTGAGACTGCTTTAACTGCCCTGGCTCAGTGCTAGGGACTTCTGGGAACCTCTGTCAAAGAGCTCTTGCTCCACAATAAACTACAGTTCCCAGAATTTCCTAGCACTGAGCCAGGGTAGTTAAAAAGGTCTTAATCTGGATTATTCCTGCAATGTGTTTTAGACCTAAATTATAAACTGAACAAGAAAGAGTAAATCTTGGAATGAATGTGAATGTAATACACAATAAAATGTGTCCATCTGTCTGCTGAGATAATCTGTAATTCTGCCCTTAATATATTCATCACCACAAGTATAAACCAGTCTCCTATTTGCAGTCGAGATCCAAATCTAATTAACTATGGCAGTGGTGTTTTGAAAATGGGGATGTTGAGGTTCAGGTTTAATTGCTGTCACTATCTCTCATAGCACATTACACAAAAAGACACAGATTTGGTTACATCAAGCACATGTACTTTGAGATGTGTGCTTTCACACCTGAGTAGGCCTTTGCCCCTGACTGCATTTGATGTGTTCAGCAACATGTGGCACATAAATCATTACAAAATGCATTGAATAGAAATGCCTGCTAATAAGATAACCATCTGTTTGATGATTTTTTGTGGGTTTTTCGGGCTATGTGGCTGTGTTCTAGAAGAGTTTCTTCCTGATGTTTTGCCAGCATCTGTGGCTGGCAAGTTTGATGCTGGGAACTTTGTGGGGAAATGTGGTAAATGTGCCTTAAATAAAGCATGGGAATGTTCCTTAGTTATCTGGAAGGGAAGGGAAATGTCCTCCAAAACAGACCAAATATCTCCATTATTAGCTGCAACATTACCAAGACATCTCAAAACCTTATCCATTCTCATATGTGTTATGTATTATGAGAAACAATTTTGCACTGTAGTGTGGTAATGACTTCCAGACCCTATCTTGTGTTGTAGCAGGCCACCGCATGGTAGAGTTGTCATTAAGAATCGAACTACATGCATTTCTTTTAAATAGTCTCTAAATAAATAGGGCTGGCTCATCCGCCCCAGCACATCTTTTCATCCACAAATATAATTGGACTCCCTTCTTCCCCTTTGCTATCGGTCTCCTACCCCATGGAAAAAATGGATAAAATTTTGTAAGTGATACATCAGCGACATTTTCCTTCCCGATAATGTATTACAGTAGACTCCATCAGTGTGCACTTTCCATCTTGTAATCTCCCCTACAGTATTACTATTAAAGACCTCTCCTTTGCAAGGAAGGGTGAAATCAATTCTCTTGCCCCAGACATACATTAGTGGATGCTGTCACATACCCTCCTAATGAACATTGCTAGACAGACTTGTGAGTGACAGGGTAATGCATTAGGAAATTACCAGTGGGACACATCAGGCTAAAGAATCCAGCTGCTTGAGAAAAATGCCATGATAACCAAGCTATAAAGAAGCAGCTTCTTCTCCCCCTTCCTCCTTGATCATTTTGAAGTGCAAATTACCATCAGAAGATTGCACACTGCCATCACACACCCCTGTTGCAAGGACAACTATTTGGTTACCTCTAGGCTGAATGCATCTACTCCCTGCCCTGCCTTTCCTCCCTGGTGCTTACATACCACCAAGAGTGACTAACAACCAATCAAATACAAAAAAAAAGAGTAACATCCAAAAGAGCAGCAGTTAAAAAAAAATCAGTTATGACAGATAAAACATTAGAATAAAATTCACAACATACATTGTGGTTACTGATGATGATGTTGTGTGCTCTTTAGTCCTTTCTGACATATGGTGACCCTAAGGGTTTTCATGACAAAATTTCTTCAGAAAGGATTTGCCTTTGCCTTCCTCAGTGGCCAAGAGAGTGTGACATGGCCAAGCAGGAATTTGAGTCCTGGCTTCCAGAGTCATAGGCCAACACCCAAACCACTACAATATATGCTGATTCAAATAAATGTTCCCTGGCTAGGAAATGAAGTCAGGCCATGGCAGTGACAGTGCCAGGGAACATTTACTGTATATACTCATGTATAAGTCTAGAAATTTTGGTCAAAAAATTGACCCAAAAAACCTGAGCCGACTTATCCATGGGTCAATGTAAGTACTGCACTTTAACTCTTATTTAAAAAAGGAACCATTTCCTGGTGAAAGGCAAAAATGTAATCTGTCTTGGAATCACCCCCCCCACACACACACACACTATTTTCTCATCCTTTATTTTAAGCAGAAACTGTTATAGCTTTTGTAAGTTCTTGGGCATTGTTTTCCTTTGCTTCATCCTTTGTTACATGCACCTAGATTTTATCCTCGACTTATCCATGGGTCATATCAAAAACCATAATTTTGACCCCAAAACTTGTCCTCGACTTATACATGAGGTCGACTTATTGTCGAGTATATATGGTACATTGCTACTCACTAACTGATTGCTTGAATAGTTTCACAAAGGTCATGGGTAGGCTTGCATGTTTCAGTATTCACAAATGCCACATTGGCTGTGGAAGGCTCAGTAAGGAACTCAGCTTATCACAGGATTTGCTTTCAGATAGTATTCTAGCTCTACTATGACTTTGCAGACCCAGGTTTTGTCTTAGAATTCACTTAACGTTATAATTTTCAGCATTTATTTCTAGTCTCAGCATGCAGTTTTGGATTTTTACTATTTCACACATCAAATCAGAGGCTGCTGTTGATCTTCCATTTCTCTGCACAAACTAAACAGTAAACCCCCTGTTCCACAGAAGCTACAGAAACCTGGAGCTTTTTCTGAAAGGGCACAACCCTTGCTGAGAAACACAAGCTTTTTGTATTATGTGTTTCAAAGGCGAAGGAAAGGAAGGGTTGGGGACATCTTTTTTGTACTAAAACCAGTTCTTTTTTGTCATCGTACACAAAACTCACTGGAGGGTGCACATATGTTGACAACTCCATTTTGATTCAGAAGAAAGCCCTTTGAATTTCAGATGGGGGTAACACATTTAAGGCACACAGAAACATTCAGGGAAGCAGAAAGTGAATCAGAGTGCATTGGCTAATACTTTAGTATTGGTAAGAAGGGGGACACTAGAGCTTCTGCTTTGAATCTGATGAGGTGGTCCTAAAATAGATTTCAGTATTGGTTAGGAGACAACAAAGCTTTCAGGAGATGTAGGAGGATTAAAATAAATCAGAATCACTTCCATTTGTTCTATTAATTTTATTGACCTGGAGGACCATTTAGTTCCCAAAACTCTATATATTTTTCATATAAGCCACCAGTAACAGGACAGCAATAGGACTGTCGATCATTTCTGACTCAGATGAATCTCATTTGATTAATTTGTTATTTAGCAGTCTGGAACAACCCAGGTATGGAGATGCTAGGATATTTACTGAAGCCATCAAAGGCTTGTTAATTTTAACTCCTTCTCTCCTCCCCTTCATTACATCTCTTTCAATTGAGATAAAAGGAGACGTGCAGGTTTGCATTTGTTTATATGTCACTGAAAGTACATCCCAGATTTCAAATTCCACAGAAAGAAATGTTATACTATCTCACATGCTCTTGGACCTAAGGTCCAGTCTGCAAGAACCAGGATATTCCAGCAGCAGTCTATAGTATCCTGGCCCAATTGCTGCTTCAACCTTCCCCCATTACAAAGGACCTCTGTTCCAATGCCAGACAGCTGTTTACATGCACACTCTGCTGAGCCATCTGGTGCATCAGCCACCATCTCTGGTCAGTGCTTTGAGGTCTAAACAAGGTGCCCAGAATGATCATATGGCTGCCTTGTTCTGCTACTGGAGGCAAAGTGAGTAGGCAGTAGACTCAGGAGCTTATTGTTTGGTAATTTAAATCAGCTCTAGCCTCTCGAGCTGCAGCTGAGATGTGGCATGGAGGAGGGGATTATCACACACTAAATCACCGCCGAATTGCCAGCCGCCATCAGCCTGGGTCCAAGCCGTGCTCTGCCAGGACTTTTGAGAAGTCAGAAAGCTTTCCAAATTCACAAAAGGGCTGGTGGAGTGCAGCTTGGACCCAGTTGCGACCCAGGAGGCTGGAGCCAATTTAAAACACCAAGTGATAAGCTCCTCAGAAAGGTCCAGAACATTTTCTAAAGTCATATCATCCTGACTCTTAAGGACTCTTAAGGAACTCCTTGGCCCGGTACAGATGGGCAGGAAGCAGCATACCCATGCCAATTCTAGGGTTCTGGAGTTGAACTAACTCTTGGCTAGCCAGTTTCTGGTAAAACAAAATGCTGCTTTCTTCTACATTGCAGTTATGGCAGTTAACAGAGCAGACAAATTTTGAGTTCAGGGCTTTAAATAAAGATGCTTCCAGATCTTTTAGTATTAAAATATGCCATGTTATGTATTCATCCATACATTTTTCATAGCATGAATATTTAAATAACGCAACAGGAAAAATTATAAGCAGATCAAGAGAGAGAAAAAGAAAAGTTGCCCCAAGAGGAATATATGAGACTTGTCTTGAACCACTGAGTCTCCTAAACAGCTGCTGAGGGTGCAATGAGGCATATGAACAGGTGACAGTGTGACAGCACATTGCATGATGACTTTTGTCAAGTACATTGTCACCATTCTGGATCTGGAGTACATTTGCTTCAGGGGGAATTTGCACATCTGTCATATATTTAGATTACTTTCCTTTTATTTTAAAAGAATCACATGCATACAGTTCAGGGGTAGAGTTGAAAGTACAAAAAGGGAACCATGTGAGAGGCTAAATGCATGCAAACATTTCTGAGTTGACATATCAGTGTACTAATTGTGGTGTAGTGTTGCAGTGAAACATACATATTGCAATATATTTGACTCATTAGACTGGATAATTTTTGTACTACAGTATTTCATAAAACTATCTGTTGGAGTCAAACCAGCTGTTCAGTGAAAGACTAAGTGCTTATCAACACTTCTTAAAAATCCTCACTCATCCCAAACTGGTGGTGATCCAGACACACAATATTCTGAGCAATTTCTGCTGTGTGCAGAGTTTTGGGGTGCCTGAGGGTTTATTTCATGAGTAGCTTGGGGAGAAAATAATTGCAGTTTTCTCTGAATTTTCTTGGAAAATCCAGATGTGTGATAACTGTGGTTGACAGATTTGCATTGGCTGTGGAAGAGGAACCCAGGCTGTGCAGGCAGGACACCAGGACTGTTCCTCTCAGGGAAAATTTGACTGGGACAGTCACCATTAAAAAAAAAGGCTGCTGCTGCATTTGTGTGCATAGACACAAATAAGTGTATCTGCATATGTGTGCATCCTTGACGGACAGGTAAAAAATATGTAATGTGGAGTGGCCACTGTCATATGACCAAAGATAATTCTGGGAAGCTCACCATTTTACACCGGCATAATAATAATTATTATTAAAAATTTTATTTATATTTCCCACCTCTCCCTACAGATCGAGGCAGGATTACATCATAAAAACAACAATGCCATATAAATTACATACAGTAAAACAATACCATTACTAATAACTTATATTCAATACAATATAATCATCATCTAGAATACACAGTTACAACCCTCTGAATGGGGGGACGTATGGCCCCTAAGTCTGAATTTGCTGTGAATAGCCTCAATGTCACTTTTAATAATATAAACAAGTGTAATATATACAAATCTGGAAAATCCAGGGCATTTAGGATTGGCTGTGGAAGAGCCAATCTTTACTGTATGTGAAGACAAGATGTTAGATGTATGAATTAGGATTTATTCCAAACCTATAGAACCATTGGAGGGCATTATTTGAAAAGTAAAAGTGGCAGGTGACTTAATTTTTCTTCTTGCCTACCACATATTTCCACCACTGTTCTTCCCAGTTAGGATTCACTGGTATGTGTTTGAAAGAACTAGGAGAAAAGCAATTTAGGCACAGTAGACCGGCCGAACCCAAAGGGTGCTCAACAATGGCTCCTTTTCATCCTGGAGAAAAGTGACCAGTGGGGTCCCACAGGGTTCTGTCCTGGGCCCCGTGCTATTCAACATCTTTATCAATGACCTGGATGACAGAATTGGGAGCATACTTATCAAATTTGCAGATGATACCAAATTAGGGGGAATAGCTAATACCCCAGAGGACAGGATCAAGATTCAAAATGACCTGAATAGACTAGAAAGCTGGGCCAAAGCTAACAAAATGAAATTCAACACGGAGAAATGTAAGGTATTGCACTTAGGGCGGAAAAATAAAATGCACAGATATAGGATGGGTGACACCTGGCTGAATGAAACTACGTGTGAAAGGGATCTAGGAGTCCAAGTAGACCACAAGTTGAACATGAGTGAACAGTGTGATGCGGCAGCTAAAAAGGCCAATGCTATTTTAGGCTGCATCAATAGAAGTATAATGTCTAGATCAAGAGAAGTAATAGTGCCACTGTATTCTGCTTTGGTCAGGCCTCACCTAGAATATTGTGTCCAGTTCTGGGCGCCACAATTCAGAAAGGACATTGAGAAACTGGAGTGTGTCCAAAGGAGGGCGATAAAAATGGTGAAGGGTCTGGAAACCATGCCCTATGAGGAACGACTTAGGGAGCTGGGGATGTTTAGCCTGGAGAAAAGAAGGTTAAGAGGTGATATGATCGCCCTGTTTAAATATTTGAAGGAATATCATATTGAAGAGGGAGCAAGCTTGTTTTCTGCTGCTCCAGAAAACAGGACCCGGAACAATGGATGCAAGCTCCAGGAAAAGAGATTCCACCTGAACATTAGGAGGAACTTCCTGACAGTAAGGGCTGTTCGACAATGGAATGCACTCCCTCGGAGGGTGATAGAGTCTCCTTCCTTGGAGGTCTTTAAACAGAGGCTGGATGGCCATCTGTCAGGGATGCTTTGATTTGGATTTCCTGCATGGCAGGGGGGTTGGACTGGATGGCCCTAGTGGTCTCTTCCAACTCTATGATTCTATGATTCTAGACCGAGGGTGAAATTGTATGGGGAGAGGAAGGTAAAAAATCCTGTCCATCCTGCTGTTTTTCCTTCCTGAAATGACCCCACCTCTTTTGAGATGTTTAGTGGAAAACCAATTTCCCAGTTCAGTGGAGATCCAATTTCAAGAATCAGTTTCCCAGTTTGGCCCTATACTAATATGATGGTGCTGGTTATTAGAGCTGCTACCTAGTTGGCAGTTGAGTAGAAACAAAGCATCATATGGGTTTGAGAAATCACTTTTGGTAGTGATACTTCCCCAAAATAGTTGCCCATTTGTTCCTTGCCTGTACTTAAGGACATATGTCACAGATTGCAGTAGTGGTATCTAAAATAAAACACATTTGAATGGTAATAGAAAAGCAGGAGCGCCGTTGAACACAACAAAACAGAAGAGCAATAGTAGAAAAACAAAGCTGCTACAGTTCCATGTCCCCTTTCCCCATTTTCTGGTAACACAGTTTCCTGCTTCATGTGCATTACATGAAAGTATGATAAACTGAATGGAGCTGGCCACATTCTTCTGGTTCTCTTTCCAAGGTCATTTAGTGCTTCTCCTTGCATCTGTCTGTTAAACATTGGCATCCACAAATGAAAACCTATGTGCCTAGTCCTTCATATGTTCTGCAACCCTAAATTATGCTTCCAGGACACACATAGAAAAGCCAGGTGTGTAGGCTGTCTTTAGCAAATTACCATGCCTAATGGATAGTCAAGGTCACCCAGTCTCATGAGAAGGCTCAGTGAGAATGAGACTGGCAAGTTTTCATATTCCTACCTTAAACCTCAGAGTAATAGCATATCACTATTTACAACTTTGCTCCCTATATAAATTACTATGGTCTTTCATGTACACACGTATCAAATATGAAGTCCTTTTCAATCACAAACTGAAGTCTCACAAAGCTATTTCCGATTATTTTACAGCTTCTAAGGATTCTATGCTGCATCAGCCTAATCATATAATTTAGGCTTAAATTAGCATCTGATAATAGCTGTGGCCAGTTTGCAAGCAGATTCCACTGTTACGGTCACTGTCACAGACTCTACTGTCACTCCACTGTTTTGTTGCCTACATATCTCAATTTTCTATTACCTAATTCCCGCAATCTACTAGCAGTTTGGACTTCAGGCTCAGCAAAGAGAATCTTATTTAAGAGCAAAAGGCTATAGAATGTGTTTATCTCCTCCCCACCCATATCTGAAATGAAGCATAATACAGAAGCAACTCTCTTTTTTTCCCCCCTGTCAGCAACGGAAGAATTGTTCTCCAAAAATGCAGTCAAGAACTGTTTTTAAAAAGAGCTTTGCCATTGGATTTGTGGATTGCATTTAGTTGAAAATCCTATTGTGCCTAATTTACTGAGAATACATTGTGAGTTAATAGACTGCATACACTACAAAACAATTAGCAATATTGGCTCAATCTTTGTTGAGCTCTCAGCAGGCTGTCAAATCTATATTACTCTGGATGTTCTTTGGTTGTTTAAAATGGTTGGTTGTTCCAATGTTGGGTTTTTTAAATTGCTTTTAATCTGTCTTAAATTGTTGTTTTTTTAAAAAATCTTACATTGCATATCACAATGAGAGTGCTGATGGAGAGAAAAGTTATTCATAAATCTTTTTAATAAATGCATATATCTCATATATGGCTCCTATATAACATCTCTGCATAGGTTCATGTATGGTTAGTCATTCCTTGAATTACCTCTCCAAAAATGCTTCCTTTTTTTATTAATGTCCTATCACAAATCACAGCTCGAACTCTCAGATCACCCCATATGTGATGTGCCATATTGCAAGCTGGGTACCCTGGGGTCAGGGAACCATCTGCAACCTCACTGTGCTCCCACAGCCACCATGTGGGGCAACTGGGCATGACGTTTCATTTCCATGGGGCATTCCTGGACCCTGAAACAGCTTTTTAACACAGTATCTGACAATAGAAAGTGATTTTTTCAGTCTCCGAATGGTGAGGATTTTGGGGAGGTCAGGCAATCAGACCCACATACAGGTTGCATGCCACACAATTATCACTCTTTTTGGAGTGGATTCTATTGCTAATAATCAGTTGCTGAAATTGAACATTATATGCAACAATTCCCTTACAAAATTAACTGGTGTAGGTAGATATCCAACATACCTGTGTTACCCATAGCGACAGTAAATGAGCAGATGTGCAAAAGCACAAGATTTTGGTGCCTTTCATAGACGCATGCAAAAAAAAAAAAAAAAAAATTGTGGCCAAAACTAACATGAGTCAAAACGAAGCACCTGTATCTTATGGCAGATTCTGAGGGCCATGAAGAAGTCAACACATTGCCATTTCTTTATCATGTTTTCTTTTATTACCGAGGAAAGCGAAGAAGCACTCTTTCCATTTTGTGCTGAAAACTCTAAAAGGTTTAAGAGAGAAATTTCAGCAGGAGCATATTTTTCTCACCCCCTGCGGCACTGTGATATGACCATACATACCTTTGTGTGTTGAGAAATGTAAAATTTAGTAGTCAATCCCTTAAAGTAGAATAATCAAATTGGTAAGATACAAGCTGAAAAACAGCCAGTCCCCGATCCTCCCCCTTCAGAGTCTAGCAATGAAAATAAGCTTAGACGTCTTTGTAAAACATAAAAAGGTAGTTTTACTTAGAAATATTGGTACACATTCAGACACATGGTCTTATTGAAGATTGAAAGTGAAGAAGAAAATGGCTGCAGGTTAGAGTGATGCAGGACAAAAGCTGCTGAAAAGGATAAAGAGACTGAATGCAGATTTGCAATTAATGAATATAGGTGTGAAGAGGTTGCTAATGCCAATATTTTCTACTCTTGTATGACAGAACGTTCATGTACAGAAATGATGCCCCATATTTTGTCTGCTTATCTTGTTCACAAAAGACATTATTTAGGGGAAATTGGGACTAGACCTTCCCTATGCTTCCTTATGTTGAATATCACTGTAGAACTTCCAGACTGAGCAAATACAAAGGAGAACAAAGTTTGTTTATTTTTAATTTGCAAATTAACACTTAGAGAAACAGTAATTTTGCTTCAGAAAGTATTTGTTTTTCTGTTGGTGATATGTACAGTATGCATGTTTGTTTGTTTGTTTGTTTGTTTGCTATTTCCTGACCTGTTATGAGTGGTTCCCATCCACTATGATTTTATGGCCAGCTCTGCCATTAGACGGTCTGAAACAACTGCCTGAAGCTGCTTGGGCTTAGTATATGAAATAGGGATGTGCCATTTTGTCTTTCTCAGCATGTCATACATTACAGTGGACCCTTGTTATACGCTGAGGTTTGGTTCCAAGATCCCCTGTGGATAACAAAATCCGTGGATGCTCAAGTCCCATTAAATATAATGGCAGAGCAAAATGGTGTCCCTTATAAAAAATGGAAAATCAAGGTTTGATATTTGAAATTTATACTTTTTTTTAACATTTTCAAACTGTGTATGCTTGAATCTGTGTATAAAAATCAGTGTATAAGAAGGGCCAACTGTATCTCTCTGTGGCCCCATTCCCACTACAAAATAACTCATTTTTAATCCAAATCAGTGAAGTGATTAGTGCAATAGCTGTTCCCACCCTATTGAGCCAGTATACAGCAACCTGCCCATTTCACATTTAATCCACCCTGTGCATTTCACATTCAGCAGTGGCTTGACTCACACATGGACGCACACACACACGCCCCCTCCAATGGTGCCGTCACACCCTACCCCCCCCCAGGCAACCCACAACCACCCTACATAGCCACAAGCACCCACCCCCCACAACACCCCCCACCCCCCCTCCCACCCACCCACCGCGTTCACCTTGCACGCCATACCACACCCTAACCCCACACACTTCAAAAAGCAGCGGGGACTGCTGCAGATCACAGAACAAAACACACCTCCACACGAACACATAACCCACCCCAACACCACGGCGACATCTTACGCCTCGCCCCCCCACACGCACCCACACGCACACCCACCCGACCCCAGTAAATCATGCCCGAAATTTAGCAACAACCCAGCCTACCGCAACCCTTCTCCACCACATGGGCACTCCCTTCTCCACACACACACGCACTCAGCCCCACCCATGGCACACACCATGAAAAACCAAACCATTTACCCCCCACCCCTAACTGCAAGTGAGAACGCACCACCACACCGGCAACTGGTCAGCCACACACCGCCCCCCCAACACACTAACCCCCCCCCCTACCCCACCATCCCCAACTCCTCCACCCACACCCCACGCCCGCCCACCCCACCCCACCACACACCCCCACCCCCCCCACCAGTCCCCACCCCCCCCCCCCCCCCCACCACCCCCCCCCCACCCCCACCCCCACCCACCGCAGCCCCTACGCTACCCCCACCCCCCCCCGACCCCCCCAAACCCCCCTCGCCCCCCCACACCCACCAATCCACCCCCCCCGCGCACCCCCCACCACCGACCACAACCACCCAACAATTCTTCCTATTGTATCTCTTGTCTCTTTACTCTTGTAATGATATGACTGGAACAGGAGAAAATATATACACAACTAAGGTTAACATGAGCCTTATGATGAAATGACCACTGGCAAGGAATTCAAAGAATACTTGCAAATTTTCTATTTTTATGAAAAAGAGCAGCTTGACACCTTTGAACACCCATTGAGATCATTTTGGGGCAGGTTTTTTTTGCAGGGGTGGGGCAAGATCGCAAATGTGAAGTATTATCAAAAGTGCAGAAAGCTATCATCATTCTGTAACAGCAAGGACAAAACTGTTGAATTATTCATTCTTGCGTGTGTGAATAAGATAAGTGAAGATTTGTATCCCTTTTCCTGGCATAGGAAAGTCATGCCACAAGAAATATGAGCCATTGTTGCCTTTTTTTTCTGTCACGCACTAAATATTGCTCACTCGCCTGTAATGTCTGTAGCACCAAGAGGAGGCGCACAAAATGAGGGCATTCCCCCCCCCCCCCATAAGTATTTGGCCTGTCCAGTGAAATTGCCCTTCAATCCTCACAAAACTAGCACAGAGTGAGATACTGAAAATCACCCACACCCAAAACTCTTACATTTGCTTGTTAATTTTGTCTCCCTTCCCTTTTTTCAAATGCTAAACTGTTTCTCTAAATGCCCAACTTGAAGCAACTGCAATGCTAGAAATTTGGGGACTGAGTGAAATTTAATTTTGGGAGGATGCAGTAGTCTTTGTGAGAACAATACTGTGAATTTTGGCATACATAACCCATAGCTAGACACCCTCCGAATATGTTTTTTGAACACTATGGAAAGAAATGAATGTCATCTGGTGCCATTTTCCTCTTTCCTTCTGTGTCAAGATTCACCTGCTAAATTCCCCAGTGCCATGCAAATATCAAAGGTGCAGAGTCGGACTCTCACCTCCATCACCCTATCTGAGCTCCTTATGCAAAATGTATTAGTCAGTTTTCCCCACAGCTTTCTGTTCAGAAGTGCCTTCTCCCCCCCCCCCAATCTTTCTGCCACTCCGGCTCAATCTGGCAAAGGGTGGAGGGGGAGAGGAAAAGGATGCATTGTGTTTTCCTTTCTGATCTAACCCCTTCCAAAGCCTGGCCACACATGCTGCAAGAAGGCCTCAGCTGCACTCTGTCAACTTCTCCCTACAACAGTCTGCCTAAGCCAGTTATTCCCCAGACTGAATTAAGCTTTACTGGGCCAGGAAAGGTTTAAGGGTCATCCCCGTCTTGTTGTTTCACTTGCATAGACCTAGTGTCAGGCTTTCCAGCCCTGCATAAGATGCTTACCCCAACTCAGTTTTTCAGATGCAAATTTTTGTTCTGCACACAAGCTTTTTCTAATCCTTGGGATGGTGGGCTATTCTCATTTGTTTATTTATTTTCAGATTATCTCGGGTATTTTCTTTGTGAGCAGAAGCAGCTTTTGCATTTTTCATTGCTGAGCGTAGCTGGGCAGAGGAAGCTTGAATGACATTTTAAAAAGTGGGGGAGAGGGAGAGGGGAGAGGAATATGTGGAGGGGGAGTGAAGGCAGGCAAGGCAGAGTCAGAAAGGTTCATCCCTAATATAAGCATTGTTTTTGTCAGCAGTATTTCACAATTGGTTTTCCTTTATGACAGTCCTAAATTATTTATAACAGGCAATCTATTCCTTAAAATGTTCAGTTGTGTGTTATTATTGTTGTTGCTGCTGCTTTTGTTGGTGGGCTGATCTCAAATGAAGGGGGAGATGTATTGATTTCAGGCATTTGAAATATAAATGAAGTTCTTTCGTTCTTCTAGTAGATGGAATGTTACATCAATTGGATCAAATTCAGAGGCCAGCAGGATGCATCTCACTCACCCCCCCCCCACACACACACACAAAGAAAAATCAGGAGAATCCTAAATGAATGGCTTTTTAAATAAAAAAACAACAACTTTAACTCCACATTTTGAAGTTAAACTCTGACTTGTACATTGTAGTCCATTCCCATTTGTCTTTGAGATAATCAATTGCTGATCACAGCTCAAAAGTAATGAATGTGTCATATAGTCACAATCTATAACATGTTTTGTGGTCTTAGTAGCAAGAATATGAGGAAGTTTCATTTGAGAAGTAACATAATGAGTGGGAACAAAGTTACTCTGTGTACTAACATCTTCTAATTCCTTTTTAAGGAATTTTAAAGGTGTTTTTGGCTCCCTTGTGCCAGAAATCTTTCAAGATTCATTTGATTCTCTTTCCATTCCTAAAGGTTTTTCATAAAATGAACAAAACATAATGAAAAAGTGATGAGCAACTCAGCACTAGCCCAGATGTTGTGGTGATCACGGATGAAGGAGAAGTTGGACTAATATTATCTGTACTTTCCCCCCAGTGACAACAAAAGAGTATCTGATGAAGGCCCACCTAAAGGAAGTACTGTCTGAAAGACCCTATCCTCCTATATGTCCCTCCTTGGGGTTTGGGTTAATTGAAGAAGGACCTTCCCAATCCTCCACCTCTCCCTGATAAATGCAGACAAGACCTCTTTAGTAGCTGCTCCCAAGCGGTGGAACTTGCTTCCATGAGAGAGTAGAACAATCCTTTCCTTGTTGGTCTTCTATCATCAGGTGAAGACCTTTCTATTCCAGTAATCTTTGGGGAACTGATTGTTTTATTGAGAATAGGATTATTGTCATGTGGGGTACAATTCTTTTTTTTCCCCCTCACCATTGAATGGATATGTTTTAAATGGTGTCTTAATTCTACAGATTAAGTTTAATTACATTTTAAAAATTACTTTTTGCATATGTTTACCTTTTGTTAGGCAGAGAAGCTTCCATGCTTTTGCATTAGGAAAATTTTACATGTTGTTTTGGTAAAATACGCCAAATATAATTTCAGTCTTTTAAAAAAAAGGTTGGAGGTGGAAACCTCAAATAATAAAGTCCCAGTCCACCTTTAAGAGTCTCCTATAGCAGCTAAAATGCAATATCTTCACATAATTTGAAGGCACACACACACAAACCAGTCTCCCTCGGGGGAAAACAGGCCATTAAAGTCATCTCGGTAGACTTCTCTTTGCTAGGGATACAATGCAGCCTCAAAGGAAGAAATGCGAAGGAGGTAATGTTATTGATCCACTCAAACTTGAGATCAAGATAAAGAAGTGCTAAAACTATCTATTCTGTTTATCAGTAGAATATAATTGGTCACTGGATACTGGTGGTGTATGTTATTTTTTTTTCTTCCATGTGGTTTATAAGCCAATCTTTTGAGCACCCTTCTCAACTAATTTGAAAGTGAAATTGGGTATGTTTTTTCAACTAAAATGTCTCATGCTCTCTATTTTTTATATTAATGGGTTTGTGTGTGTGTGTGTGTGTGTGTGTGTGCGTGCGTGTGTGTGCACACACACACACACACACCTGTGCAAGTGTGATTAAAATATGCATTTTTGTATCATTATATACACTCATATTTCTTGATGTAAAAACTTTTTCATCTTGACATGCAAATTGAAGATCTTCATCTTTTTGTTTGGAATGCCCCTGACATGTGCACATTGCTTTAGCATGCTGTAGAACAATCATTAATATAACACCAGGGAGCTTGGTAACAGTGTAAATGGAATTGAAAAGGAGAAAGCTACCTGTAACTTAGGTTTTTCCCTTCCTCTTTCATTGTAACTGCTTGGTGCCCCATGCAAGTTAGAGGGAGGAAGTAAAAGTCATTTGAGAATAGTGAAGGGAAGTCATTTTAGGGAATAAAATGCTTCTTTAAAAATAGTGGCAAAAGGTGGAGCAGCTGGGAATAATTTTTTAGAAGTGAAAACCATACAGTATTACAATTTTGTAATCCATTTCCAAAAGAATCAATTATTTAATAATAATACTTAATAATAACAATCCAGAACACCAAATTCCAACCGACCCAATTAGTTTTGCATTTTATACAAAACATCATGTTTCGGGGTGGGACAAAAATGTTTCTGTTCACATGAAATGTTCACAAAGAAAGTCCCCCAATTAATTAAATAAATAAATAAAGCACAACTCTCACAGCCTTCCCCAATGACCATTAAAAAATCTCCTATTTAAAAAACAAGATTTTAATAAGAAATAAGAAACTAAGGTTTCTATTCTAATCTGTAACAATGAAATAAGCAAAGATGTGCATTCTTAATCTAGTTTTAAAATATAAAGATAAATGTTAAAAAACATTCCAGACAATTCAGTTCTTTCCATGCTCACCTGTAAGCTATGTAGTATTCCCAACTAAGTGTGAAAAAGATTGTGGCTTGTGTTTATTGTGCTTCACGTTTCAGTATTTATAAGGTAGGATTAAACTGGTGTGCTGGCTGGGAAGCTGTACAGATCAGCCATTAAGGCCGGCCTGGGGGTCAGAGTCGGGGCGTGGCACCCATACAGTGCACACCTCAACTCTGCCCCAGGCCAGTGTGACACTGCACACCGCACCACACAGTGAGTGGCATCACGGCTCCTCTGGCACTGTGTCTACATGATGCAGCGCCAAAGGAGCGCCAAAAAGTTACAGCACCAGCAACTATGGTGCCCTTTCTTCAGCACAGAAAGGAGACACTTTTTCTGGCTCCTTTTTGTGCCATGGTAAGGCAAGATCGGGGTCACACCATGCAATTGCTGCAGCCCCAATCTGGCAATAAAGGGGCAGCTGCAGACCACCTCTTAGTGGCAGTCTATACAGCCCCTGAGAAGTGAGATAAACTCATGAGTTTTGGTTGTCTGAATTCTTAACATTTAAACTAGTAATGCTTGAGGATACATGAAAGATTTTATCTTCATGATTTCTGATATTAAAAGATCTAATCCTCACCTATCTAATTAACGTGTGGACCAGAATTAAGCTATCCATCAGATTATTTCTTTTAAACTCACGAGTTAATGAAGATTTGGACATGGTATTGGTGATCACAACATGTGAAAAGAACACAAACAAAAAAATAAATATTGATTTTCACCCATTTTGTGTAATTCTAATTTGGCTGCCTCTAAAACAAAGATATTCGGGCTTCTCAGAGGCCCTCCTCCTACTCAGAACTTTTCCTATCCCAAACAGTTTTCTGAGCATTTACATTCAGAGCAGGAAACAAACAAAGTTCAAATATTAGATTTGTTACCTTTCACATGTCCAATGCCATGCTACTAAATCTCCATGTCAGCAATACTTCATTTGCTTTTGCCTGTTAAATAGATTTGATAGGTAGTAAGCATAACGTTAAATGTATAGCTATAAAGAGTGTGAGGAGTGTGTATAACGCTATCGGGGCCAAAACAGACAGCCCAGTAAATCTGCCTTCTGGGCATCCTGGGGGCATGGCATTTAGATGTCACACACCCCAAGACATCTTGAAGCTGCCCAGCTGTTTAGACATGGCTGGCTTCAAGACTCTCTGGTGGCATGGCATTTATATGCCACACACCGCCAGAGTGCCTTGCGGCCGGCTTCAAGTCACTGAAAGGTGGGAAAAGCTGGCTTTTTCCCAGTCGAAAATGGAGCACATCTTTACTGTTCCTTTTTCAGCCAGCTTCGAGACAGATCAGGACTGCAGTGTGTGTGTGCTTGCTGCAGTCCCAATCTGGCTTCAGTGGGGATGGCTTGAAGCCACCGTTTTGGGGCGGTCTGGTTTACCCTCCAACTTATCCTTTTTAAGTTCAACAAGCTTTGGTTTGGGCTGCTTGTTCTGGAATAAGGTTGTACTGTTTCTCCCCAATTGCTGGAAGCAATTCTGCACCAGCTCTGCTTGTATTTTCTTGGCATGTCATCTGTTTCCCTCCACCTGTTAACATATGGCTAGCTGAACTTGGCTGAGCAGATATTTTCATAGGACCTGCTGTGAGGCTAATGAATTAGCTGCTCAGTTTATGCGTGGAGGTTTTCTTTGCTTAAGTGGTCAGTTAGTTTCTTTTTCTTTTGTATCTTTTCTTTAGAATCTCACTTTTTTAGTGAAAACAATTCACTAATTCTCTGTGGGCTGATACAGTCTTGCATTGGAAGGGAGTTTCACATATTTAAAAAAATATATCCAGTGTAGAAAACTGGATGATGAGGAGGAGGGTTATCATGGTGATTATTTTGATGTAGATATTTATTTCTATCCCTCCTTTTTCCAAGTTTGGGATTTAAAGTGGCTTATAACAAATTAATGTCTTGGAAAAACTATTCAAGATATGGTCAAGCTACATGTTCTGGCTGCAGTCAGTTCAAAACTCACACATAATGATAGTGCTTTGATTTCATTGTAGCTGTCATATTTCTATCTTATGAAATTCTGACATTTTTTTGTTTATAGAGAACTATTTCTCCCTAAAACTTTGTATCCTCCCTGATACTACCTAACTCTAAAACTAGTAAAAGAATTATTTTCAACTGATGTGGTAGAATCAAAGAATACAATTTCTTTTAAAATGTGTTAGGAATAGTGGTAATAGTAGTATTCACAGCAGAAGTAGTGACATTACTATTGCTTATTATTGGTAGTACTATAAAAATGCAAGTTACTTATGATACAGTTTTATATCTGTATCTAGTAGCTATGCCATAGTACTATAATTGTAGCATATATAGCACTATATGTATCATAAGAGGAAAATGGAGCAGAGGATGCAATAGTAGAAATGCAGCACAGAATGAGTAAAGAGATAGATAGTAAAGGAATACCTCGTTAATCAAAATGGATTCAGTCTCCAGGACTAGATGAACTACATCCAAAGGTATTAAAAGAACTGGCAATAACCTTTTAGAACTCCTGGAGAACAGGAGAAGTCCCAGCAGACTGGAGGAGGGCAAATGTTGTCCCCATCTTCAAAAGTGTGTGTGTGGGGGGAACGATCCAAACAATTACTTCCCAGCTAGCCTGACATCAATACCAGGAAGGATTCTAGAACAGATCATTAAACAGAGAGTCTGTAAGCATTTGGAAAGGAATGCCATAATCTCAAAAAGTCAACACAAGTTTCTCAAAAACAAGTCATGTGAGACCAATCTTCTCTCTCTCTCTCTCTCTCTCTCTCTCTCTATATATATATATATATATATATATATATACAGTGGTACCTCGGGATACGAAATACCCAGGTTACGAAATTTTCGGGATACGAAAAAATCCCATAGGGAATTATTGTTCCGGGTTACGAATGTTTTTTCGGGTTACGAAAAAACTTTTGGTGCTTTATTCGGCTTTTTCGCACGGAATCGCGGCTTTTCCCCATTAGCGCCTATGGCAATTCGGCTTACGAAGGCTTTTCGGGTTACGAAAGCGGCCGTGTTACGAATTAATTTCGTAACCCGAGGCACCACTGTATGTATATATATATATATATATGTGTGTGTGTGTGTGTGTGTGTGTGTGTGTGTGACCTGCTTGATAGATGAGGGGAATGCTGTGGATATAGCATAACTTGATTTCAGTAAGACCTTCAACAAGGGCCCCCATGATATTCTTGCAAACAAACTAGTAAAATGTGGATGATTGAATAGTGGACATGCTTATGAAATTAACAGGTTTGAGTGTTGGACTTTGGTTCTGGAGATGAGGGTTCGAATCCCAGCTCAACCATGGAACCCCACTGGGTAACCCTTGGCAAGTCACATTCTCTAAGCCTCAGAGGGTGGCAATGGCAGACTCCCTTTGATGAAACTTGCCAAGAAACCTGTGATAGGTTAACTTGAAGTTCACCATAATCAGAGGTAACTTGAAAGCACAACAACAAACATGTTATGTATTTTATGTATGTATATTTATTGAGTATGTATATTAGGTATTAAAATTAATAAAAAATTCCAAAAAAAACCAAACAAACAACAAGATGCACCCTCAGTATATGATAGCAGAACCTAAATGGGATACTGCCACCTAGATGTCATCTTCATGGATTTCATTTAGCCCATGGTCCAGAGATATTCCTCACAGGTGTTTCTACCATTAACAAAATTCTTTAAGATAACTGTGATCAAGATACTATATGAAAGAAAATGTCAAAAAATGTGAAGTTGGTTTTTTTTTCACATTTCCAATCCCTTCCAAAATTTTGTTAGTAAAAAAGAAGTTTTTATGCAAATGCTTGCAGCTCTTACAAATAAAATGTGCATTTTGCACAAATAAACTGTTTTCAGCACAGTGGGAGGGGGTTGTACAAACATATTGCTCACATTGAAGTCTCAAAAGCAAAACAGTGAGCAAAAACTCCCTTCATGGAGACATTGTTAAATTTTATATATTTGCATGCAGAAACTGAATAGATGTCCCTACTATCTAGTTCTTCCCTCTCAGTACTCTCATTCTAAGAAGAAAATTACCCTCATAAATTACTTACTCTGCAACTACCTATAATTCATGGATCCAGGGAGAGTGAAACAATGGATATTATTCATAAAGTCCAACAAATGCAATTCAAGGTAACAGAGACACTTTCAGACCTAATTTGCTGTGGAGCAGTGAGGAAACCATGAGATCTAAACTTCACCACATGGAGTGTCCAGGTCAGCAGTGACTGGCATTAAGGCAGACAAGTGTGTGTGGAGATGAGCAGATCTGTCAAGCTTCATTTCATTCAGGTTCTTATTTTTCCACTAAGTTGTTTTTCCACATAAACATTTTTGCAGTGAGTTGTTGTTGTTGTTGATGCAATTCTTCACTCATTTAATTCAATTCAATAATTTAATTCTCAATGTTGTTTTATGCACATGAAATTCACCTCCAGATTTTCTGCAGATTAATTCCTGAACTGTGAGGATTCTTGTCAATCCAGCATTCTTCTCATTAGGTTTTCCCAGTACTTGAGAAACACATTAATATTATTTTTACCCCACACAAAATCTACTTATTTATTTTATTTTATATTGTAAATCTTTTCTAGGGATAGGAGAAAATTCATTGTGCATATTTTCCAAAACATAAACATGTTGCATGTATTTTTTTCAATATGCATATTGTTGCCAGCAGTTTTTTCCTTTTAATGTGGTGATTCAGTATGGATTTTTACATATTTGTGAAATTTGTAGTGTATCCTTGTTGTGCAGGTACTCCATGTATATGCATTTTGTAGATTTTTAGATAGGGTGTTTTGGTTTTACAGATTGCCTTGAATATTCCAATTTTCTTTCTAATCTGTGCAAAGCAAATTTGTTAAGTTCATACTGAAATGTAAAATAGACTAAATTTCTCACTGATCCATGTCTGTGCCTTTGATTTCTCAAGTGATGGTGGAAGCAAGCCTCTTTTTGGTCTGCTATCTGTTGGCACAACTTATCCCAATTGATCTCCCACATGAGGGATACACATAGATATTGTCATGGATAAGAAAGGTCTGTAAATGGATATTGATCTATCTAAATGGAGCCTGTGGTTCAGAGGAAAGATTGGCTTAACCAATTTCAATTGAGTTGGTGCTTCTATTCTAGCTGAGACCCACAATTGGATTTGGCCTGATGAATTTACTTCTTGAGTACCAAAGGAGCCTGGGCCCTTTGCACCCTACTTGTGTTCTTCCAGAGGCTGTTGGACCTTGGTCTGTTTGATCCAGCAATTGGGGAAGGGGAGGTAATTGAAAGAGAGAGGAGTTATTCCATACAGAGAAGAGTTACACCATAGATCTATTACCTTCCCTCCTGTCCTGCATTTGCATTAAATAGTGCTAACCATTCAGCCTTTGCTTTTTCTTTTGCAAATATTTTAATTTGGAGGTGTTTTTCACATATTGAGACAAAAGGTTACCTATTCTGAGAACAACAGTCTCATTCCTCACTGCCATGTTTATACTAAATACAGGTTACACCATACTCTTGGTTTTAAGTGAAAATCATTGTAGATCACAGGGAGCAATCTTTAAAAATCAATGATAAAATTCCTAGCATTTATGTTCTTTCTTTCCTTCTCTCCTCCCAGACAAATATATATTCCACTGCCTGTGGTCTTTATTGAGTCATGCTCTCCAGGGAGAAGGAAAGTCACAGACTGTTTTACTGTTTGTTTGAATGCAGAAATTTCCAGACAAGCTTCCACTTCCTTCCAGTTCCTTGTCCAAACTAGATTGTAATATGGGAGTTCACATCTAGTTTACACATTAACCTGGGGGGGGGGGGTGTTTTACCAAAACAGATTTACATGTGGAAGTTTATCAATACAACTTCCCTTATCCAAAATCCTTGGAACCAGAAGTGTTTTGGATTTTGGAGGTTTTTTGGATGTTGGAGTATTTGCATATACATAATTAGATACCTTGGAGATGAGACCCAAGTCTAAACATGAAACATGTTTTGTATGCATCTGAAACACATAGCCTGAAGGTAATTTTATTAATAATATTTCCCAAAATTTTGTGGATAAAACTAAGGGCCGAAACAGGCTTCATGCCATCCCTTTGAATGCCGGATCAAGGCCACAGCAAGTGTACACCGTGGCCCCAATCCAGCTATTTGCCACCTCTTTTTTGATGCTACTTCTTTTTGAGCCAGCCAAAAAAATGCTATTCTTTTAGAGCCAGCAAAAGGGTGCCCTTTCCACCACCACTGTGGCTTTTCTGCATTCCTGCAGGCTGCAGCAGGTGGTGTAGGAACACCATGCCGCTGGAGTGCTGTGAAGCCAGTCCACATGTGGACATGTGGCAGCATCAGGGCAGTGTTGGGGCATGCGTCATGCGTACACCATGCCCCCACACCACCCACAAGGTGGCTTTTAGTACCAGTCTGTACCAGCCCAAAGTTTGTGTACCTTCAACCACCAGAAAGCAACAACAAGTTTATTGATTAGTCAGCTTACCGTATCAAGAAAGGCACAATATAAATTGCTAAATCAAAAATGCAAAATCCAAGTATCAAAATACATACAAAAATAAAACTTGGTCACATCTAAAACTCATATAAAATTTAGTCAAGAGTTAAGAGTTAAAACCAATACTAGCTAAATAAAAGCAAATGTAATAAAGTAGGGTGCAAAAAAAATTAGACTAAGATAAGACAAACCACCTAAAACAGAGTAGAGGAAGTCAATAAGGGTATTAAAGAAACTCATCTCCATGGCACAGACCCTGTTTTGTATGATAAATTGATCTCTTAAATGAGCAGCTTTTACACTAAATTTTGCAATACATCAGACTAGGTGTAAATTCTCCCCAGAAAGGAGATGGGACAATTTGCCGGTGGGATCCCAGTTGGTCATGTTAACCAAAAATGGTTGTAAGTAATGGGATCTCTCCTTAGCATATAAACAACAATCGGACAGGATATGTATAATGTTCTCTAAAGCTGAAGCACCACAAATACATATTCTTACATGGAAAGGTATTTTTTTTTATTATTTTTTTTTTTGGAATCGCCCTGTTCTTACCATGGAGTTCAGTTGTTCAAATCTCCACCAGAAATTGAGGGAAATCGTGAAATGGAAACTCTTCTAGAACATGGCTACATAGCCTGGAAAAACCCCACAAAATTATAAACAATGTTTTGTTTTTCTGTGTCCGTATATTTTGTCCCTAGACTGTAACAGCTGTTCAAGAATAGAACAGACTGCCTGAAGGGTGATGAACTGTCCTTATTTGGAGGTATTTTTAAAAAGATTGGATGACTATCAGTTCTTATACAAATGATACAGCTGATAGGACCAAACCATATTTCTACAGAGTTTGATAAAATGCTTCTTGGAAGAGATGTGGCCATTTGTAAACTGCTTTGACTAACAAACCTTGATCATCCTTATTTGATGATTATTACATTTATAATGTTGCTTTTCTTCAGTGAGCTAGAGATAGTATGAATGGCTCTTCTCTCAACTTTATGCTCACAGCAATCTTGTGGAGTAAGTCAGGAGAAAATGAGAAAAAGACTGAACCTCATGGCTCAGTGTGAACGTCCTATTACAACACCTACCCACAGTAAAAATCAGTCTAGAAGCCCACCTGATGAAAAACAGCTGCAAGAAAAGAGTGAGTGCTAGAAGCACTGCTTTCAGACAGTGTTACACCTGCTGTTCCTTGCCAGATTACACTCTGCTGACTTCTTTTTAAGATGAAATGGTGAAGACTCAGGTCTTTCCACACCATCTGATTTCGTCCACACTGATCCCTATAGGCAAAGGAACTATTATAGATGTCATCCTTTGGAAACTCATGGTATATTTCTACCTTTCTCCCACTTTTAGCCACTCTTGTAGCACCCTTAAGATAACCTTAAACAGATTTGGTCAAAGCGTACTCATTAGAGAAAAAGCAAGCATTTCTTGCTGGGTGAATTTTCTATAGGCTAGTAATAAATCCAGGATTACATGTTGACAATCTACCTTTTGCTATAATAACAAGTAAACTCCAGGACACAAAGCCGATTATCTCTGCTTGTTGTGATGGCACCTTCCCCGCCCCCCATCCAATCTCCTCTTTCTTACCTCTTTTAGTGCTACATTTAATAAAAGATTCATTTTACTAGTGCACTGAGCAAAAATGACAAAAGTCTTCTGCAATTATTACAATATTTTAGAGAGGTCCTGTTTGACCTTTGGACAATAATATTTCAAGAGCAAATCATGCCAGAAGGCTGAAATGACTTCCTTGTCACTAAATCACTCACTTGTCAATTAATCCAGCTGGGATTCAAGGAGACTTGCTTATGAACTTCATCATTAAGAACAGTATTCTTGAACACCTTCCCTTTCAGCTATCCAAAGAAGAGAGATTAAATATGTAACCTGTAACTCAAAGAGCAGGATTTCAAGAAGCCTATATCTCTTAGAATTTGGTAATTGAAAGAAGCAAATAACAAAACTGAGGGGAATCCAATAAAATCCCCAGAAGAAAGTAGAGACACGTCTCAAGATGCTCAATAGATTAATGATTCATTTATTTAAAATCCACAGTGCTTTTCAGCCTCTATATGATTTCAAAGGCCTTATTCGGGGACTTGTTGTTGTTGTTGTTGTATGTTTTCAAGTCATTTCCAATTTATGGTGACCCTAACGTGAAGTTGTCATTGGGTTTTCTTGACAGGATTTGTTCAAAGGGGTTTGCCATTGCCCTCCTCTAAGGTTGAGGGAGTATGACATAACTAACAGATTTGCAGTGATCCCCTCTCAAGTAGATTATTGTGGAATCAAGTCAGATTCAAGTTGTTTCAGTGACTCAACTTGGCAATAAATTATTATTATTATTATTATTATTATTAACCTTTATTTATGAAGCGCTGTAAATTTACACAGCGCTGTACATACAATCTTTTTAGTTAGACGGTTTCCTGCCCTCGGGCTTACAATCTAAAAAGACATGACACAGAAGGAAAAGGGAGTGGTGGAGGGAAAGGGTAAGAGGTCCAGCAGTTCCTCTCTACCTCCAAGGCCTGGACCAAGGCAGATGGACTGACTTGGCTTCATAATGGATGGTTAATCTTCCAGGGAAAATACATACTCTCAAGTAGGATAATGCATATACAGCACATAGCAATACAGGAAATGGTTTGATAAACAGGCACCAAAAGAACATCAAATAGTAAGCAACAATTATGCAATGCCTGGGAAGTTCTTAGTGACTGAAACTACTGAAGATCTGTGCTTACACTGTTTTGCTCTGTTTTGTACCACTGGACAGCAACTTATTCCATTCTGAACAATGGAGGGATTGGCATTATACTGGTAATTTCTCAACCCCCCTCCTTCCACAAAATGGTATGGAATAACTTTTAAAGGTCCTTGCAGTCAAATAAAGTTCCCTCCCTCCCAGCAACATGTTCTTATTTATTTCATAATAAAAAATAGAAATTGAATAGATTTATATTCCAGTTTGACTGAATTGGTTCAGCCTTTCTAACTCACGTGTGCCCCATATATTTATAGAGCATCTCCTCCACCTAGCAGTGTCATTCATGCCTATGAATGGAATGAAAATTCAAAAATAGTCAAAAATAGTCACAAAACATTTCTCAATTCAGATGCAACCACATGATTCCAGTCTAACTGACAAGGCTCCAGCCTATGGAATCCTGAATTGTACATCTGTGAGTTCTCAGTTACATAAACTGTAACAAGAAGACCCTTAACAGTTAACGGTTCAGGGTTTATTTGTGCAAAGTTGGCACTGATATGTTAAGAAGAAGATAGCATTTTCTGCTCAGAATAATTTTCTGTGCTTTTCCTGGCAAATTGCCACTTGCAAATTTGGTGCAAATAAGTCTTCAAAAGCAGCACTGTATTCAAGAGTTTTTTCTCATAGTATGAAGAAAACTGATAAAAGTACTCATTCCTCCCTTTGAGAATGAAATTAAGGAAGAATTAACTTGCTATCCTTATCTGGAGACAAATTTTAATTCACTCAGTCAGTACTATCCCAAACAGAAAGAGGGAAAACAACCAGAAGACTGAACAACCAGTGTGGTTGCAGGTACATGATTCCCAGCAATGAATGTATGAGAAGATTACCCAACACAGGTTAACGTCTTTCCCAAAGCTATTTACAGATTTAAGAAGCTTAAAAATTTTATCCAACTTTAGTCCTTGCTTTGTAAATTAAAAAAATAATTTAGCTATGCAGATAATGTTCTAATATTATATATTTACTTTTGGCAAAACAATTATCTTTAATTGCAAATGGTGACCCACCCAACATTCTCCACATCTTTCCATCACCACGTTTAAAGGGAACCTACACAAATTATAATCCATGAATTAGAACAGAGCACACCCATAATGTATGGTAGCCTGACAAGATGATAATACATCTGAGAGTCTTTGAATCATTGAATCATAGAGTTGGAAGAGATCGTGGCATCTTTCAATATTCCTCAGATATTCTATACAGTGCACCTGCATTATACATGGCTTTGAGCTTATGTGGTCAAGCCGCGTGGGAGCTCGCGGGGCACAAGGGGTGGTGCATCCCATTCGGATGAATGGGGCGCATGCCCATGGCGCATGCGCACTGCCGCGCGCACGAGCCCCATTCACTTGAATGGGACTCAAGCATAGGCAGAATTCACCTTATGCGGGGGGGGGGGTCCGGAGTGGCTCCCCCGCGTAAGGTGTGGTTCGATTGTATTTGCCTCAGATTTTGCTTTAGACTAGGTGTGGAAAGCATATATTCTTCCAGCAGTTGCTGGACTACAACTCCCATCAATATAGCCAGTGATGAGGGTTGATGGAAGTTCTTGCTATTGTTAACTGCCCTCCCATTGATCTTGTCTCATAGAGACCCTGTGAATGAGAGACTCTTACAAGACCCCCTATTCTCATTCTCTCTGCTCAGGTTCTGCAGGTTCGGGCCTACAATTTCCCTGATTGAGTCTAGCTATCTGGCATATGGTCTTCCTCGCTTTGTTTTACCTTCTACCTTTCTTGGCATTATTGTCTTTTATAATGAGCCATGCCTTCTCATGATGTGTCCAAAATATGACAGCCTCAATTTAATGATCTTAGCTTTTGAAGAGAGTTCAGGCTTGATCTGTTCAAGGACCTATTTGTTTGTATTAATCATCCATGGTATGTGCTGGCCAAATGGCCGTAATAAAGTTATTATTATCATCCATGGTATCTTCAGCACTCTTCTCCAGAACCACATCTCAAATGAGTTGATTTTATTTGCTACAGACCAGCAATATCTGGAAAGCCATATGCTCTCATTCCTTGCTTTAAGTGGAACTGAAACACATCTATGGGATGTGTAAAACAGACGTACTACTTGTTGAAATTCAGGTACTACTAGCAAGTTTATTTTTATTTTTTCAGCAAATGACTTCTCTTTTTCCTGAAAAAGAAGAATAAGAGTTCCCCACATTTCACTTTAGGCAACACTTTGTTGCTATTATGGAGACAATATATTGAATCCATGCCCCAGCCCTGCATAAACACCTTCTTTTAGCCACAACTATGTTATGGGACATAAACCTTATGGGACGTGGTGGCTTAGTGGTTAATAACCTTAGAGAATGCAAAGACTTAGTGGTTAAGACGCCAGTTCTGACAACCATAAGATCGGAAGATTGGCAGTTTGATACCCAAGCACCATGTGATGGAATGAGCTAGTTACTAGTCCCAGTTTCTGCTAATCTAGCAGTTTGAAAGCATGGAAATGCAAATAGATATATAGGTACCACTTCAGTCGGAAAATAACAGTGTTCTGTGAAGTCATGCTAGTTACATGGTCACCAGAGTTGTCTTTGGACAATGCTGCCTCTTTGGCTTAGTAATGGAGATGAGCAACACCCCCCTGTGATTGGTTACATCTAGATATTCATGTCAAGGGGAAAATTTTACCTTTATCTTTAAAGATAATGTATGTTAACTGGTGAAGATCTATATTTTTGAACAGTAGTCCTTTGTCAAATTCTGTGCCTGGTTTTCCTTTTAATAGAACCATAGAGTTGGAAGAGACCTCAAGAGCCATCCACTTCAGCTTCCTGTCATGCAAGAACACACAATCAAAGCACCCTAGACAGATGGCCATCCAACCTCTGTTTAAGGACCTCCAAAGCAGGGAACTCTACCACATTCAGAGGCAATGTGTTCCACTATCAAACAGCTCTCACTGTTACAAACTTCCTAATGCTGAGGTGGAATTTTTTTTCCTGTAGTTTGCATCCATTGCTCCATGTCCTAATCTCTGGAGCAGAAGAAAACATAATGTAGCCACATAAATTATGTTAGCAAGTACTTGTGTTAACCATTTTCAGTTTTCAGTCTTCAAAATCTCAGTCTGAATAGCATGTCATATGCCTGAAGGGGACCACAAGGACCAATATATTGACAAACCGGAATAGATGACAAAAACATTGCTGAGAAATTTCCACCCTTTGTTTAAATACCTCCAGATAAATAGAGTCCATCAAGGCAGTCTATTATTTAGCAGCTCTTATAGTGTGTAAGGACAATATGTATGGACACAGAATGCCAGCCACTGTTTCCCTTCCATGTCCCTCCACAGTAAAAGTCTGCCTGAGTAGTAATTATAGCCAAATGTGCTCAAGCTATTGCCATCCTTCAGTGGATGCAACTGCATCTATTATTAAACGTTAATAATTAATTATTGGGCTAAGTTGGCTGTTACAGCCAGAAGATCTTTTTCCACAGCTGCCCCAGCCCTTTGGAACACGCTGCCCACGGAGCTCCGCTCATCTTCCACCCTGGCCCAATTTAGGAAGGGTCTAAAAACCTTCCTATTTAATCAGGCATTCCCCGACTAAATATCCTGTGGGCCTCCCTCCTCTCTCGTGGCCGTGAGGTTGGGCTAAGGGGTTGTTTTTATTGTTTTTAGGATTGTTGTTTATATATGTGCTTTTAACCTGTATGTTGTTGCACTTTGGTGCATTTTGTTAGCCGCCCTGATCTTTTGGAAGGGCGGGGTATAAATAAAAATTTTATTATTATTATTTAATTGTTTAATTAATCAATTAATTATTAATTATTATTTAATTATCCCCCACTGGATGACAATTAAATAGTAATTGATTAAACAATACACATATTAAACATCAGTGTTCTAAAAACCTGATTTTTTGAAATCAGTTTATTAACACATCTCTTTCAGAAGCAATTTGGGCCAAGATATTACAAAGTAGAGATATGCAAATCCAGATTATTTCCTTCAGCTGAGTTTTGATGGGAAATGGATCCATTCCACCAAGATGAGATTCCACGGTGGATTATAGGTTCTAGAATGTATTCTAGCATTCAGTCTGGGCATCACCAAAGAGACCTCTCTGTTCCCCTTATTCTTTTTCTCTGACTGAATCATATGTGGTAGAAATTTAATGTAACCCAAGGATATTCCTACATGTTCCAGGCCTCCTACCTTTTATTTATTTATTTTATTTGTATCTTACTTTTCCCCCACATTTGGGATCACAGCAATGCTAGATCATACTAGAGCATCCTATTGGGAATTTGCCACTATAAAACCACTTTCAGCCCACCTGACTTGCATTCAGGGTTTCTGAAATTTGAAATTAGATGAGTTCAACATGCAGATGGCATCAGTGTATAACAAGAACAATTATTATTGGTGGTGTTTTTCACCAGAGATTTGAAAAAAGGAAGATAGAATAAAGATAGTTAGCAAGTTATCACGATGCAATTCATCAGTCTGTCATACTTCTGAAATGTGGAAAAGCAGACAAAGAAATTAGTTTGTTTCACATTTTATCTTTGCATGTCCATTGTGTCACAGAACCATAGTAACAGAAAGCTATCTGTAAATTAGGCCATGTTTTTTTTCATAATGACACTTTAATAACTACCAATAGTAGCACTGTAGTAGTTCTCTCTCTCCCTCTCTCTTTCTTGAGGAAACTATGATGGGGTACAGACCGCCCAAAAAAGGCGGCCTACCGGCACCAGGTTTTCCGCCAGAGGGAAGCCTCAGCTGCCAAATGGCGAAGCTTCCTGCTGGAGGAAAAATAAGCCCCAAGAAACGAGTTCTTTCTTCAATCCAAAGAAGAATTAGAAAAAGAAGGGATTAAATTGCAGTGGTTCCCCTACCGCCAACTATGGGCTAGATTTAAGATAGATAGCAGACAATCTCGGATAGGTCCGGATGAAACTGAATTTGGAGAGATCATTAAAAATAAAGATAAGAAAGGGAGAATATCTAGACTTTATAAAATGTGTTTGAAACTGGAACTTGAAACTAATCAAATTAAGCATTGCATGATAAAATGGGCAGGGGACATAGGGCACCCGATTAATTTAGAAAAATGGGAAAAAGCGTGGAGTAAAGATATTAAATTTTCAGCCTGTGCAGATATAAGAGAGAATTTGATGAAAATGATACATCGTTGGTATCTAACCCCCTCGAGATTGGGTAAAATATATAAAAATAAAAAGGCAGAATGTTGGAAATGTAGGGCGGGAAGGCTTGGTAATTTCTTCCACATGTGGTGGCTTTGTCCCAAAATAAAAAAATTCTGGAATTTGGTAAGGAAGACTATTCAAAACATCTACAAAATTAAAATTAATCTGGAACCCGAGCTCTTTCTACTAAACATGGCTGCTAACCAAGATCTTAGGAAACACCTCAAACAAGTCCTATATCTGATTACCACTGCCAGGATGTCAATAGCACAATGCTGGCGGTCAGATGAGGTTCCGACAATTGACAGTTGGCTACAAAAATCCCTTAATATTATAGAAATGGATAAAATAACAATGGAATTAAAGGAAGAAGTCCAAGAAGCAAAACAAACCTGGGACTCCTTTTTGGATTATTGTAAAAGTAGATGGCACCTCTCAAAGGTATAAAGAACTTCCTATAGAGTTGGTAATGAGGATGGTCGCAAAGATTTAATCTCCTTTTTTCTTTTTATATATATTATGGTTTATCCCATTTCTCTTATTTATATATATATCTATATAAAATCATGAGATGTTTAAGTTACAAAATAGGGGCTTTCAAAGCATGACTTAAAAGTTTTTGGAGATGCGGGGTTGGTTGCAATGTAAAAACATCTATTAATAGAGGTTCGCAGAGAAGTAGAGCTATAAGAACAGATATATATCAGTCAACAGTTGAAATCTGAAGAATTAGGGTGGGGGTGGGGGATATTTCGAAATGGGTTGTAAGTGGGTTAAGGAGAATGATGCAAAGATGTGTTGTTGTTTTCTGTCTGTTCGTTTGTTTGTTTGTTTCTTTTTTTCTTTTTTATTTGTTGTATGGTTTTCCAATAAAGGGAAAAAATAAATAAAGAAAGAAACGAGTTCTTTCTTCGCCGCAGTGGCAGCATAATGAGTGCGCCACAGTGCGCCAATGGTGCACTTGTTATGCAAGTGCCGCGCGGTGCTGTGTGGATGCCTCATGATGCTTACATAACAATGGCGGCATCCGTGTGTACAGGGCACTGCCATTTTGATGCCCTCATCATGTGCGAGGGTTGCGGGGCATCTGGAAGCACCGCCCTGAGGCACCTGTCACACGTGACGAGGGCGTCCTTTCTGGCCCGTGTGGACTGGGCCAAAATTTGGAGGATTTTGAATAAAGGACAAAGAGTAAGGAAATTTCTTAACTCTTTCCTTTTAGTCTTTTTTTTCATTCCAAGGCCCATTACAGACAGGCCTTTTAGTACAGAGTCAGTCCGTACTAGGGTTAGGAAGATGTGGTGCTTCTGCACCCCCCTAAACCTAGTATGGACTGAGTCCGTACAAAATGACGGTGCCCCATCTACATGGGGGCCGCCATGATGACGTCATGACCGCGCCGCCTCTATACAGGGCGGCACGGATGTGACATCGTCGCTCCGCGCGAGGGCACCTAGTGCGTCCTTTGCCCTGAGCAGGAAGGAGCTCCGTTTTGGAGCTCCTTCCTGGTTTGCGGCGCTGCTTTGCGTCGCTGGGCACAGCCTTCAGACGGCTGTGCCCAGCAACGCAAGGGAGAAAGGGGCCAAGCGGCCCCTTTCTCCTCCTCCCTGCCGCCGCGGGGTGTCCTTGGGGCTTGAAGCCCCAAGGACACCCCTTTCCAGGCTGCGGATTGGGGCCTCAGCGGCTGCCGTTCTGCCCACTGAGGCCCCAATACCCCAGAGAAAGAGGCGGGTACAGGCCGCCGCTTTTCGGCGGTCTGTAACACACCCAAGTCTCCCCAAACTGTTTCTCAAATTTCCAAACTGATATTTGCTGCATGTCTTCATCAACAACTGGACACATTTTGTGCAGTAGGAAATCAGAGCAGATTCACAGAATTTCTTCCTTGCCTTTTTGGCATCAATTGTTCCAGCCTTCAGAATCAGGGAGAGGGCACTCAGAAAACACTGTATATGTCATCTAGCTGGCCTAGCACTGCTGCTTCTGTTGAGGATAGAAATGGCCACCAGAACATGTGATCAACAAGAATGAGCAGCCATTCTTATCCTCAGTAGTAGTGGCAGCATGCAAGGCAGGCTTTACATGGAGCTCCTGTTTGCAAGGAAGCAGCAGTGGTGGCTCCTAATACAGGCCACCTCTTTTCCCTGTGCAGCTCTGTGTGGAGAAGGGGGATGGCGCAGCTGTTGGAGAACTGGATCAGGCCAAACTGAACCCAGTCCAGCTGTCGACACACCAAAACAACTTGAGGTCACTCTGGAGTTCCCAGGAAACACTGGGATTTTCCAGGACTTTGGTTAGTTCAGAGCAAAGTCAGGTTTAAGGCAGGAAACACAGATCCTACCTGGGAGCAGCCATATGTCATCAGGAGTGTTATTACTGACTTCAGGATGAGTATTATGTTTTTCACTGTTGTAGACAAGCCCAGAGAGAAAAGGACAGAGTGCAGTCCTGCAGTGCTAGATTGCATCCCATTTTGGCCCTGGCTTCACCCGGCATATGCTGTAAACTTGACTGAATTTCTCCATAGGTCAATGACACTTCATAGGAAAAATAGTTTCTGATTCTTGGAATAAAAAATTAGCATACCTATTATCAACAATTGGTTTTTAACAGGAGCCATACTTCAACAGAGCAAAGCATAGCAAATTAGCAACAGTGGCTATGTCTAGGGACAATAAGCAGTGAATTCATTGGCACACATATATTAATTGCAACAGAACTGTGATAAAGCCCTTCCTTAGGACATCTCAGCTGTTCACCTCACAGTTGGCATTCAAGCATATAAGTGAGCAACTAAAGATGCTCAACACCAGAAAACCTCTCTTATTGCTGCTTTGCAGGAATGAGATTTAAACACCTTCCCAGTATCTAGAAGAAAGTGGCTTAGGGCCCAAACAGACAGGCCAAAATAAAGCTGCTTCGGGTCACTTTGGAGGTATGCTGTTTAAATGGTGCATACATCCTAAGAATCCAAAAGCTGCACCAAAGCCACACTCCAGTCCTAAGGACTGGAGCACAGCTTTGGCACAGCTTCTGGCCTCTTAAGATGTGTGTGTCATTTAAACAGCACACCTCCAAAGTGACCCAAAGCAGCTTTATTTTGGCCTGTCTGCTCAGACCCTAAGTTGCTAACATAGATGATCACCTGGAATCAGAAAAGCCTGTACTGTATTAATCCCAGTTTCTTATCTCTACTCTATGTTATACTGCTGTGCCTTGCTATAAAACACTTCTCTTTAGAGTGCTTTACTAATACAGCACTTTTGAATTATACAGTGCTATTTTGTTAACCATGCACAGTTGTTTGCAGGTTTGTGCACTTCGTGTTTCAATGTTGTTGTCTGACAGTTTTTGGTTTAAGATGATATTCACTTCGTGGTGCTGGTCTGGAACTATCCCTTTATATTAATGAGATATGCCTGCATGGTATAGTGGTTTGAATGTTGGGCTATGATTCTGGACACTAGGGTTCCAATCCCTTCTAAGCTTTAGAAAATGGTTGGGTGACCATGGTTAAATTACTACACTCTCTCAGCCTCAGGAGAATGCAAAGGCAAAACTACCTCTGAGCCAATCTTGCCAAGAATAACCCATGATTGGTTTTTGCCTTCAGGTCACTGTAGGTTATAATGCCTTGAAGGCACACAAAAACAACAACAATGCTCGTATGGCTTTACTTCTGTTTGGGTAAAGTAAACCCTAGTCAATAATATGCAGAGATCCAAAGTTGCATCTTAAGAAAGAATCGTATGACTCATAGTTAAAAATGTATCAAAGGGCAGCTTTTCCCTCACTCCTTTTTCCATAAATATATTGTCAGTATGAATGCTCTTCGCATGTGACTTTGTCTGCTGGTTGACACTTACAAGAAAGTGAATCAAGTTGCTATTAGCAGTTACCTCAGTGATATTTACAGCATTTTAATGTCAGTTACATAGATGTAAATAGCAACTGCAAGGAACTGAAAAATCCATGGCTTTTGTTCTCACATGAAACCTGAGACCATTCCCTTGCTTGAATATACCAAGATGCTTCCTACACATTCAATAATTGTTTGTTTGTTTTTTAAAAAACATTATCATCATCTTCATCATCATCGATAGAGATGTATTTCAAAATGCTTTCTCTGCCAAAGAATGAGTGTAGCAAAGATGAATGACTGGGGAAACAACTTTGTCCTTCCCCAAAAGAAGAACTGAAGTCTGATATGAGATGGCAAGGCAAATTAAAATTGTGGGGTTTGTGTGCCTGTCATAAACAGCACTTTCAGGTTTTCTCAGCTGGATGATGGGAATCAGCTGAGTTGTAGAAACTGTCAGTACAAAGGTTTTTGGGTATGCAAGAGTCCAATGAGTTGGTATTTGCTTTTACCATCTTTATTCAGACAAAATGGCAGCTAAAGCAACCAACAAAGAAAGTCTGTATGAATTGTGCTTTGGCATCAAATGTATTAGTGGACAGATGACCTCTTCTCTTCCCCTTGCTAGAACTCCCTCGCTTTAGTGGGTTTTCAAGGTAGATTAGTTTTGAGGGTATGACCAAACCAAAGTTAAGATTTCTACCTCCCCACTGTGAAAGCCCCGTCCAGTTAACCTTCACCTTAACACTGATTTTGGATGATGGCAGTCCTGAGAGATTATCTTTATCCCACTGCTGCCACCAAAATATGTGATGTGAACACTCTAAACTCTTAGTGTTCAGTAGTGTGTTTTGTGCTTTAAAACTCAGGCCACATGTTTCTTGAAACAATAACAAAAGTTTATTTAAAAATAGAATTGTATAAAGTATCAATGTTATGAAGTTGTTATTATTGTTTTTCCTTGTGTTACTTAGGTGGAATACATACCTCCATTTTGTAGCATGGTGGCGGCGATTCTACGATTAGGGAGCGCGCATCATTCACACGCTCCCTAACCCTAGTACATACTAGGGTTCGCCTAGTACGTACTGCAGCCCAAAATGGCGGCACCCTATACATACAGGCACCGCCATTTTGACATGACAGACGCTTAGTGTCCGCACGTCCCGGTGCCTTTGTGACACCAGAAATGCGCTATTGGCGCATTGCGGCATCACAAACGTGCCACAAGAACCCACTTTTTGCAATTTCTTTTTGCTCCACGACGGAGCCACGCGGTTTGTCCACTGCAGCTCCCTAGCGGAGCAAACCAGGGCAGTGGGAGACCGCTCTCTTTGGGCGGTCTGTATCCTGCCTTAGTTACATTTGCATTCTTTTATTCTTAGACTTAGTAGTGCCTTAGATTTCTTAGGAACCAACTGTTTCCAACCATGTGTTTTCTTTGTTACCGATACCCTTAACTTTCACATATATTCTTTAATCACCCCAGGACTTCCCTGTCCCTCTTTGGGCAACTCTTATGACTAACTCAGCCACCAACGCTATTGCATCCCTCAGGATAATAAATAATCAAAACCCTCTTCCAGAGTTCAGTTATCTCTCGAGTCTCTCAATTTCAGACTCTAACTGTATATTACTGTCCCTCACTGGACATAACAGGCCCCTCCTGGTCTGCAGCCAAACTTTGACTGACTATTCCCTCTGGAACTCCTGGTACTCAGTCCTCTCTTGGACTTAACTGTTCCCCAACTGTCAAATCCCAATTGACTCTCCCCGCTATCAGCATGGAATTTTCAAAAGTCCCGGCCCACATTCTATTGGCTGGTCCTCAGCTGTCTTCTGATTGGTCATCCAGGTATTCTATGCACCACATGCATCACCATAAAACCCTGAAACACTTCATATTTCTGTCACATGGCTTTCTTTTGTCTTATCCCTTCTCTACTTATTTCTTAAACAGTGTTTACTGAGTTTGGATGGCCTTGGTTGCCAAGGCCATTTTGCTTAAATGCATGTATTTTGAAGGTCAGTATGTAAATAATGGGCCTTCTTCCAACATTCTCAGTTCACATGGTCCATATGGCTGTATTGAGGAGACCTGTAGACTGGCACATTTGGGATGCAGCAGTTTTAGGGAGAACTGAACTGGACAGTCAAGGAAACAGGAAGCAAAGGGAATGCAAGATTCTCAGACTAGAAGCAACTCCAAAATTCAGATTCTTCCCAGCTTTTCCCTAGAAGTAAGGAGTTTTTGTTTCATCAGTTGGAAGTGACACTTTTTTTCTCAGTGGTTGCTACTTAAGTAAATGTTATCTGTGCATTTCTCTAGATGGTGTACTTACAGGAAGGGAACTATGTGCAATCACCTTGGTTTGTAGTCCCAACAAGAGAGTAAATGGCTACAGGGAGCCCTGGTGGCTCAGTGGTTAAATACCAGTACTGCAGCCACAGGGTTGTGAATGTGATCCCAGGGGCTCCAAGGTTGACTCAGCCTTCCATCCTTTCACTGGTCGGTAAAATGAGTACCCAGCTTGTTGGGGGCAATTAGCTCACAGATTGTAAACTGCTTAGAGAGTGCTGAGTTCACTGATAAACGGTATAGGAATGTACATGCTATTGCTATGGTTATGGCTATTGCTATTACTGTTATAGGTGAACCAGGCAGATGTGATTGGTATGAAGGGTGTGGGAATTACTGCTAATTTTAAAAAAAAGAGGAACTGTTGGGAAACCATCCTTCAAAGTGGTAGCATTTGCTAAATTGATTACCTCCTGTGTGTTGTTGTAGCATATGAGGAAAAGCTATCTATTTATCTGTTTGTCTGTTTATTTACATATTTATATCCCACCCTCTCTCTGAAGATCTGGGGGTGACATACAATAAAATCAACTTGACCATCTTAAAACCATGTAAGCAATAAAATGATTCTAGAAGATTACAATCATACCAGAAACTATTAGGTGGTAAAGTGGTATCAGCATGGTACTCAGCATGGTATCAGCATGGTAAAGTAGTTTGAGTGTTGAACTATGATCCCAGAAGATCAAGGTTAGAATCCCCTCTCTGAATGACTTCAAGCAAGTCACTATCTTTCAGCTTTAGAGGAAGACAATGGCAAACTTTCTCTGAAATCTTGCCAAGAAAATCCTATCACTGGGTTTCTATAAGTCAGAGAGGGCTTGAAGGCATATAACTACAAAACATCTTCCCTTCTAATGAGCTCTCTCTCTCTCTCCAGACTCCATATAGGTGTCATTTGCAGGAAGAGATGTGGAAATCTGTCAAATTCATTTTTCTTGTGTTTCTCAGATTTCCATCACCAACCTTATCCTTCACCAAGTTCCATATTGGATTTTGGCATTCAGATACAGAAGTCACAGACACATATTTTTCAGACACAACAAATAGTTTGTATATCAGTAAACAATTTTCCTAATTATGCATGTTAAGCATCTTGCCTACTTACTAAAGTGTGCCTGTGTGCTTTTTTTTAAAATTTACACCCTTTAAACACATCCAAATTTACATTCATGTAATTTAGAAAAGAACAAAGAAACCAATCAAACACTTGTGGTTTTCACCTGATAATGGACACTGTCTGTGCTTTTAAGAATCTTGCAGACCAAATCATAGATAAATTAATAGGAAAATCTGAATTAATTATTACAGTGACTAATCCAGATTAAATTACCCAGATCAACCAAATGTATACATGGAAACTGAGACTATTATTATTTTTAATTTGTATCCCAACTTTATTAAAAAGCACTGTACTGCCAGCCCAAGTTTAGACAGAGAAAACAAAAACTTGGCATTACCCTTTTCAAAGCATTAGGTTCTGCCACATGATCTTGACATCTGCCTCCACATTCCTGCTTCCTGGAGCTGACTATATCACAAGTTATCTGAATAGAAAACCACCAACTGTCTTGCTAGACAGATCTACATACGTAGCTAGGTCAGTTAGGGGCAAAACAGACTGCCCCAAAGGAGCAGATCCCCTTTCAGCGTCGAATTGGCCTGAGGAAACTGCATGCCGCAGCCCCAATCTGGCACTTTGCTAGCACTAAAAAGAACAGCAAAATGCCACTCCTTTTAGTACCAGCAAAAAGATGTTCTAATGGCCGCCACAGCTTTTCAGCGCTCTTTTGGCTCAGCATATCTAAACGCTGTGCCAAAGGAGCCCTGTGTTGCCCCCTGCCATGCGGTCTGGCACATGGCATGACACCAGCATCAGGACATGTGGTGTGTGGATGGTATGCCCCCACTCTGCCCTGAGGCCAGCATTAAACGTCGGTCTGTTTAGCCCTTCAGACTGCATTTTCCCCAAACTGTGAAGTCTTCTCTTTTACATACTTACCATCATCCTTGTCACTATCACCAGGATTATTTTGATTATTACTTAGAAAGTAGGGGAGGGTAGAAAGAGATCGCTGTCAAAGTGATTTGAATGCCATTTAAACCTAAAGATGTTCTGTAATTGTGAAATGTATTATCACAATTAAAAAACATCATTATCCTAGGCTCATTTTTATCAACAGCTGGTAAAAAGACTTCATATTTTCTTTTCCAAATCATTGTTATTTCCTCTGTTTTCTCTTAGCTTGTCGTCATAAAAGAAGTAAGCCTCACTTTTAATCTTTTATTACAGAGGAAAGGATTGGCACTGTGGATCTGATTGAGTACCTGAGGTCTCCTGAAGTAATAGCATGGAGGTGAAATGGGTGTCTGGTCCTGCAAAAAAAATTCAAGCAATTATGGAGATCTAGAAGGTCATTTAGCTTTTGTCTCAGTGTCATGCTAGCATTTGAAGTTTAAATAAGCACTGGGCCTTGCATAACAAAGTGGAGTGAAGCTGGAGATTAAAATGGGAGATTTGAATAATTGTCTGACTTTACCCAAACCCAAAGGTACATGGGGTTTGGACAAGTGTTTGATGTTGACCAAGGAGACAACTGACTGGTTTGAATTCCTTGGCATTCCCAAAAAAATCAGAGTGATGTTGAGATTTAAATAGTTTGCTAACCTTGGCCGAACATTACTGAAGTAAGGTTTGACATCCAGTCAGAAGTTCAATAGGTGTCTGGCCTTAATCATATGGGATCCTAGTGGAATGGCTGGTGATGGATGCCGGCTAGAAATTCTGGGATTTACAATACAAAAAATAGCTCTGAACCAAACCATAGCAGAACAGAGAGGAAAACGTGAGAGACCATAATCTTTTCTGTTTTTCCTATTTCCATTTTTTTCAAGACTTACCTCCCAAAATGAAGGCTACTTTCCTAGCTTCATTCAATTTGTCTAGTACAGTTAATCCCCTAGTGCTTTTCTTTTTCTTCTCTGGTTCATTCCACTTCTCTTTAATATTCAGACTAATTTGAAAGTGCTAAAAGTCCCTTGACTCCAGGCAGGATTGGGTCTCTAGACTTCCATTTAGTTAGCAGAGATGTAGGAATCATTTGGAAAGTAAAATTACAAATTATAAGAATTTGTATTCTTATGACTGTCTGTCACTACAATATTTCTTCACATATATAGGTACCAGTACTATACTTCTGAGCAAAGCAGTTACTTGAAATTCAAACTAGGAGGGAGGCTGTATTCAAAAATATGTGAAGTGGGATCAAGTTTAAATAAAGTTTCCAAAATACAAGCAAACCAAAATGTCCATGTAAATGGCCGAGCTGATTAATTTAATTATAGAATCATAGAACCATAGAGATGGAAGAGACAACAAGGGCCATCCAGTCCAACCCTCTGCCATGCAGGAACTCACAATCAAAGCATCCCCAACAGATGGCCATCCAGCCTTTGTTTAAAGACCTCCAGGGAATTAGACCAAGTAATAGCAGAATGTGGTTTCATTTTCAAAATAAACTGATAGGTGTATCCTGAGTTTTTAGTTCAGCGTGCTTACATTTCAGATGCACAATTCTAAAATTTTCCCTTTCGTGTGTGCTCTCTTCAAACATTCCCTAGCCCATTGTTGCTTGGGTATTTCTCAGATGAGCTAAGCATCCATCAGCTTCCCTTCTCTATTCATTATGCATCCTTCTCTCCCAGTGCACAAGTCTTTTTTTCTTTTCCTTTTTTTAAATCTTTGGAATGAATTCTATCACAGTGACATGCACAGAATTTACTGGAGTAGTTCAATTGCATCTCACTAGATTGATAAAGATATAGAGAATCCCACAATTCAGAAAGCAATGCTGTTCAGTATGCAGCACAAAATGTCATTGCTGTCTTCTATTATCTCTTGAAGAGTGAATCTCTTGCTAAGTTGCATGGAATCTAAGGTCAAAGAGATACTGTGATCACCAAAACAGTGAACTCTCAACAACAACAACAACAGCAACAAACAGCAAGAGAATTCTGCATATGCAGTAATATCTGCCTCTAAAGAATTATTTCTGTCTGTCCATTGATATCGAAGGGAATCTGTGCTGCCTACCAGCATTAGCAAGTGATGTGGAGAATGTTTGCAAAATTTCTCATTTGTGACAAAAGAAGCAGTCCCAACATATTGAGATAACCCATTGAGAAATTGCCACTTCCAGAATTTCCATATTTTTCAACTTTTGTCATTTGCACAGAAATTCTTTACAGAAATCTCATCTCATTTGTGAAGCTAGCACAACTGTACACACACCTACCCCTCTACACACACACACACACAGCAAGAACATAAGGACTGACTAGCTGAAAAAAGACTCAGAAATCCATTTTTTTTTTAATTTCTAAAAATCTACACATCAAGGAACCAATGATCATAGTTTGCAATGAAATCACTCTCCTATTTGTGTAAAATCTGTTCTTTCAAAGATGAAAGCTCTCATCAGCAGTATCAGAAAGTATTTCACCATTGCTGAGACATTAGTACTTCTCCTTTTCATGAGAGTTAATAAAACAACAAAAAATTCACATGTTTACCCCAGTCACAGGGTCACTTTACTCTTTCCCCGCTGCTGTTGGCCTTTTTTGTCTTTGTCTTTTTTGTCTTTTCTTTTTTTCTCTGGGAGTGGGGATGACGACATTCTAAAACCACATTAATAAGCAAACATTGGTCTTCCAAATAGTTTCCTCCCTGGAAGGATAATGAACTGGATGAATAGTAAAATTGAAAGACATAGTTGTGCTAGCCTGTGAAATCAGTATGCAAAAAGATCTTGCAACACCTTTGAGACTAACTGAAAGAATGGAAATTTTCGCATGAGCTTTCGTAGACTTGAGTCTAGTTTCTCAGATGCATGCATTTGATGAATTTAGCTGAGGTATATGAAGGCTGATGCTATCAGATTCTTTCTTTCAGTTAGTGTCAAAGATGCTACAAGATCTCTTTGCAAAGTGAGGTAAAAGAAAGCTGCTGGTTGAAAATTAGTCTTGGGCGTTCCTGGTTGCGCCCACCAGAGTTTGCAAACCTGTCCCTAGGTCATCGATTTTCTGTAAAGATGTTTGCGGCTGTTGTATTTAATTGGAATATTGCTATTGAATGTTCATAGCTGCATTGGCAAGCACTAAAATCAGAGTCTTAATAGCTGTGGTTCCCCAGTTATGCAATTCCTTCCTAAGTAATCTCTTTTGGGCTACTTAGTCACTTGTAAATACGTGGATTTTTTAAAAATCCATTTAATTCTGGTGCTAGCTTTAAAAAAGCAATGTTAGCTTTGTAAATGTTCTAACTTCTTTTATAGTTTAATTATAAGGATTATGTTTTATTCTCCATTTCTTTAAGGCTAACTGGGGGAAAAAACCTCACTTTTCTGTGAAACTCAACCTAATTTTTTAAGTACACACACACACACACACATATATGAGAGATGTCCACATTGATAAGGAGATGTAGAGTGCATGTGCAAACAAACAGCTTGAACTGAAAATTTTTCATATTTCCCAGTCAATATGCATTGTCTTTAAGGAGTGCTGGAAAATGAGCACAAATGTCAGTATTGATTAATGTGTAGACTGGCCAAACAGTATATTGATGCTCAGTGCAGGAACATGATAATGCTGGGACAGCGCATGAAAGTTTGGAGGAGGGAGAAACTAACTGTAGGCAGTTACAGTCTCCAACATTGGATTATCTGTACTGAAAGGGGATTATGCAGATATGTGGACAGTCTCCAGACCTTCCCAGACAAAAATGTATAGACACATTCACTCATCAAATGATATCATCCATTCAGCTTGATAGATGCACACTTCACAGCTCCAGGATTCATCATCATTTTCACTGCATCAGCTCAGCTTGACTACTGTTGTGAAGTCAAAAACAAAGTGACACACATGGTATCTTGGTTTGATGCATCTACAACCCCTGGATTCCCCCCCCCCCCCCCAATTTGTCTTGACCATGTTGGGAATTAGAAAGGTCCCAATAAGACTACCATTAGGAAGAGTGAGGCAGTTACCTCAAGAAGTATCAGATGTGAGGGAAGGTGGAACAGCAGTAAGCTGTTGAAGGATAGAAATGTGTATCTCATGTAGTCTGTGCTTCATCCCACAAGTTAGCCTGCTGTCCTGTCCTGCCAGTTCAGTTGACCTCAATATGGGGAACAGAGAGGCTGGTGTCAGGTAGCAAACAGTCTTGGACTGGCATGTCCAAACATAGAGGATTCATGGAACTCCCGATCATGCATTGTATCCGTTTCCCCCCGGAAAGGATCTGCTGTGTATACAGAAAGTAGAGTATGAGCCCAAGAAGATCCCTGGTGGTGCAGTGGTTACATGGCTGTACTGCAGCCACACACTCACAAACCATAAGGTTGCAAGTTCAATACCAGCCAGGGGCTCAGGGTCGACTCAGGCTTGCATCCTTCTGAGGTCGCTAAAATTAGTATTCAAATTGATGGCAGCAATTAATTTACGCTTTGTAAACCGCTTAGGGAGCTATATGTGATTATTAAATAAAGCTTTCTCAAGTATTATTTAGATCTGCGATGTTCATGCTAGTTATCATTATACAGTCGGCCCTTCTTATACACGGATTTTTTATACACGGATTCAAGCATACACGGTTTGAAAATGTTCCAACAAAGTATAAATTTACTTTGATATTCCATTTTTATAAGGGACATCATTTTGCTATGTCATTGTATTTAATGGGACTTGAGCATACACGGATTTTGTTATACATGGGGGATCTTGGAACCAAACCCCAGCGTATAACAAGGGTCCACTGTAACATGAAAGGGTGTCGCTGGGTGGGGGGCATAATGAAGGCATTGCACCTAAATAAAAATTTGCTTTCAGTCCCCATATTTGTAGCATTGCAGTAATTTAAAACTTCTGCTAATCTTTTAGGGATCAGGAATGTGGACACAGCAAATATGCTAGCTCTAATTTATCCCATTTGTAGTTCCAAACTGAGAGCAAGTGTGGCACAGTGGTCTCAGTGTTGGACTATAACTCTGGAGACCAGATTCCCTGCTTAGCCACCAAGCCCACTGGGTGACCTTGGGGAAGGCACACACTCTCAGCCTCAGGAAAAGGCAGTGGCAAACCTCCTTTGAACAAATTTTGCTAAGAACATCCGATTATAAATTCAAATTAGGGTTGCCATAAGTCAAAATGACTTGACGGCACACGACAACAACACTTCCAAACCACATGGTAAAGAGGAAGAAAGGAAGTTAGTAAGTCTCTGGTACTACTGGAACATATCAAACTATTTTCTTCTATTGCAAACTGTTTTTAAGGAGGTTCTCTGCCAGCTTTTAATGGCCAGTGTTCTTTCCAGTCTTTTCTGCTGTTCACCTGGTATTCTCAGAGGCTGGCATGAGGCGCTTTTCTAGGCAAAGTACGTACTGTACAAGTGAGTTACAGCCTGTGATGGTGGTCTTTCCTAACTTGCCACTAAAAATTTATTCCTCCAGTGATACTTTATGAATAGTTGAACACGAATTCTGGCCAACTATTTCAGAATATTCAAGAACTCCGTAACCCAGCCCTTGCAAATCCTTATGTCCTTTCATTTTTGAATTTGCTGTTGGTAACTCCAATGATAGGCATCAAACAAGTAGGCATGGTGAATTTTTCTTTTTGAACAAATAAATCTGCTCTTTAAAAGCTCTGTGGAGTGAACAAAAGGGAGGGCTGACTGAACAAAAATGCCATGGCACATTAAAGCTGTACAGGATCTATAGTTCAGTAAAGAAGAGAGTGATAGGGAATCTGAAGGCTAGCAATATTTCACTTCAATAAAAGCTTATTCAAAGCTGCAGAGAAAGCATGTAGGACATTCTTCTCAAGTCTATACAGACTAGCACTTCAGAGGATGGCATATCTGAATGCTTCCCCATGTCAGATTTTTTTCCTTTGCAGGGAAAGCTAGTACCTCAAGTAGAAGGGCCTGGCCTTTTCCCATACTGCCTGCTTTTCTGTGGGCAATAAGCCGTGTTGCTTTTTTTGTTTGTTGTTTCTTGCATTTTTATCACAGCTTTCTACTAAAAATAGCTCTCAGGGTGGCTAACAAGCATCATTAAAAGCAATTTGAAACAACAGAACCATGAAAATAATTATAATACACAAAACAGTTCATAATTGGCTGTGAGGGGGATGTGCCTTTGCACCAGTATAGTCAGAACTTAATCACCAGTCCAAGAGGAGTACATTTCACAGACTGGGGGGCAACATGAAAGAACACTATCTCCTCCATCCCTGTCAAATTGACCTCTATGAGGAATAGTCAATAATGTCTCTAGTTGCAAGGGCCTACTTGCAAAATGGATAGTCCCTTAGGCCTGTTACAGACAGCCAAAATAAAGCTGCTTCGAGTCACAGTAGAGGTATGGTGTTTCAATGATGCATGCGTCCTAAGAGTCCAGAGGCCACACCAAAGCCACGCTCCAGTCCTTAGGGCTAGAGCGTGGCTTTGGTGCGACTTCTGGACTCTTAGGACGCATGCATCATTGAAATACCATACCTCCACTGTGACTCGAAGCAGCTTTATTTTGGCTGTCTGTAACAGGCCTTAGAAAGGCAAACACCAAATCATTTGAGACTCTAAATGTTAAAACCAGCAAATGTATTGCAGTAGTATATATGTGGTATAACTAAGGCAAGGGTGACTTAAAAAAAATAAAGCCTTTGACTTCACGCAAAGGTGACTGTTAGCAAGCCAGATTGACTCAGGAGAAGTTTCTGCTGATACACTGAAATGGGCTGTGCAAATGCATTCCTAACTGTTGCTGCCATCTTGAAATCTAGAGTACTACAGGAAAACTACAGGAAAAAAACAGTCACCGCTAGCCGGGCAGACTGTTTTGCCGCTAGGGGCAGCAAAAACGACAAGCCCCAGTATGCACTGGGGCTTGCCCCAGCTCCCTATTGGTGCGTGGGGCAGAAGGGGCAGTCCTTCCACCCCGTGACGCTCTGGGAGTCGGGCTCAGTGGTGCAGAGCTTCTGGTCCTCCAGGGCAGCCCATTGGTTGGGCTGCCTTGGAGAAGGAGTTCCGCAGCACATGTTGTGGGGGCGGGGCTTAGGCCTATATAAGGCCGTGCTGTAGGCCCCGTCCCCCAGTCGGCGCTTGGCTTCACACGGTGCGGAGCCAAGCTAGGAAGGGAGGAAGACAGGAGCAGTTTCCCCAGCCCACCCTCTGCTGTTTTGTGGGTTTTTTGTCACAACTTGGGGCGGCAGCATAGGCCAGGATCTGCACGGTGTGGTACCAGGGCTATGGAGCTCTGGTTGGGAGTCAATAGGTACCCGGGGGCGAATAGGGCAGGCGTATGGCCATTGCAGGGGCCATAACGCGGGAACGCCTCCCGGTGACTAGGGGCTTAGTGAATATGTGAACGCATGGCATGTTTTGTGGTCAAGTTGTGTTCCTTAGCCCCTAGGTCATCTCAAGCGCCTGGTGGGTGCCAGGTTTTTGGATAATCAGACAAACATGGGGTTGTTTGATTTTGCAGATCCTGACCTCATACTTGGTGCCAACCCTTACCAATTGCTTGCTAATAAAGTTGTGGCCTTTCTTCCAAACTTGTTGTTATGTGTGGTTATTTGCAGCAGCATCTGAGGCAAACAGGTTCCACCTAAACATTAGGAAGAACTTCCTTACAGGAAGAGCTGTTTGACAGTGGAACACACTCCCCCAAAGTATGGTGGAGTCTCCTTCTTTGGAAGTTTTTAAACACCATTTTTCAGGGGTGATTTGATTGTGTATTCCTGCATGGCAGGGTGTTGGACTGGATGGCCCTTGTGGTCCGTTCCAAGTCTACGATTCTATGATTTTCTAACAATCTAGGGCAGCAGTTCCCAACCTTTGTTGGGCCGTGACCCCCACTGCGGATGAAAGTCCCGCCCGTGGACTCCCTGATTGGTTGGGAGGCCAGGGAGGGGCGGGACTTTAGGCCGCCTACAAGCCCCATCGGGCTTTTCAGCTGGAAGTCCCGCCCCTTCCTGGCCTGCCAACAATTAGGGAGGCCACCGGAGGAGAAGGGGCGGGACTTCCTGCTGCAAAGGCTGCTGGGGCTTGCAGTCCTGTCCCCATCCCCCTCTCCCCACAGTTGTCTGGCAGCTGCGGAGAGAACAGGGAGAAGGAGGGAGGCCCGTCCCCTTCCCCTTCTCGCAGCAGTTGTCTGGCAGCCATGGAGAGAAGGGGAGGAGGAGGGAAGCCTGTCCACGTCCCCTCCTCCTGACGGTTTTCTGGCAACTGGAGAGAAGGGGAGCAGGAGGGAGGCCTGATCCCATCTCCTTCTCCCCGCGGGTGCCTGGCGGCTATGGAGAGATGGAAGAAGAGGCAGGCCCGTCCCCATCTCCTTCTCCCAGTAGTTGTCTGGCAGCCACAGAGAGAAGGGGAGGAGGAGGGAGGCCCATCCCCATCCCCTTCTCCCTGCGGTTGTCTGGCAGCCATGGAGAGAAGGGGAGGAGGAGGGAGGCCCGGCACCTGCAGGGAGAAGGGAAGAGGAGGCAGATATGTCCCAGTCCCCTTTTCCTCGCGTGGTGCCTGCGCCAGTGCTGGCACCCACGGGGAGGGGGGAGGCAGGGGATTCCCAACCTGGTGACCTCTGAGAAAGGGTCGAGCGACCCCTAAAGGGGTCACGACCCCCAGGTTGAAAACCCCTGATCTAGAGCAAAGAATATCTGTCTGCTGTCCATTTCTCAGTCAAGATAGGAGACTGCAGAATTAATGCAGCTTGACATGGCTTTAACAGCTCAATGCTATGGAATGCAGGGATTTCTAATTTAGCCTTCTTTGTCAGAGAACACTGCTGCCACAACAAACTACAAATCCTAAGATTCCATTGAATGGAGCCATGCAATTAAAGTAGTGTCAAACTGCATTAATACTGCAGTATGGTAGCAGTCCCAATCAGGAAGAAGATAGACAGCCATAATGCTACTTAAAGATTCTTTTCACTTTGAGAAATATTTGTTAGAAATACACACATGGAAATGTATTTTCTGCACAGAAAATTCATTATTTCTGGACAGGAATATGATTTCTACACAGGGATGTGTTTTTAACACAGAAAAAAATGTTCCTTCCTACTACAAACTCTGGCTATGGTGACACATGGCTTGATTACATCCCATATGGATTACTGTAACACATTCTGCAAGTGGCTGCCTTTGGAAACTCTTTGGAAACTTTATCAGGTCCAAAATGCTGCAGCCAGGTTGCTGACTGGGGCAGGTTATAGGGATCATACAACCTTCTTTCTGAAACAACTTGACCAACTGATGATCTGTTTCCAGGTAGAATTCTGCACACTGGCTTTGACCTTTAAAGCCCTACGTGGCTTGGCTCCAGGCTATTTGAAAAACCTTGGCCTGTTACAGAGAGCCAAAATAAAGCTGCTTCGAGACACAGTGGTGGTATGGTGTTTCAATGATGCACGTCCAGAAGTCGCACCAAAGCCACATTCCAGCCCTAAGGACTGGAGTGTGGCTTTGGTGCGACTTCTGGGCTCTTAGGACGCATGCATTATTGAAACACCATACCTCCACTGTGACTCGAAGCAGCTTTATTTTGGCTGTCTGTAACAGGCCTTTATCTCCCTATATGAGCCTGCTCATACTCTAAGATCTGCAGGGCAAGGCTTTCTCTCAGTCCCAGGCACATCTGGTGAGGACAGGAGAGAACCTTCTCAGTGGCAGCTCCCAAGTTGTGCAGTTCCCTTCCCTAGGAAGGCTATTCCCCCCCCCCCGCTTTTTTTCTACTGGCAAGGAAAGACCTTTTTATTTAAGGAAGGTTTTATTTTTATTGTGTTGCGACAGATAAAGCTTTTAATGGGAAAGTGTAATGCTATTTTATTATGTCTAATGGGTTTTAGAATCATAGAGTTGGAAGAGACCACCTTGTTTTAATGCTGTTGTAACTTCTTTTTAAAAAATAGAAATTTAGTTCAATTGTGTTTTAACATCTATATTAATAGGTTTTTTTTTTTTTTGAAAAAATGTATATATTGTGATTTTACAATGCCGTATGCTACCTTGCATCCTTTGCTGAGAGTAAGGCAGGATGTAAATAAATAAAATAAATAAAAATAAATAAATACATATTTCAGGGAGATCCATCCTAGAGTACGTTGGATCTAAATTCCCAAGCCAAGTTTTCTCCTAACCAGCAGCACCTTCTTCTTGTTTAATTTCAGCTTATTCTCCCATATCCAACTAATTATCAAAACCAGGCAATGTTCAAGAGCATTCAGTTTTAGAGCTGAGTATCGTCAGTATAGTGGTAACATCTCAGTCTAAAACTCTGAACAACGTCTCCAAGTGTCCATGAAGGTACTGAATAATACGGGAAGCAGGATAGAATCCTGCAGAGTGCCATATGCTGTAGTGATGCCAGAACCACCTTTTGAGAACAATATGAAGCACTGCAATGTGGTGCCCCCAGTGCCGTTCCAGCAAGGCAGTCCAGAACAGCTAAAGGGATCATCTTGATGTAGACCATAGGCCAAGGCAACCTAAGTGTCCTTGGACTCCTATACATAAATGCAGGCAGAAGGTGGTGTCTGGATGGTACAGCAAGACTGGGAGACAACACTATTTGATTTGGTCTGTGTTTCTGTTGACATAATGCCATGTAGTTGACACTGATTCCTCATTCTTAAGAACCTATAAAACCTGTTTTCTCAAGGTTTCATTCCTCACTAATTCAGACTACACTTTCTTGTTCCGTTTGTATTTTAATGGAACTGAATGACTATGTAGCATATTTGCTTCTATTTTTAAAAGAATCAGCCATAGAAGTCTGTGAGAAAAACAGAAGTCAAACACCTCTAACACTTTGCAGAGCCTTGTTTATAGCCTTATTGAGAAGATTTTTTTCCCCTGCCAATTTTAATTAAAAGGATTGTTAATATTTGCTGCTAGAGCGAGCTATTATGTAAATTGCATCCACTCAGAGAATGTGATTAGATTTCACGGCAGAAGAATTGTATACAATCTCTGCCTGGCTACCAATTCTCTTTACCATTATTCTGGATTTCTTGAAGCTACCAGAAGTTTGCTTTCCCCTAGGGATATATTTGCGGATTGCCACTTGCTTCAGGTCAGGTTTCCCTCAAATGGAAACCAGCTTTGGCAGCTGTTCATTTGCACTAGCTTTTTAAAAAATCATCTTGCCCATTCCTTGTGCTGGTTGGCTCTAATTACTAGTCACTCCATAGAACGGGTGACAAATGCCCACAGAAGAATGTTCTTTCCAACCAACAAATGTCAAATCATTAAGGAAAATAATCAACCAGAGCTGCTAAATACCTGGGCACCTTTCCAGCATCTACTTGACGATGATTTTAAACCATTTCTGACATCTACTGGAAAGAAATCACAATGCCTTTGTGCAGATTTTTTTTCTCATTTCAAAAGTCTCCTTAATTCCTGGAAGAATTGTTATTATAATAGATTTGGGACGAATTAGAGAGTTTGATATGTATTCTGTGTCATGTCATTGAGATGGAAATAATGAGTACCATTGCAGGATACAATTTTATTTTACCCATTGTCCTGGAAGTGTCCAAAATTAAAATAATGAGAAATTTAGACAGGTAAGACTGAAATATTTTCAGATCGTTTTGACAGAGCAAACTCATCCAAGTTAAGTGTTCACTCCCAATATTTACAGTGGGATCATGCAGAATTTAATCCTAATATCCTGTAGCATTTCTTGTTGAAATCATTGGCCTTATCCGAAATGCTTGGGACCATCATTGGCTACACCAGATCGGGCTGAAATACAGAACCCTGATGGTCCCAAGCATTTCGGATAAGGAAGACTCAACCTGTATACAGTGCCATTTAATCTATTCTGCAAAAATGAGTAACTATATGAAAAGAATTCCATATTCCATTTTAGGCTTGCATATTTTCCAGTCATTTAATTGCCTGTAGCAGTTACAAATTGCCTCCAGACGATCCCACAAGCAAAGTTTGTAACAGTCAGGCTAGTAATAATATAAAGTGGGTAATTTGCAAGGCTGTGGTGCATACATTCAGATAGACATCTTCAGCCATATGCCCTCCAACATGCCCTGGGGATAATGGAAGTTGTAGTCCAACACTTGTGGACCACACTAGGTTGGGGAAAACTACATTAAGGCAAATAATTTGTTTTGAAATTATACACTTTACACCCATTTTTCTCAACAATAGCCCAGTCTTTCACTGACTTCAGAAGCCCATGTTAATAAACTGACCATAACACTTGCCGTTTTAAATTGAATGGTTTAATTCTAAACATAGATATATATCAAAACATATCTGTCTACCATTAGGCAGAGGGAAGTGTTGCCTCAAGCAGCAGATTTTAGATGTCACAGAAGAGTAAAAATTGTTATTAAATGTGTTGTGATAGTATTTTTACTGCCAAGGGTGAAGGAGAGAAACTTAACAACTTTTCTCCCTCCTGTGTCAAAATAATTTGTCTGGCTTTGAACATTATGGACCTTGACTTCAATGGGTGATGGGAGCAAGTTGCTTTATTGCCTCAGGCAGCAAAATGTCTTGGGCTGGTCCTGTTGTATGTAAAAGCAGCAACATTTACTATCAAGCTTGGTGTTTATGAGATGATAAGAAGCATGACATAGTTATCTTCATTACATTTGAATCCATGTGTTCTTGGTAACATCTAGAAAATTAGTTGAGCAGGAGCTGCCATATATTTCTGAATGTGTTTTGATTTCTTGATTTTTGCTTCGTGTTTATGTTTTGTGCTGCTTTCAACTGTTGAATTTGTTTTAACTGTTGCTGGTTGTGGCAAGCTGGTCTGGAGGAAAGAGAACTTTGAAAAGTTACATTACAACTGCCAGTTCATTTGGAAAAATGTCACTCCCTTTGTGATATAGCATTAACTGTTAAATATTACTTCTGTGTAGTGTGGGGTTACTGAATGGTGATGAAAGAATATCATGATTCTATGCTGTGCCCTGTGTTGCTGCCTTATGCTTTGTTTTGAATCTTGAGATGACAAGCTAGTTGGGATTAAAATATATTTAGCATTGAGAGGTTTGCTTTTCACTCTCCTAGTCATTTTGGAGGAGCAGGAAAGTAAGAAATGGTAACTATATAGGTAAACAATTGATTGGGGCATTGGCTGTGAGAATAACTAATTACTTTTAAAGTAACTTCCCAAATTGTGTAAAGAGCTCTAGTTCAAATATGTTCATACTAGCAACCTTTTTTTCCTCCTTTTTTTTAAAGTTCCTAATCTGTAGGAGGAAAGAAATGTTCAGGCTGCTAGTACCATTTTATTATCCTTCTTTCCAGCTGACTCAATCCAATGGTTGCCAGCCTATTCCAGGCTGGCAAAAGGGCATCGTTCTATATGATGATATGGGTAAAGTGATTCTTTCATACCGAAGGCGTGGGCCCGCCTTTTCAGCAGTTGCTTTCAAATGGGAGCAAGTGCTTTTTGCGTGTTTTAATGTAAGACACTAAAAATACCCTGGCATTGACAATGATGGTTGGTAGCTTCTGGTGTGTATCTGTTTGAAGCACAGGTGAACTGTTAGGGGGAAAAAGATGGATGGCTGTTGAAATGTGTGATTTGATCTTTGAAGATTCTGCTTTGGAGGAAATCCCATACACCTCCCCAAAAAGTGTATATTTGACAGAATATTGATGCAACAAACATATCTTTGATATAGGGTGGTCAGAGGCCTTACTTATACAAAGAAGAGTCATATGTTTTAATGATTCGCTTATTTGAAGTGAGTCCAAGTCCAGTTTCAAATTCAGAAACCATAAGAAGGACACATAGGAGATACCCAGGAGTAGTATTAGTGCCTGGCAAGAGTTAAGCACCTGGACAGCAAACTGAACAAGAAACATAGAGAGCATCCTGGCCACAGTTGTCCCAACTATGTACTATATTTCTGTTTCAATTACAGTTGGTGGATTTGTAACGTAAAGTTTATACAGTAACTGCTCTGTATTCAATAAGGCTATGTAGTCACAATCATGCTTCTATAGCCATGACCATAAATGTCCCCCACACAGCCCAACTTAGGAGCCAGCAGCCACACTGAGCTGCTGGTCAGGGAACCAGGAGGGTGACATTTCCAGCCTCCTTGCCCCAGTAAGCTACAGCTATCAGAAGCAGGACTCCAATACAGTTCCTTGTCACAGCCTTCCTCGCTGGTGGGGAGGCCTGGAAATATTCTTCCCATGCCCCAAACAGCAACAGACCAGACCTTGATGTGGCTGTGGGCTTTTGCAGGAGTAGGGTCAGACCAAGAAATGTTACTTAGAAGCTTATCGCACACATTATTTTCCCCGTTATGGGAATGGGACTCTCAGGGCCATGCATGACTGGGGGAAAAATGGATTTGATCACACAGCAAATTGTCCTCAAAATGGTCCTGTTCCATTCCACAGCACCAAGCCGTCCCCATTCAGTGCTGAGGGGTGCCATTTTGGTCGGTCAGAAAACTTCCGGCCCAAACATTTAATGCTCCTAACTAAGGGCCAGAGCAGACAGGCAGGAAAAAGTGACCCAATCCTGCTTTTTCCAAAAGTGAGTTGAACTCCTGCTGTCCACACAGCCTGTTCTCAAAATGGGCTGAACACCCACAGGCAAACCACACAATCTGGCATCAAGCTGTGCTGCTGGGTGATTTTTTGTTGTTGCCTCCCCAGTATGCATGAACGCTATCGCACAAACACACCACCTGCAACCTCCAATTACCTCCCACATCTGACCCAGATGCAGTTGTATTTAATGGCCACTCCTTTGAACAGTCACAAGAGCAATGCCTCCAACAGTACAGCTGATTGGTGTATCAGAGTGCCAGTGATACATTGGTAAAGCCCAATCCTGGAGGCCCCATTCACCTTCAGCCCCCTTCACCTCATAACCTCCTGTTGGACTGCCTGAATCATATATGTTGTAATGCATATATTGCAGTTTTTTTTCTTTGCCACAGCTTCACACTTGCATCATGACATTTATATGCAGGCATGAAGATGCACATTCTCTAAGCTAAGCTGGAGTATCTGACTTCTTTTTGCTCCGGTTTTTAGCCCTGGAGTGCAGCTTCATTTTGGTTTTCACCCACTTGCAAGGCATGCAGCACATAAATGTCCTGTCTTCAAAGCAGCTGGAAGCCACTTCATTTTGCCCCTGGGTGGGAGATCAGCAATTACTTTTAAATCTGAATGAACATACATAATATAGAATGTCTAAAATTTTTGTAAAAATTATGTCCGCTTTTGGAGGAAAATTGGCTACATAAGTTTAATACTCTTTCCTCCATTATGTCTTACCACAAAGAATCCTGGGAACTCTAGCTTGGGGAGTTACTGAGGGTTTTCTATGGTTAATCTCCTTTGCATTCATGCCCTACATATGCCCACACACTCCCACACACTCCAATTGCCTCAACTTTTGAAGAAGCTGGAATTGTAGCTCAGACAATTAAATCTGTTGTGAAGATTTTCCCTTAATGGGATTGAGATATATCCATAGGCTAGAAAAGTTAAAGAACATGTTTTGTATTACAACTGACCATGAACACAGTACATTGGCCATGCTGATTGTGGGATTCTGGGAGTTGTAGTTCCCAAAGATAACTTTTACAAACCCTCTCTGCTATGTGTTGCTGTTCATTTGACTTCAGGGCTTACGACACCAGATGATAGATGTTTTGAGATAATTTGTACAGCTGTATCCAACTTTCACATCACTGATACATGAAAGTAATGTGAAACACTTCTGGGGGTGGTGGTAGCAGTTAACCACAGTAAGTTCAAACAAGAACCAGAAGAGCATAGTTGGATTTGTTGTTATCACTGTTGCTGTCATTCAGATGTTTCTTCCCAAAGGCAAATTCTTCTTATTTTATTTGGAGCAAAAACAGACTGAAATTAGATCTCTCCTTGTCATAACACCTTGCCTTTTTCCTTTGTTAGGTGCAAGTGCAACCTTCATGCCACCGGCTGCAGAGAAGAAAACAAAAAATTGTTATGCGAATGTGAGCACAACACAACAGGTCCAGACTGTGGAAAATGCAAGAAGAATTATCAGGGACGACCTTGGAGCGCAGGCTCATATCTTCCCATTCCTAAGGGCACTGCAAATATCTGTGAGTACTTAACAGCCCAATAGGACAGCCATCACAACAATAGGTTTTGGATTCAGTGGTAGAAAAACAATATTAACAAAACCTGTGACATAAGCACAAGCTGACTTAAGATACTATGGTTTCATGGAACACTAAAACCTTAGAAATAACTCCAACTGTGTCCAATTGGGGTTATCCCAAAATAAAGGTAAGTATGCATAGGAATATAGGCTAAATGTTAAAACCCCAAGCCTGTTCAAACAGACCAACATAAAAATTATGACGTGTTTATGTGTGACTTTTTACTTTGCATATCTATTCAAAGGTCCCAGTAAGTGCAAAGTAAGTACTTCCAGCTCAATATGCAGGAGAACCTTTCCCAATTTCATACCATCCAGGTATGTTGAGCTTCAACTCCAGCATTCCCAATTTGATCCCCTTTTAGCTGTGGATATGTGGGAGTTCTAATCCAACATATTTGGAAGGTACCAGATTTGAGATAGGTAGTGTAAAAGACTTCAACCACAGAGGCTAAATTTCCTTCCTACCACATGCATTGTAGCACATACCAAAGTAACAGTATCATTCTTTGGACTATATAGTGTTCTTCCTCCAAAGAGCTAAAAACAGCATATATTGTTCTGATATTTAATAATATCAGACAGATATAATATTCACTTCTCAAATGCAAATACTTCTGAAAAATAAAGAAAAACTTCCCAACATCTTGTCCTTCAGGGGTGGAGAGAGGAATGAAACTTTTCATTCTTTCTCATGAGACTGAGGCCCCATACAGACAGGCCAAATTAATGCTGCTTTGGGCCACTTTGAAGGTATGCTGTTTAAATGATACAGTCCTAAGGACTGGAGTGCAGCTTTGGCGCAGCTTCCAGACTCTTAGTAGGCATACATCTTTTAAATAGCATACCTCCAAAGTGGCCCGAAGCAGCTTTATTTTGGCCTGTCTGTATGGGGCCTTTGATGACAATTTGCACCTATAGTTTGAAGTCTCCTTAAAGTGTCAGTGACAGATTTTAAACCTGTTGTTTCATTCTCTTTTTCAAATCAATAGGACTCATACACATTTAGCTTTGGGGCTGAATCATTTTCATACGTTTGTCCCTTCTTCTAATCGTGTTGAGAACAGCACAATATAGACTCCAAAATGAGGACAGGATGTGGTATATAAAGAGAAGAAAGGGGTACTAAAAAGCAGTGAATACACAGATCTGTTCTGTCATGCCTGCAAGTGAGCTTTACATTAATTTGGATCCTTGCAAATTTGACTTATACACCTAAATCCCTCAGAGGAGGAAGGGGAAAGAACAAACAAAGAATAAGCTATCGTCTCTTTTGGGAGTTAAAGTTATTAGCTGCTTTTATTATAAGTCTGCAGTTCCAGCCTGTATGAAAGTAAAAAAGCTGGCCTTGGAAATAACCATTCACTGAAAAGTTATTTTGAAGAAACAGGGTTATGTGCCACTGCTAAATGAAAAGTTTCTTTAAACACACACACATACACACACGCAGCAGCAGCAGCAGCAGCAATATGCCACGTTCCGAATGTTATCTCACACTTCAAAGCAGCAGCTGCAAGGAATCAAACCTCCAAAATGAGTATCACAGGAAGCAGGACCTTATCAAGTTTAATGTGAAAGTAATAGACCAAGTAACAAACCATGAAGTGTGGGGGCCATGAAATTATGATAAAAATCCAACCAAGCAATGGGGGAGAAGTAAACCTTCAAAAAGAAGTGGGGGAGGGACATTTTGTAAGAGCATTAACTTTCAAAAAAGGAACACTTTGGACCACAGAGTTAATACTTTAAAGCTATGTTCAAGATACATTTGCAAATTCACAGGATTCCCCCCCCCCCTGCAGAAAATTCACGGCCTTAAAAAGGCTTCTGACCTCACTCAGCTTGAATGATGCTCCACATAGAAACACAGTTCTTCTGCACCCATCTTGGTTATATTTCTCAGTGGTTACTTGTATTGAGGAATATCACACAATTCTTTTTCTCTACATAAGTGTCCAGATTTTTTTTACTAGTGATGGAGTCCTTTATTTATTCAGACCTTTAATCTTTTACTATAGTGATAACCAGATCTCTTTAACTTGTGCAAGATATGTTTCACAAAATTAAAGGAAATTCTAAGAAGTAGAGGTACCCTGATCTGTTTCTGAAGGAGTAGCAAAATTCCTGAGCATGCGCGTTTTCCTACATCTCTGGTTTGCCACTACATTTTGAAAAGTAACATTCAAATTTTTGAAGTCTACAGCTTATAGAGGAGGGGATTGAATCTGTGGCCCTCCAGATGTTGTTGAAATATAGTTTCCAGCCTCCCTGACCATTTTCCATTATGGGAGCTGGAGCCCAGATTCTCAAAGGCTAAATTTTTCCATGCCATGCAGTCTTTTCTTCAGCTAGTTGTTGAGCGGGCATGTACCCCAAAAATGATCATACAAAGCTACCAGTTCCATTGGAAACTGGTAAATTTCTTCCATATGCCATTCTCTCTTTGTCTGGGGTGTATCCGATCTATATAGTCAGGCTAATTGGTAGAGACAGTAGTAAAGGTGGGATTGATCACCTTAGACATCTGTGGTACTGTGATTTCCACCAGGGGTGGAGAGGATTGAACGCATGGAGGAGAGAAGAAGTAAAATGGGAAAGATCCAGCAGTCCTGAAACAGAGTGATGTCTTCCAACAGGGAATTACACCTCCCTGCTGCACTGTCCCACTTTTCCCCAGTCTTATTTTGCAGAATTGGAGACCCCTCCTGAAGAAGATTGTGGAACACAAAGCACTTCAAGAAGAGAAGATGAGAAAGTTCTCTGCAAGACTGAAAACTTGGCAATGGGATGTTGAGTATATCCCTCTGACTACCCAAGATGTATCATCTGTGATTTTATCTTTCAGTTTTGGAATCTAAATATACACAGTTTTGCTCTTGCAACTACAATTACCAACCAATTAATCTTATATACCCTCCAACTATCCACATTTGACAGGGAAAGGCCTAAATAATCCTCTGCTGTCCTAGCTTTTCAGCTGCTTTTAAAATGATACAGTTTCTCTCTCCTCTTTCCCCTTTCCCCATTTGTCCTCAGCTTACTTCTATTGCTGCAAACTGAATTCAAAGTACAGAAGTAGTTTGCACTCAGTTAACTCAGCCGACAGAGAAAACGAGGGCAGAATATTGCCCAAATTGCTGCTGCCTCTTCTAGCTTGTGTGTTCTTTTGACATCTTGACCAAATTTTGCTTGCCCAAATGTGCCCTGCTTGTCATCTGTGAAATGTTGGAAGGTTTACTCTTGCACACGTAGTCCCAAACAAGTCCCCTCACTTCTGTTCATACTTTCTATCTGATCCCAGTATTTTCAGCTAAAGAAAGGATACTCTTTCAGGGGCAAGCATATACCATACTTGACTACTGATGAGAAAACACCTTGTGCATACATATTCTGATAAGAAGCTTACTATGCATTGTAAATATTCTTGGAAGAACTAAGCAGTCCACAAGCATAAGGGTTGTATTGTCCAGAAGAAATCTCTTCACTGATGCAATTGTGTGAGCTTTAACCTGTAAATAAAAATGCAGCACAGTTAGGTTTATTTTTTTTGTCTTGATTGTATGTATAATTTATTAATTTGATTCTGAACATTGTCATTTTAATCATAATAAATAATAAAATATAAACAATTTTAGATGGCTACTGAGAGTACAGCATGTGTAATATTTAAGATATTGGCCTCCTGTTGAGATGATGATGATGATAGTGGTTTTTGTCTTTTGCAACCCACAGCCAAGTCTTTTTAAAAGCTAAAACAGCATCTACAAATATGTGAATTATTTCAGTGTTCCCAGGCTAGTCCTATTTTCACTGAGGTTTATTTCTATTTGTGCAATGGTTCTCACCACATGAGGAACTGAAATACATGGAGTTAAATATCACATCTTCTCTTTTCCTTTTTGCAAACTACTCATGCATTTTCAGTGCCAGCTAAAACTATGTTTTGCACTTGCTGTAAACAGAAGCATGTTCCAATAAAATAAATAAATAAAAATAAAAAGTAGTGTGCCATATTGCTTCCAATGTGTATTGTAAGGGGGACAGAGCAGAAATGTCTATCAGCATAAAAAGTTGATTCAGAGACAATGAAGCAATGCAATTTCTATCAGCAGATGTTGCAAGACAAACTAAACATCAGAAGCTGGCCTTCTTAGACATAATGAAATGTTTGCTGTTGCCACTGCTAAACTGTAAAATAAGAAAGCCAAATAGGAGTGATAGAAATGAAGAACCCCTGACTTCCTCTGCTTTGTTCAGGTCCTGCAGGCTCATGCCTGTAGCCTGTCTGACTGAGGCCATCCATCTGGATCTGATTTTCCCTCTCTTTCCTCTTCCTAGCATTACCTAGCATTATTGTCTTTTCTAATGATTCATGCCTTTTCATGGTGTGGGCCAAGTAGAACAATCTCAATTTACTCATCCTAGCTTCCAGGAGATTTCAGGCTTGATCTGTTCTAGAACCCATTTGTTTGTCTTCTTGACCATCCATGTTATCCTCAGCACTCTTCTCCAGCACCACATGTCAAAAGAGTTTATTTTCTTTCTGTTTGATTTCTCCGCTGCCCAGCTCTCATGTCCATACAGTACATGGTGAGGGGGAATACAATGGCTTATAATAGCCTGACTTTAGTGCTCAGAGTTATGTCTTGATCTTTAGGATCTTGTCTATTTCTTTCATAGCTGGCCTTCCCAGTACTAGCCTTCTTCTAATTTCTTGACTGCAGTCTCTTTTCTGATTAATGTTTGAACCAAGGTATGGGAATTTTGTGACTATTTCAGTTTTCTTGTTATCTAGGATGAAAACTTGTACACCTTCCATGGCCATTATTTTTGTAGTATTATACTAGCAGGTATGATAGTTATCAATTGCAAGTATTCTTAGTACTTTGACAAACAGTTCAAACATTAGGACATTGTCTTGAACAGTCTACCATTTGAACATAAAAATCTCTATCTCAGTGTCCAAAAGTCTGTTTAAAAATTTGTTCAAAATTCTCACTTATTCACAGATGGCTTCCCAACCTTACCTGGACTTGAGCAAAGGAAAATGGATAAGGCAAATAATGTGAAAGAACAACTTGATTGCATGCCCATGTACATACACACACATCATAACGAAAATGTCAAATAACTAAAAGATTATGTATATGATGTTAACCTAATGAAAACGCCAAAGGATTCTCAACAGCTAGCTGATCAAAGTGTTTTATGGTGCACAGATTCATTTTTATTATTATATTTTAATTACGTTTTTATATTAATATCAGTATTATTATCTGCTTGAAATCAATAAAAAAAGTTTGATTCATACACACTTAAGCACATTTTGTTTCCTATAGTCATTCATCAATATGTATTTTATTCTCTTAAAGAACTTAGGGACTGTAATACCACTTAATATTAGCTAGATCTGTTCATTAATGCTTAGTGTATGGCGACCTACTTTTGTTATCAGTGCAACAATGTAAAATTTCTTAGTGTCATGGATGTATGTGCACACCTAACCAAATTATGTTTTTTCTTTTCAGGTATGCCCAGTATTTCCAGCATTGGTAGTAAGTAATAAAGAGCACAATTAGGCCAGCTTTGCTTGTTGTTCAGACTCTGAAAACCTATTTTTCCATTATCTATTTCTGTTCTTTCTAAAGTTCTGTGGCAATTGGAGAAATACTTTTCCTGCTATATTTATACTGCATAGATAATTATGTCCAGAGGGATAGCAGCTTCACCTATTTCATGGCACTGCATTCAATGGCAAAAACAGAGTCTATGATCACCAATAATGGCAAATAATGCCAAATTAAGGGTTCTCAATCAAACCCAAACTAATGTTTGTAAAGTTTAATCATGTGTATGCTAAAGAAATAAAGGAGGAATTGTATTTTAAAACATTAAAAACTATGTCCAAAACACACTTCAGAAATAATCAGTTTGAGACTGCTTTAACTGCCCTTAATCAATACAAGGGAATTCTGGGAACTGTAGTTTTATGAGAAATTTAGCCTCTTCTGTCTGAAAGCTCTAGTGCCACAACAAACTACAGTTCCCAGGATTCCCTCACACTGAGCCAGGGCAGTTAAACCGGTCTCAAACTGGATTATTTCTGCAGTGTGTTTTGGACCAAAGATTTCTAAAATGAGTACCCAGACTGTTGGGGGCAAATTAGCTTACTTGCTAATTAGCTTACTTGCTGTTCACCGCTATGATCTTTGGAATAGCGGTATATAAATAATAAAAAAAATAATGGATTATCTTTTAAAATACCCGGTTAGTATTTTGAGACTAAAGCAAAAGAACAACTGGACTAATGGATTCCCAAAAAGATTGCCTTTTTTTAAAATGATGGTTTATATTATTTTACCAATATTTGCCAATTTAACTTCCACTAATATGTAAAATAAAAGATCTTTTATACTTTGAAACAGACTATGCAATCCTACATATGTTTATCCAGAAACAAGTCCTGCTGAGTTCACTGGGACTTAATCCCAGGTGAGTGAGCATAGGATTGCAGTCTACATTTTTTAAATATTTCAAGATGTAAACATTAGAGCCAAGAACAAATTTAGTCATAAGCATATATTATAACTGCAACTAGATCGCAGTAGATTTTTAAAAAGACATATGAACAATTCTAAAGGGCTGCTAATAAATAAGGTTGTGTGTTTTTTCTTATTGTCTTTGCCGATATTCATATTTCCCATAGATCCTGGGTATGTATTCTGCCCTCATTTTATAGCACTTGTCCACCATACATAGCACTGCTTATCTGCATATATTTTTCAAAATATTAATAATAACTTTCATCGTCCAGCTATCTGCTTCAAAATATAACCTAGACCTTTTGTTTTGTCCAGCTGTAATAAAATCTGGAGCAAGGAAGTAATTTGGCTTTTTCAACATTTTCTTTTAAACAGAGGTCTCTCATTCCTAGTTATGACAATTCTCAAATGTTTTTTTCTTGAAATATATATCTCTTGGGTAAATATTCCAAAAGTGAAAGATGTTCCCCCCCCCTTTTTTTTTCAAGGCACTGACTATATTGATTTATATATCCATCCACGATCTAATCCATATATACATTAATGTTCCAGCATTGTGATAGCCTTAAAAAAATCTACTTCATCTATTCTTATGAAATTCATATGACATTCAAAGGTGATTGCATTTAAGGTCATCTCAGTATTTGTTTAAATATACCCAAGACCTTTAATATTGCCTTCAAAACTGTTTTTGATTGAATCAAAGGGATTCTTTCCCTAGATGACATCCCTAGCAATAAATATAACAGAATCTTGTGATATATTTGTTTTAATATACCTAAAGGTGTTGCGAAGGGTTTTATCATAGCAGTCTATGACTTATTCAAAGAATTTCCCTGAGAGCATGTAAGTAGTGACAGGTACTGTCAGATATCCCTTGCATTGAAACAATGCCTTGCTTATTCCTATATATTATTCTGCAGTCTGCCCTAGGCTTGTCCAAATAAAAACACTTATTGCCAATATTTTAATGCTTTATGAGATAATTATTGGTTTATTTTATAAAATATCATTATTTTTTCATAAGGCATTTATTTTAATCAATGTGCCTCTTCTAAAAAGAGAAAGGTTTAGAGAAGAATATGTCGCAGCTCAGACTTAATTTTTTCAATAATTTCTCAGGTTATTCCTTTTAAACTCATCATTTCTTGTAAATAAAATATGTAAATATTAAATGGTCAATTTCTCAAATTGATTTTCTTTATCTATCCCTTACTCCTCCTGTGATGCAAAAAAAAAACCCCACTCAGAATGTCAGCTTCCAACTCATATTGCAACATTATTATATGCAAGTTCTGTTCAAAGACTGCTGCAAGGGCAGAAAAAATACCCTTGGTTGTTTTTTTTAATGGCAACTTTTCCCACAGTTTCTCCATTTTGTTCAGGAGCTATCCAAGATCTTAGGTCCTATTTTCAAGAGCACCAGGAGAGCTCCTGTGCAATGAGGCACTTCTGTTGGAAGAATGTCCAAAAGTCAGGAATGGATTCACAGCCCCATAGCAGCTGCCTCTGATCTCCTTTCCTTTTTGCACAAACCATAAACATGGAGCACATGGCCCAGTTGTTCCTAAGTATGTTAAATACCATTTAATTTAACTAGAGAGTTACAGTGCAGTTCTAGTTATAGTTACTTTGAATAATATCCTTCTGTCTGTCTTCAGTGGGGCTTACTCCCTTCTATGTTCAGGATTTTTCCCTTAGCAAATGCTCAAAATCTATGGGATTTAAACTGGCTGGATTCTGCTTGAATTTTGTGCAGTGCAGGGCCATTATATACACTTTAACAGCCAACAAAAGATTTGCAATACCTGGCATCCAGCTGAAAAGCAATTCCCTAATAATTTAACAGCTGCAATGCTTCTTATAAATGCACGGTCAGGTCTTTCCATTTATAAATCAACTCAGTTTTCTTCAGCTCTTAAATTGGCATAGGACTGATTTGTTAAGCACCATGCAGTATCAAAACTAGCCTTGGCTGAAATACAAGTAGTGTTCTGTGTCCATTTTAAATGGAATAGCAGCCATTTTCTCCCTGGGTTTATTGAGTGAGATGACATTAACAAGATGCCAGATAAAAGTCTTCCATTTTTATTCATCAAATTCTTTCTGCCCCAGTGTCTTCTTCAGCACATACATATCTCCAAATGCATAGTAAATGTGATTCTTTTGAAGGCCTGACCATGAATTTGCATGTTTTATTTGATGCGGGGAGGGGGGGGTGAAAGAAAACCAGGAGAAAAGCTCTGTTGTTTCTACCACTTAAAAAAAAATTATCATAGCTGAACAGAAATGGATAAATGGTAAAAAATAGTTCTTATGCTACAGATTTGCTATTGTCTTGCATGCACTTATGTGATTGTGACATTCACTTTACACTTCCATATTGCCTTCTTCACCGCATTGCCATCTCTGAGCATCAGCAGATGTTGGCCTTTGGACTCTTAATAGGGAATCTCAAAAAGCTTTGGTTTAATCAGAGGTGATCTGAAAGGATGAAGTCTGAATTGCTTTAAATTTTGAGACTTTTTAAATCGGAGGTGGGGGGGGTAGTATCCCTTTGTTTTTGCTGAAGGGAATTTGCAACAGTTATGCTAGCTATCTACAAAGTTATGAACTCAGTCCATACCAAAGAAAAACTAAAGTTCTCTTGTGTGCATTATTTGTTAGTGCCAATAAAAGAGAAAGCAATCATTTCTGGTTGATTGGTGGTATTTTCTGCTTTAAGAACTTCAACTAAGAGATCTTCAACTATGAAGACTTCTTTATGAAATAAAAATAAAATAATTAATGTGTTTAGTTGATTTGTTGGAGAAATCTGATTATCATTTCTTAATATAACATTCTCAGAGTATCTTTTGTGGAAATGATAGAATTCATAAATGACAGAAACCATTATCCAGTGAGAGAATTTTGTGTGTGTACATGTTTATACGGGCCTAGATCCAGTTTATTTTTTTATTTAATTAATTTTTCCCCACATTTCTCCCAAAGTGGGACCCAAGATGGCTAATATATATAAAACACAACATTTAAAATTGTACAATTAAAAACATAAAAATATAAAAATTACAAATATAAAATTTAAAAAATACAAAGTTAAAATTACTAGTCTAAGACCAACCCTCTCATCCCCCAATAAAACCAAGCCTGCCAGATCTTAAAAGACCTGTTTGAATAAAAATGTCTTTGTCTGCCTGCAAAAGGCCAACCTAGTCTCCAGCGGAAGGGAGTGCCTCAGAGTGGGAGTAGCCACTGAGAAGGCTCTCTCTCGTGTCCTCGCCAGGTGAGCCGGGGATGGTGGTGGGACAGAGAGAAAGCCTTCTCCTGAGGATCATAGGGCTCTAGGTGGTTCATATGGGGAGATATGCTCTCTCAGATAGTCTGAACCTAAGCTGTGTAAGACTTTATAGGCCATAGTTGTTAGTACTAAGTAGGGTAGGTGTAGTTAATTCATGAAACGTACACATATGTTAACATAACAAGCTTAAATGAGTGTAGTTTATCTTGTTATCTAATGGGATGACCAATTATATTTAGGCCGTATGCAGTATTGTGAATCAAATAGACAGACAAATAGATAGACATAAAGATAGACAGGTCAACAGAGATAGATGCATAAACATGTCAAATCCAATTACTAACATGAAGCTGCTTTAATGGATTCTGTGTGATTTCATCTTTTGTCTATGTTAATGCATTATTTGTGTTCATTCCCTGTCATCTGGGAATAGAATATTCTCAGGTAGTACATTTAATATTGTTCACTGGAAAATATTGGACTTGGTATATTGGCTCTTGTAGGCCTTGAGCTTTGCTCAGTTTAGTGGAAGGAATGAACACAAAGGGTCCAGCATAAAAAGTATATTTCATTCTAATAAATATTCCAATAACATCTGTAAGATTCCTGCAAGCAAACCTATCCTTGAGGGAGTATAAAACTCTATTATTCTATGATTCTATATATTTGTCTGTACATATATGTATAATTCTGTATTCTCTTTGATCTCAAAGGATCTTGTATTAAAGCAGCACATCATTAATGTTTGTGTGTAATACGAAAAATGGTCATTTTTAAAAAATCCTTTCTGATCACCCACCAAAATATTAACCAGAGCTTTCCCCATTAAGGTCATTTGTACCTGCTGTTGTCTATCAATTGAGTAATAGGTTCTTTGATAATCTCCAGCAGATTTGATTCCAAAGCGGATTTTTTTTCAACAGCTTTTTCAGTTCTGGCTGAGAAAAAAAACAACTGGTGAGATGGTTAGCAATTAATGAATCCCAAAACCATTTTCAGGATATTGTAAGCTTTTATAAGTTACTCCTACAAAACACCTTACCATGATCAATTTTAAATGATGGCAGTGTAGAACATATGTCAAAAAGTACTTTTAAGACTGAACACTAGAGATTAAAGATTATTTTTGTATGCCTTTCTTTTACACATTTTCTGCAATCAACCATTCAGGGCAGTTCTCCACATTAAGCAGAATGAAGTGGTAAATTTGTGCACTGGATCACTTCGACCATAGGTGGGATGTCATATTTCTTCACATTCCCTAATGCAAAAACTCCTGGTATGTAGACATCTAGGAATTTATAGAAAGGACTACACAACTATCTTTCTGATGGACCAGTGTGCTGTGTACAAGGTGTTTTTCCATACAAAGGGGACTTTTAAAATATGAGGGAAGTACAACGGTCCAGAATGTTACCATTTTCCATCTCATTACCCCCATCCTCTATAACATATATATTAGCTCTTGGAGGGCACACACAAACTCATCTCTGGTGTAGCTTAGTTTCCTACAAGATGTGGAAAACTGACATTTACCATGGCACCTTGCAGTACATTCTGCCTCCTTGACTAGGATCTTTCTTTTCTCCTCTGCCTTCCATCTCTATGTTGCCACTGCCTGTCACATCTGTGTAGACAAGCTTTTTGTAGCAGAATAAGGCCAGGTTGCTACATCGTCACTCCGTGTTCCTACTTTTTCCTCTCCTGTGCATTTGCCACATTCCCTGGTAGGAAGATGGCCCAGACTGGAAACCTTGCCATTTAGTAGCAAACTAATCTGTATTCCAGTACACCACAATTTTAACTAATTATGCTAAGTAGTTTGTTAGAAAGAGTACAATTATACAGAAAATAGGACAGGCATGATGCACAAATAGCTTGATGGGAGTGATTACCACCTCTGATGCCTATTAGTAACAGACGAGTCAAGAGTTTAGAAACAAATAATGTACTGAAGTACAAAACACAAAGTCAGCAGTGTGTTATGTGCTATTGTTTTGTTTTTCTTCTAATTACCCATTTTCAGATTGTGATTTGTACTCTGCCTATCTCAAAAACTAAAGTATTACATGACACTTTTACATGGCCAGGTGCCTGAGAAGTATAGGATACTGGATGTTTGAGTTGTGTACATATATAGAGAGAGATATGGGCAGGTAAAAAGCAAGCAGGAACATGAGCAGATTCTGCTAGTTCAGAACCAGAACTAGTACAACAGGCTGAGATTCTAAAAACTGAGACAGAAAAACTTAACTTTATCACTCTATTACCCAGTGAAGAAAGGATGAATACCTCTTTCTCATGACTGCACTTCAATTACGAACACATACTGGGTAGATTCTCTGTGAAAATCCTCCTTGTCATGTCTCCTTTAGACATCATATGAAGCATTTGCCCCAGGAGTATGATAATGCTGTCATTCTGCATTACTCAATGAGGGATTAATGTTATTTTAAGTAAGATGTTGATTACAGGGGAACTTTCAGTAGGGCAAGACTTGGCATTTTTATTTAATTATATCTTGTCTCTAAACTTTGCTCCTTACAACCATGTACAGTGAAGCCATCCCATAAACATTTCGGATCCATACTAGATAATGTCTCAGAGCCAAGTCTCGAAATCAGTTTAGTGTAAAGCTAGACAACAGTTACTTTTTTGAACTCCTAGGATCCATCTACATTGTAGATTCTGAGAGTTGTAGTTCTCCCAAAAGTACCTTTTCCAGTTTAGTACTACTACGGCCCAAGACACACCTGCCAAAATCGGCATGCCAGCATTGAATCTAGGGTTCCAGAGCGCACGGCAACTGCACACTCTGGAACACTAGTCCGTATGGGCAGCGGCATCATGGCGGTGTCCTGTCCACATGGGCGCTGCCATGATGACGACGACGCTGCGTAGCATCTGCACATCATTGCATGTTGCATACATCACGAGTGCACCAATGGCGCACTCATGACGTACACAACGTGCCACAAAAAGAACCTGGAATAATCAGGTTTTTTTTACTGCAGAGGGACACAGCATGGTTTGGCGGCTGTGGTGTCCTTCCACAGTTAAAACGGGTGACTCCAGCCCGCCGTTTTGGGGTGGTCTGTACTGCCCCTATGTTTGGTTTCCAGAGTGATAAATGACAGATATTGCTCCATTGCAAAAATTATTATAGATTAGCAATCACCAGTTGCTATGGCATCTTACTAGGGAGGCAAGCTGGAAAACAACAATCCCCAGTAATGAGTCACACAGGACAATGTGGAAGGGGGGGTGAGGTGGCAGCAAAAGATAAGTAGTTGTCACATAAGAAACCTCTAATTGTGCAGAAGGAGAGTTGTCATTAGACATTTGACATTTGGTAAATTAAGAAGGAACAAATTCTCAAACCAAAAGACAATAGAGGGGATGTCATAACAGAAACAGCTTTGTCTAGCCAGAGCTCAATAGAGCAGTGCTTCTCAGTCTGTCTGGTGGGTGGGGATGGGAGCAATTGTTTATTTTTTCAAACGTGCCAGGGACCATAATTTCTTATTACTGTCTGCAACAGGGTTTTTCTTTTCTGGTAACTCTCCATGGACCATCAGCCATGAAACAGCACCAATCCAGGGACTACCACTTTTATTAGGCCTGCTATAGAAGACCCACACCTACCCAGATCTGTCACATGGGTCTTCATTCCAATACTCACACAAGTCTTTTGCATTTCTGTTTACAAATACTGTGAAAACTTGTCTTCAACAAAAAGGATGTTTGGGGGTAAAAACTAACACTTTTTGACAGAATATTGCAATTTGGCATGGAGAAATTTGCACAAAACCCTTACTGAAATGTTTGCCACAGAAGTTATGACATTTTTTGTCACAGAAATTCAGAAATGTGAAATGCTATTGGAAAATGTGCAGAAACTCCTACAGTGTTGTCTAGTTTGGACAAAACTTTTGAACAGTTTTGTTCTTACATGCAAGAAGTAAGTCAGCAAAGAGTTACATCCTTATGGTGTTTTCACCCTCCTAAAGTGTGCTGTTATAGAATTGTTTCAGATCATTCTGGAAAGATCAAAATGACAGCTTTCCAATCATCCACTGCTGTAGATTGTGGCAGGCAAGCAAATGGAAAATGCATCACACAAAAGAGAAGAAAATGGGTGACACATATTCACATAAACTAATATGTATAACTATTAGATGGAACTAGGATTGCCAGGTGAAATAAGGGACAGGCGTCCTGCACCTTTAATAGTTGTGGAGAAGAGGGAATTTTGTAAGAAGCAACACCTACTGAATTTCCCATTTCAAAAAATTGTACCTAGTAAACCTAGATGCAAAGTTAGGAAGTATGTAATACTTCTCAAAGTTTCTTTTCAAAGGTAGCAACAAGTAATAACAGCAGTTTTCTTCCTGCTTCGAGAAAGTCTTGGAAAACTGCAATTTTCAAAGGCTGTTTACACTTCAGAATTCATTCTGCAAAAAAAAACTTAAAATAGCATGTGGTTGGTTTGTGCAGAAAATAGTGTTTTCTGCATGAAAAATAATATATCCATGTAGAAACATTAATTCCTGTGTAGAAAATGTAGTTTTCTTTGCAGAAAAAAGGTGTAATTGGGCATTTGTTCTGCACAACATTCATATATGGTTTTGCACAGAAAACTATATTTTCTGTGCAAAAGCTAATATTCCAGTGCAGAAATATCAATTCGTCTGCAGAAAATACTACTTTCTATGCAAATCAACCATGTGCAAATATTTCACAGAACAAATACCAAATTACAGCTTTTTTTCTGTGCAAAAAACAGCATTTTCAGAAATAATATTTTTTGCTTTTCTACACAGAAAATGCTGGTTTCTGTGCAAAACTACCACATATAAATTTTGCACAGTATAAATCCTAAAATGTGAATATTCTCATTTGTCCAAGAGTCCTCTCATCAGGCTTTCTCAACATTCAAAAAAATTATTATTATATATGTTTTAATATTATTTTCATCTCTAGCATTAATTAGATAACTGTTGTCAGGTGACCTACATGTCCATTCAGTCCTTCTTTTTGGGTGCTAACTGTTATGCACAACATCTTCCCACCCTTTCTTATCAGTCCTTTCTTATTATCTTTAAGCTGAACATCAAGTAGAAACTGTTTCACAATCAGCACAGCTTCAAACAGAGGAGTATTCGCTGTAAAGTCGGATGTATGACCATATTTTGAGCAAGCAGATTATGACTTACATGTTTGTTTCAGATACCTAGGTAACATAGATTATATTCAAATGTTTCCCTTGGGTGTTATTACTGTTCATTTCAAAAACATAGCCGTGTTAGTCTGGCTCAGATGCAAATCACATTGGTATTCAAATTAAGGTTGCCTGACAGACCCAAAAAATACAAGCGTTTTAAAATATCTTTATGTGCAAAAATCAGCAAGTGAAGCATTTCACTAAGTGGAGATAAGCATTGCCTTCTTATAATATCGGGATGTCATGTTGCTGTTAAAAATTACAATGCCTGAATGAAAAGTTGCCAACCCTATTTCAAATACTCAGACCTGTTAAGATTTCTGTCGGAATGTATTTTTCCACCCTGAAATGTTTGTTTCCCTCCATCTGTATAGATTTGCTTATGTATATGGATAAAACTCTTTGGGGTGTTGTTTCCCCCCCCCCCTTTCTTTCAAAGAAAGCATTGCTTTAAATGTATCAATACATGTCATGAAGTGTGTGGGAGACAAGCTATATGTCTTCCTTCCTTCCATTTTCTGTTAATAGATTTGCATGTACATGGTACATTTTTATATATATAAATGGAAAATAATTAAGATTGGGAGGAAAGAGCCCAAAGGATGAAGGAGATAGTATGATAGGGCTATGAGTTCCTTTGTGGCTGTACTGTGATCCCCAATATTTCCCACTGTGAGTTTTTGTCTCATCACAGCAGTTTAAGGGACTGAGCTCCAATTTTCTGAATACTTCTTTCTAAGTATTTTCCACTGAGTACACTGGGACATATATACAGTGCGCCCACGTCATACATGGGCCATTATACACTGCTTTCAGCATACGCTGATAGCAGTGGCGCTTCTTCTGGCACCATGCGCTGGAAGAAACAATGGCACGTGCACGCCACCAGCACCACACGCCACCACAAGCACGAGCCCCATTACTTGCAATGGGACTCAAGCATACACATTTTTTGTTTTACACGGGGGGGAGGGGCGAAACGGATCCCCCATGTAAAACATGGGCGCACTGTACCTTTAAACATAGCCTTAATAATATAGTTACAGTTGCCATCACTGTGACTGATCCTAGACTGCTAGGAGGTATGTTTTAAGGCCAGGATTCACCATTGGCCAGTGTAAATTTGTAGTAGCATAGCCAAGCAGGACTTAAACTACCTCAGAGCTGCACTAGGCAGCAGTGCTTCATGCATTTTCTGAACAACACTCTTTGGCAACCTCTCAGAAAGTGCCACTGCTTGCATAATAGTACTTATACTGTTTACATTTTCAAAATGACAAGGCAACTCAAGTAATGGACATTCCTGGGGCCATGTGATATTGAAATCATAGGCTAAATGCAGTACCACACTTGCAGTTGTTTGGCACTTACTTTCAAATTGGCAAGGCAGAAGCTGAACACCAGTCAGTTCCATGCCCATCTACACACAAGCACAGGTTTTACAAAAGAAAGAAATAAGCTTAATCTTCTTTCTAAAAATACGTAAAACTAACTTTACTTACAGATTACTTGAGTACATTTAAATACCAGGTCTAATGGAGAGGGAGGAGAAAAGAAAATGGCTGTATGTTAGAGTGATGTAGGAAGAGAGACTAACAACAAGTCCAACAAGAAGCATGAGTATAACCATACAAAGATGGCTAATTCTTAACAGCAGTAATATCCAACCCCCTCTATCACAGATGAAAACCAGCTCTATGGGGGTTTCCTAATCCCCTGAAAGAGGTTTTTAGGGCACCCAGGCTGCTGCATGAAGCTGAGCATTGCCTTCTACCCAATTCTGTTCATGAATGCCGCTTCCACCAGAACACTCTTGAATTCTGGCCCAGTCACCAGAAGAATTATATAGAATGAGGACCTTACATTTACTTATAATAGCTCAGAAGAAGCCATGGAGAAGATAGCAACTGTGTCACAGACATTACATACTAAGTACTACAATCCCATGCTCAAGTCCCACTTAACAGAAGTTACTTCTGAGTATCCTATACACCTGAAGGGAGATTCCCCCACTAGAATGCATCTACACTGTCAAAATAATGCAGTTTGACACCACTGCAAGTGCTCTAGCTCCATCCTATGGAACTGTGGGATTTGTAGTTTTGCAAGGTCTTTAGCCTTCTCAGCCAAAGCAGATTATTGCACCATGAATTCTTGCTGGGATAGATGCAGGTTGTAACCATAACAGACAGATCTCACCAGACAGCTCCCTACTAAGCAGTAGGCAGCCTGTATCCAATCCAGGCTTGTGCCACAGCTTTTCAAGAATGGAATTTTCCCATTCTTGAAAAGCTGCAGGAGAAACCTGGACTGGATCAGGCTGCCTACTGCTTGGTACGGGGCTGTCTGATAATGTCCATCTGTCACCTTACAACATGCATCTATCCTGGCAAGAAATTGGCTGTGCAATAATCTCCATTGAGTGCTGGTACCTCACAAACCTACAAATCCCAGGGGTGTCAAATTGCATTATTTCTACATGTGTAGATGTACCTCTAGGTAATGCTACTTAAAAAATTGTACTCTTAGGCTAAGAGGTCTCCCTGAAGTTGTCTGTTATGTTCTGAGACTTTTGTTTCCTTCAGTGATGATAGTATAATGCTTTCTCCAATATAATTTGAGTTTGTCTTCATTCAACACAGTCTTGAATAGCAAGTGAGTGTTCAGACTAAGGTAAGCTGCTGCTTTCTGTAATTCAAACACAGAAAATTGCCATTTTTACTTTCGCACATTTTTATCTGTCCTAATAATTAGATATCAGTGTGTTTTTATTTATGTATATTAGAAGTATTAGAAGTATGAGACTTTGGGGCAAAACAGACCACCCCAAAAGGGCGGCTTCAAGCACACCACCGCAGCCCCAATCTGCCTTTTTGACAGCCTAAAAAGGAGCAGCAAACAGCCACACCTTTTTGTACTGGCACAAAACCCAGCTTTCCCACCCTGCCAGCCTTAAGGCACTCCAGCAGTGTGTAAATGCCATGCCGCCGGAGCATCTGGAAGCCAGCTCAAGTGTGAACAGTTAGTTGCCCAGTTTGAAGCAGGCTTCCTGGCATCTTGGGGGCATGTGTCGTCTATACATCATGCCCCCGAGATGCCCAGAAGCCGTCTTTTTATGCCTGTCTGTTTCACCCCTTAGTTAGCAATCAATATCATCTTTAAAGTTTGAAAGAAAGCACACCAAAAATAAAACACAGTACTGTTATATTTTTTAATTCTTTGAATAATAGATTGGAAAAAAACACTAAAATTGTGTAAGACATTTTAAAATCTTTTCAAGTAAGATGGTTTTGTACTTTCAAAGAAGAACTACAGTATACTAGGGTTTGGGTTTTGTTTTGTTTTTTACTGATCAACAACTAAAATAATGAGACACCAGGAAAAGAAGGAAGCAACAATTTTGTACTGTATGTCACATCAGTTGTGCAAGGCTGTCTGTTTTGTCAGTCAGAGAGAATGGCTTCAGCATAGCTTATTGGCCAAAATGGTTTTTAAAATACTCCTGAGAGAAGAGAGGACATAGGAAAAATACTTCCATTTTTCTCAATCCCATCACTTTGGGGCCCTCTGAATTTATGAAGACAGAGTTAATCTCATGTACCAGAAGAATGTGATTCAGCTTTCCACTGCCAAAGGTGTGTAGAAAGCCATCATTTCAGAGTACAGAAAGCTAGCTATGAATACTTCTGCTTCCATATGAGTATTACATGTTCATAGAGGATGCTGTCCTTTCTCCAGTATTGAAACTGAGCCATGATAGATGTTTTCTCGACCAGAGGCTTGTAATTTTGTATTAACTTTTTCCTTACCCAGTTATAGGCCTACAGTGGGGGATCATAATAGAAAATGCATGGCATGCAGAAGGTCCGCTCTGGGCCCCACAACAAACTTCAACTCCCAAGATACCATAGCTTTGAGGCAGAAAGTTAAAGCAGTGCCAAACCAGGTTATTTCTCCAGTGTGGATGCAGCCTATGTTAAACTAAGAGGATTCCAACTAAAATGTCTCAGGTTGGATTTGGGTTCATTAAAATCTTGAGATAATGGAGACCTCCAAGGCACCACTCTAAATTTTGGTGAAGGAAATGAGAAGAAAAAATATGTTTCATTTCTATGTTATCATATCCAACAGCATTTCACAGACTAAAATACAAACACTGTAAGGTACTTGTAACACTCTTGTTCTCTATCTGTTTCTCACACATTCACAAATACACATAGCTCAGGGCTCCTTTCTACCTGCTGTACACTGTATTCATTTATCGTTTCTCCCAAACTAGTTTCTGAAGCAAATGTGTCAGTAAACTGGTCATAACAGTTTTCTTTAAAATGATGATGATGATAGGTTCCTTAGTGCAATATTTATTCTAACAGTGGAATGGCAAGTCAAAACACATTCAACAATCTTTGCTATCCATTGCTTTCCTTCCTCACCTATGGGTGAGGAAGGAAAGATTTTCAGTGGCATTATGTGTTAAGAACATAAGCTAAGCCATTCTAGGTTGGACCAAAGACCTATGTAGCTGAGCATACTTTTCACTTATGGGAAACTCACAGCTGGACATAGATATAATATCACCTTCCTGTTAATGTTCCCCAGCAACTGGTATGCAGAGATATACTGTCTTTGATATCAGAGGTAATATGTAGATGTCCTGACATGTTGCTGCTGTTGTTGTTATGTGCCTTCAAATCATTTTTGACTTATGGTGCCCCCAAGGTGAACCTGTCACTGGGTTTTCTTGGCAAGATTTTTTCAAAAGGGCTTGGCCTTTGCCTTCTCTGAGGCAGAGAGAGTGTGACTTGCCCAAGTGGGTGTCCATGGCTGAATGGGAATTTGCATACTCATCTCCACAGTCCTAGTCTAATGCTCAAACCACTATATCACACTGGCTCTCATACTAGATAAATCCACAGAACATAATGCTTCTGATGTCTACAATGCCATCATGACTAGTAGACATCATTAGCCGTATCTTCTATCGGTTTTTCTAGACCCCTATATCGACGTTCATGGCCATCACTATTTATTTTTTAGTAAATAATACATATGTGCTGTAAGGAGTATTTCTTTTTACTTGTCTTCTCTCCTGGTGGTGCAGTGTAGCCGTTCACAGCCATAAGGTTGTGAGTTTGATCCCAGGTAGGGCTCCAGGGTCCACTCAGCCTTGCATCCTTCCATAGGTCACTAAAATGAGTACCCAGCTTGTTGGAGTCAATTAGCTTACACATTGTAAACCACTTAGGAGTGCTTAAGTGCACTGATAAGCAGTATAGGAATGTACTTGCTATTGCTTTGCTACATGGACCTCCCAAAGTTTAGCTTAGTTATGTGACCCCAAGGTGCTGAAAACTATTCACTGTCCCATATTACAGCTCTTTCATTTTGAGCTAAGGCTTATCTAAATCTAACACTTAGGTTCTGACCATAATTCTGTTGCCCCTGAAATGCCTATATACCCACTGATTTTACCTCTAAATTTTCCCTCCCTGCCAACACATGTGGGGAAGAGAAAGAGAGAGAGAAAGAGATGAAAGAATTGTTGAAGACTCTCTTTTTCTGGAAGAAGTAGGGGGAGGGAATGAGGGTATTCAACCTCTCATTCTTGTGCATGGTCAACCACGTGGATTGAGGGGGCCTACAATGCTTCCTTGCATACAGAAAATCTAAGGCTTATTTGTTATAGGCAGCATGATTCAGTGGTCTAAGAGTTGGACTAGGATTCCAGGAGACCAGGACTAGGATTCCAGGAGACCAGAATCCTCACTCTACAGTGGAAACCCACTGGGTGATTTTGGATGTGCCACATTCTCTCAGTTTAAGATGCAGGCAACGGCAAGTCTCCTTTCAATAAATTGTGCCAAGAAATCTGTACGATAAGATCACCATAAGTCAGAATCAACCTGAGCACATGTAACAGCAACAACATCAAAGGCTTCTTTCCATACTGTCAATTCACTATGATGTCTTATATTTTCCTAAAATCTAGACAGGTGAGTGAATACTCACCTGGAATACTGTAACTGGACTGTGTGTCTAGTTCTGGGTACCACAATCCAAGAAGTGTGTGGATAAGCTGGAGTGTGTCCAGGGGAGGGCAACCAAAATGGCGAAAGGTCTGAAGGAGTAGCTTAGAGAGCTGGGTATGTTTAGTCGGGAGAAGAAAAGCTGAAGAGGTGACAGTACAGCCATGCCTCAATATTTGAAAGAGTGTCGTGCCTAAAGCTTCATGACCTCTCAAGGAGGCCCACCATGTGGTCTGAGTAGTAGTGCAAGTATGGTTGAATAAATGCATCCTAGTTCAAAATGATCTTCAACATCCGCTGTAGAAAGAGAAAAGGAAGATTGTTCCTAGGTGCTAATGCATGTGCAATTATATACTGGACTCAAAATACTTTTACTCCTAAATTTGGAGGCTGAGGATGGCCAGACTGCTCCCTGCTGACTAGACAAACCAATCTAGGTTTTCACACAGTCCAGTTCCTTCACAGATACTGCTTTCCCTGAGGAATCTTATCTTAGGAAAGGGACACGAAATCCCAGCAGGACTAGCTATGATGGCTGGGGGACTCTTGGAGCTGTTGTCCCAAAAGTTACATTTCCAAACTTTGGTTGTAGTCATGACAACTGCTTCTTCTGTATCAAATGTGGTAGACACCTGAATACCAGATTCAAGCAGCACTGGGTAAATCTGTGTTCTTCCAGATGTTATTAAACCTCACTTCCCAACAGCACTAGCCATCCTGGCAAATGGTGAGACATTATGGCGGTAGCAGTAGTCGTTCAGCAGCATATGGAGGACTGAAGGTAGACTGATGTAACTCCTCCTTTAGTTACACATGGTGTGCCTGATGTGATGTCATTCTAAGACCCTTGGAGCAGGAATTGGCAAGACAGTTTTTAAGTACTATTGCTCCAGCCTATGGATTCCTGGGATTTGTAGTTTTACACGGTCTTTAGTACTGATGCCTCACAAAACTGCAAATTCCAGGATTCTGTAAGGTGGCACCAATTTGCATTATTTCTACAGTATGGATGCACCCCCAGTTTCCCAGTGCAGTTTGATCACTGCTTCCAAAGCAAGTTAAAAGCCTGTCAGAACCCACTGGAAAAAGAGTTGGGGGTAGAGAGCAACAGAGAACAGGTAGCTAATTATTTTAGGAACTGAAACAGTGTGAATAATGTTGCAATCAAGTTCCACCTCAGAAAACAAAATGGAAATGAGCCAGACATAATTCATGTTAAACACTAGCAGGTACTGCCTCAAAAGATGTTGTCACAGAACTGCGAGGTTAGGAGCTTACATTTTCAAATGTTTCAAAAGAAAGGTGATGATTCATGCCTCCAGAGGAAGCTTTAAAAGCCATTTGATTTTGAAGTGTTTCGACACGTAACAAAGGCTGAAATATTGCATATTCAATAATCTGGAGAAATTAGGATCTTTTGACCATTATAGTAAGTATAGTTAAAAAAAAAACCTGCACCATGGCCTCATTTTTGGGCCCAAGCTTAGAGATGTGTGCCAATATCCCTGTTAATTAATATACATAGTGTCAAAACTAATGCTAAGCTAAAGTATCACTAAGGCAGTGCTGGAAATGAAAATGAAACGCTTTTAATTTGCTTCTTGTATTGTTGTTTGCAGCCATAGATGGGGTGAATAAGCAGCACAGTGAAGAGACAGACCAGTTGTGAGGGAGAGAGGGGTGTTTGACAGGTTTCCCAGGTGTCTCTTCATTTATGTCTGTGCTTTAGCTCATAGGCTTTTGCATGACTCTGAAAGAGATGAAAGTATAGCCCAGTTGCTAAGGCTCCCTCTCTTCCCCATGCTATGCCGCAACTCAAAGCATTTCTCCTGCCTCGTCTAGGCAGAGAACAAAAACTTGTGATCCAACAGATGTTAGATTACAGTGTCTGTTATCCCTGAAAATTGGCCATACTATCTGAGACTGATGGAAGCTGACATCTGAACTAAATCTGTGGTGTCATAGATAGGACTACCTGAATGAAACCTGGACGGGGCTCCTATTCCTTTATTGGTTGTGCAGAAAGGGAAAATTTAGCAGTTGTTGCTTGTTACCTGGTTGCATTAGCAACACTATACAGAAACCATGCAGAAAATGGGAGGGGGTAAAGAGAGAGACAGAATATAAAGAGGAAGAGGAGATAGTAAAAACTTAGAAGAAAGACAAGAAGGTAAATGCAAAGGATTATAGTTCAAGTTTTTTTTAAAAAAAGATGAACACAGATTATTTACATAACTTCAAAATATACAATGGAGACACTGAAATAATTAAAGATTTTCTTTACCTTGGCTTAGTCATAAATCAGAATGACGACTGTAGTCATGAATTCAGAAGACTAGAATTTGGAAGGGCAGCCATGAAGTGTCAAGATATATCACTGAATACCAAAGTCAGGATTGTCCATGCCAACATATTCTGATGTCTTTATATGGTTGTGAAAGCTGGGCAGTGAAAAAAGCTGAAAAGAATCAATTCATGTGGTGCTGAAGAAGAATTCGGCAGATACCATGGACTGCCGAAACAAATAAATGGATTCAAGAGCAAATCAAGCCTGAATTCTACCTAGATGCCGGATCGAAGCGGGATTACAACCAAAAATATCCATACATAAATAATAAATAATAATAAATAAAATCTTTATTTGTATCCCGCCCTTCCAAAAGATTAGGGCGGCTTACAGTGGTGCAACGAGTGCAAACAAAATACAGGAGTTAAAACATGTAAACAACAATAACAACAGTCTAAAAAATAACAATAAAAGCCCCTTAGCCCAACCTCATGGCCACGGAAGAGGAGGGAGGCCCACAGGATATTTAATCGGGGAATGCCTGCTTGAATAGGAAGGTTTTGAGGTCCTTCCTAAATTGGGCCAGGGTGGTAGATGAGCGGAGCTCGGTGGGCAGCGTGTTCCAAAGGGCTGGGGCAGCTGTGGAAAAGGCCCTTCTCGAAGTGGAAGCTAACCTGGCCCCAGGCACCTTCAGCAATTGCTGCCCGGATGTTCTGAGGGTGCGAGGCGGATTGTACGGGGAGAGGTGGTCCTTTAGGTATCCTGGGCCCAAGCCATTTAGGGCTTTATAGGTAATAACCAACGCCTTATATTGGGCTCGGAAGCGAATAGGCAGCCAGTGCAGATCTTTGAGCACAGGTGTTATGTGGCTGGTCCTGGATACGCCAGTGACCAGCCGGGCTGCCATGTTCTGTACCATTTGGAGCTTCCGAGTTTGGTATAAGGGTTGCCCCATGTAGAGTACATTGCAGAAATCCAGTCTCGAAGTTACCAGAGCGTGTACAACAGTTTCTAGGTCCCTCTGGTCCAGGTATGGGCGCAGCTGGCGAATCAGCCGAAGCTGGTAACAAGTGCTCTTGACCGTCGCGTTCACCTGAGCAGTCAAGTGAAGCGACGAGTCAAGAAGCGCCCCCAGACTGCGCACGGAGTCCTTCACAGGGAGCGTGACCCCGTTCAGGACAGGTGGAACCACCGCCATTCCTGGACCAGGGGAACCTATCACTAGTACCTCCGTTTTCTCTGGATTCAATTTGAGTCGGTTTTCCCTCATCCAGCCCATTACTGACTCCAGACAGGCCACGAGAGGAGAGACGCCATCCCCAGTCACTACATCAGTCTAAAATACATATCATAAAAACATCACAAAGTATAAAAATTTCAATTACAGTAATTGCAGGACAGCAAGTAGTTATGCTGTTATGACCGGAAGGGAGGTTTCCTAAAGTTCTTTATAGGAGGTCAGGTGGATATGCCTGCCAGAAGAGATGAGTCTTTAGTGCCTTCTTAAAGGCATCTAGAGTTGTGATGAGACAGATCTCCTCTGGCAGATTGTTCCATAACCTGGGGGCCATAGCTGTATATGCTCTTTTGGAAGTAACTGTTAGTCTAAACTTTGGGTAGTCTAACAGATTCTTCCCTGTTGTCCTAAGGGTGCGAGGCAGATTGTGTAGGGAGAGGCGTTCCCTCAAGTAACTCAGGCCCAAGCCATGTAGGGCTTTAAAGGTAACTACCAACATTTTGTATTGCGCCCGGAAGCTAACTGGCAGCCAGTGTAAGGATTTTAGGACAGGTGTTATATGATCTGACCTGGAAAGTCCAGTGATCAATCTGGCTGCTGCATTTTGAATTAATTGAGGCTTCCGAACCTGGTACAAAGGTAGCCCCATGTAGAGCGCATTACAGAAGTCTAAGCGAGAGATCACCAGTGCGTGTACCACCGTTTCAAGTTCCTTTTGGTCCAGGTGGGGATGCAGCTGGCATATCTCCTTGAGCTAGTAATAGGCACTCCTGGCCATCACATCCACTTGAGATGATAACTGTAGAGATGGGTCAAAGCATAAGAAGACAAAGCACGAGAAGACATGACTAAAGAAGAAAATTAATTAGAAGTCAGTAGAAAAAGAGGAAAACCACATTACAGGTTTGTAGATTCAGTCAAGGGAGCCACAGCTCTGAGTTTGCAAGACCTGAGCAGGGCTGTTGATAAAAAGTGACTTGGAGATCTCTCATTCTTACGGCCATCATAAGTTAAAGTTGATGTGTAAGTAAGTAACAACAGCACAACCATCAAAGATACAGTTATCACTCTGGCAACCCTAGCCAAAGATCACAGATCATTTGTTAGTCAGATAACACTCCCTCTCTTCAAGCATCATGTTGTCCAGTAAATCACATCATACCATGTGTGAAGAAAGAGAAGTTATCCCTTCTTGACAAGATAAGGTCAGGCCATGATGTCTTGGCTTTGTTGTTTTCATCTGTCTGCAGCACAGCAGTCAAATTTCCAATGCCTTCACAAACTGGTGGAAAATAGGCCACATTTTGCCCACACTCTATCCCATTTTGAAACAGGCTTTAAATTTATTTATTTATAAAGTGGAGCAGCTGAACATAGACTGAAAATCTTTGCAGCATTGGTATGTCCAGTATCTTTTACATCCAATGGACACTCCAGTAACGAAGAAAAGAGCCAGCCAAGGATCGTCTTAAAAGAAGCCAGACAGCTTTCCAATGGAAACTGGTGGTGAGGGTCGGTACCATTCTATAATGGTATAGAATTCAAAATGCTATCCCCGATCTTTCCCTTGAGGATTAACGTTCAAGATTTTTTTTAAAAAAAATAGATCAGCAGCCTTATATGCCAGCTTGGGGTTGGACCTCCTGCTCACCAGGGACTGCAAGGCTCCCGCCTTCTCTCCAGAAATTTATTGGTACCCCGATACAGTCAGCCCTCCATATTCACAGATTCTTCATCCCCAGATTCAAGCATCTATGGCATGAAAATAGCCCAAAAAGATATACAATCCAAAAGGGAAACCTTGATTTTGCTATTTATAAATATAAATATATAAAATACAGTGGCCACTTACGCGGGAGATCTGTTCTGGACACACACACCCGGTATATGGAGAATTCCGTGGATTCTCGAGCCCATTAAAGACAATGGGGCTAGTACCCTCAGAGGTGTACAGGCCACAGGTGCATGTGCCATTACTCTTTCTGGCGCACGGTGCCGCTAATAATAATAATAATAATAATAATAATTATTATTATTATTATTATTATTATTAAACCTTTAAGTGTATAAAAAACGACTGTACATAAATCTTTTATTAATTGGATGGTTCCCTGCCCTCAGGCTTACAATCTAAAAAGACACGACACAAAAGGAGAAGGGAGTGGTGGTGGTGGGGAAGCTGAAAGCCACGCCAGAAGAAGCGGCGCCGTGCACCAGAAGGAGTAATGGCGCATGTGCCCATGGCCCGTGCGCCTCTGCGGGCATAAGCCCCATACCCACATATGATGCGGGTGCACCAGTTCACAACACCATTGTATTTAATAGTACTTGAGCATCCATAGGTTTTGATATCCACATGTGTGTGTGTGTGTGTCCTGGAACCAAACCCCAGTGGATACTAAAGGCCTACTGTATTTTATAGTACAATAACATGCAAAATCCATAAAACAGTGATACCTTTATTCAGACAATATCACTGTTTTGTGGATTTTGGCTCCTATTGTCATTCGCTCTAAAGCCAACACAGCTACCTCTGCCTGATATTTTATGGTAGCCTTAATTTCCAGCAGTGAGGTCCACATCATTCTTTGTCATATTGGGGGAAGGTAATCTCAGAACAATTTAATAAATGTCCTGCCACTCTTTTCTCTGCCATCCTCTCAATAACCAGACCTGGAACATCTGTAAGGGAAAGCCAGTTGTTGCCTAGCAACCCCAGTATTCATTTTTCTTTCCCTGGAAGAGGCCTAAGGGCAGCAGCAATTAGTGTGACCAGATGCAAAGGATTCCTGTGCTTTTAATAGGGATAGAGAAGAGAGGATTTCGGCAAGGGTAACTTGTCAAACGTGGGTGAGAAAACATCTGCTGGAAATCCCTCTACTATACCATAGGTGAAGGTATATGAGTCCTATCTTCCTTTGCACCTGGTTCTTCTAACAACAGCCTAGATCTTGAAGAGGCTCAAGTGCACACAGGTTTCGCATAGTTACTTGTGAAAAACAAGTCGGCCATTTCTGGATTTCCATAACTGCTTTTAGGAAAGCCATCTGTTCACCATTTTCAGGGTTACAGTCTTCAGCTTTGGGAGAACAAACACATTTCAGCTAAGTGGATGGTAATGCAGTTGCTTACAAGAGAGAGAGAAGGAGAAAGGACATGTGCCCCCATGGAATGCAAAAAGGATAGATAAAATTGCACAGATTGGATATGATGATATGTGCGAATAGATGCACATTGAGAAATCATGATTATAATCTCAATAGAAATTCTGCTGTTGGATTCTCATCACCCCTTACCATTAGCTATGTTGACTATGGGTGATGGAAACTGCAGCCCAACAATATCTCCACCCACTGCCAAAGGGAAGGATTTCTTATTTTACTTTATTTTATTTTATTAAAAATGTATTTTGTGGATTTTTAGCAATGGTTTTTAATTGTTGGAGTCTCAATCTGGAAAAAGCGTGGGATATAAATAAATTGGTAGTAGTAGTAGTGAAAGAGCCAGCAAAGTGTAATGGTTTGAGCATTGGACTATGATTCTGAAGACCAGGGTTCAAATCCCAAAGGGTGGAATATATATATATATATATATATATATATATATATATATATATATAGTAGGTATTAGTGGTGGTGGTAGTATTAGTAGTAGCATTGAAAGAGCCAGCATGGTGTAATGGTTTGAGTATTTGATGATGATGACTCTGAAGGCCAGGGTTCAAATCCCAGCTCGGCCATGTAAACCTGCTGGGTGACATTGGGCAAGTGAAACTCTCAGCCTCAGAGTATGTCAATGGTAAACCTTCTTTGAAGAAAACTTGCTGAAGATAGGTACACTTTAGGATGGTCATAAGTCAGAAATGTCTTGAAGACACACAACTAGAGTGTTAGTAGCAGCTGTAGTAGTAATGCAGGAGTGGGCAGTTCCACAGGGACCTAAACATTCCCAGCAGGCTGCACTATCATGTCAGCACATTGTATTTAGGTCTTTTTGGCTTTGGGGGCAGGGAGGCTAAGGGTTATAGGAGACTTGGAGGCTCTACAGGCTGCCCCTTTTCGCACCAGATTGGGGTCATGGCAACCTCACGCCACAGCCCTGATCCAGTCTTTCCAGGGTGCAAAAAGGAGCCGCAGAAAGCAGCTCCTTTTTGCACCCTTGAAATGGCGCTATAGCCACATTGCCACGGCTATGCAGCGCTCCTTCGGTGCTACATTGTATAGACACAGGCTGGAGGAACACCATGATGCCACATGCCATGCAGAGTGGTACACTGCATCATGGCACCTGGGGTGGTGTGCGTCATCTGAATGCGACACCCCAACTCTGCCCCCAGGCTGGCCTTAATGGTGGTCTGAAGAGGGCTTTAAGCAAGCAAGCAGTGCATTTTTAGTTGCCTTGGGGGTGTTTGGAATGATTTTTTCAAACTGAAAAAGGCCCAGATTTGGGAGTGAAGTCTTGGGGCTTCAAGAGTGTCCCTAGGGTTGGAGTACAACAATGCAGACAAGGATCACATGTAGCTATTCCCCAATATGAAGAGCTGTCCTTTTTGAAGTAGGACACATGGCCAGCCAGGTATGTGGGCTGCACAGGGGTTGCCAGCTTAAAAGTGTATCTTTTAACAGCTAACAGGAAATGAGAATGTTTATCTCCATGTTATGAAAGCATTGCCTGTTGGTTACAGCATGGCTGCACAATCCACTGGTCTTTCAGCACAAATGTACCCTGTTGTGACCCAAATAACTGTGGTCAAATACGAGTACTTCAGCAAAAGTTGAATGTTGGAGGTGCCATCACTTATTACGGGTATTGCCAATTGTATTAGCTTTTCATCATTTTAGCTTTTATGAACAGATGCCCTGTACTTGTAATTCCCCATTACTCTCTCCACTTCATCTGGTTGAATTCCATCTGCATTCATGCTGTTAAGGGTCACAGAGCCTTTTCCTTTAAAGGGATGAATGTCACATTCCCACTGGTGATGTGTGGCTAGATTTAAAATAATAAAGTATGACAGAAGAATGAAGAACTTGGGGATTTCTAACCTACTAATTCTCTGTTGGCCGCCAACTCTCAAGAGAGTAGCAATTCTCTTTCTATAAATAAATGAGTTCTAGGTTTTTAGATAATTCAGTCAGTGGACCTATGCAGAGCTGTCAGTTTGATTTAATGAGAGCGTTCTTTCCATACCTTGAATTTTAGTGATTGTAGCTGAAAATCTGAAGATAATTTCAGTAACTTCTTTCCCAAATAATGTGGGCTGGTTGTTCATTTGCTCAGGCAAGAGAATCCCTGCTTTTATATTGTTCCAAAATGGAAACAAACAGAGGTGATGTGGAAGGCCTGTGGTCAGCTTTTAAGGCTAAGTGAAAATAACCTTTACAACCCTATTTAGAAATAGCAAAGCTAGAATTAGTATTTTCAGAACTAAGGAGGTGAATTTAAAAAGAAGAGGATTGATAGTCCCCAGCTTTTTCTTATTGGCAGCTTCCATTTTAATTCTGCAGTGGCAGCCACCATTGGAGGCACTCCCTCCGCCCCAAAAAATGTTGTTACACTGGAGTAAAGTTCTCACCCAAATGGATGTACCAGGGAATTCATTCTTGGCCTTCCAATGGGTAGGGAGGCTGCTTTGCTTGTCTTGCCATCACCTTCTAAACCTGGACAAATGTTTTTAAAGGAAAAAAAACAGTTTTGAATTCTCATGATGGATATCATTTCTCATGTCCATAGCATGGTACAGACTGCCAAAAAGCGGTGTACCAGCACCGGTATTAGGGTTAGGAAACATGCACCATGTACATGCTCCCTAACCCTAGTACGTACCGCCAGCGGCATAATGTGGCACCCTGCCATTATGACATCACGCCCTCGCTGCATCCAAATGTGTTGGCCTAAGAGCGGTGCGAGAAAGAGCTCTGAAACGGAGCTCCTTCTGGCATGCACCTCATTCCCGCAGCCACCAATGGCTGTGGGAATGGCTCCAAGGACAAAGGGGCCAAGCAGCCCCTTTCTCCTCTGGCTGCGGCTGTTGGGGTGTCCTGGGGCATGGAACCCCAAGGATACCCCTTTTCCAGGCCACGGGGAAGCGGCATTTTGCCCCTTCTCCGTGGCCTGGAAAAGGTCCGGGTTGGAGCCACGGGCTGCCGGTGAGACTGCCCTGCCTCCAGCCCGGGAAGAAAAGGGGCAGCTGTAGACCGCCCCTTTTCCACCTTCTGTACCCCACCAATTTTGTCACTGTAATATGATGTGCCATTTAGTTATCCAAAAGGTTTCTCTTAGGCAGTTCCATGTCTCACTAACAATCGCATCTGACTTTCATATTATGTCAGTACAATTAGTTTACATGGTCAAGTAACATAGGTCCAAAACACACTGCAGAAATAATCCAGTTTGAGACCTCTTTAACTGCCCTGGCTCAAAGCTAGGGAATTCTGGAAATTGTAGTTTCTTGTGGCACTAGAGTGCTCTGACAGAGAAGGCTAAATGTCTCACAAAACTACATTCCCCTAGCATTGAGCCAGGTCAGTTAAAGCAGTCTCAAACTGGATTATTTCTTCAGTGTATTTTGGACCTTGGAGAGTTATTTTTTAAATTAATTCATTATGTAACCCTAAGGGGGGAAGGAGATAAGGGAGAAGAGAAACTCAGTGTGCATTACCACCTAGGTAGTCAAGGATTGTCAAAGTACAGCAAATGGGCTGCATGCAAGCTGTTAAACATGCAGTGATATTCTTTAAAAACATAGCCAAAACAGAGTTCTCTTGTTTCATTCATTCATACGTTGAATAGATAGAGGAAGGAACAAATTTCATTTTGACTTCTGTTCTTTTAGTGAACCTTTTCCATTTATGCAAGCCTAACATAGCCCCCAGCTATCAGAGGATAGGGGCAAGAATCATAACACCAGACCAGCCATCACATATCATTGGTAGCTTGTACTCTGGAATCACAAGGTAACTGTGTGGGCCATACAACAAAATACAATGAAATATAAAATCCTCAAAACAATGATCTGGGGTGGGGCAACTAAAAAGCACAAAATAAATCATGCAAGCTTTCAAAACTCCACTGGCTTCTTCATCAGGCGAAATATGTTGCAACATCAAATAGGGGAGGAAAACTTAACAGCAATAAAGTAACTTGCCATGGGGTCCTGACTGTCTCTGTCCGTTGTGAGGCCACAGCCCTCTTTCCTCACAAAGGACATAGACAACCAATGGCCTGAACAGACAGAGGGGAAAATAAATTATGGGTGGCAATGGCGCCAGCCCATTCCCCTGTCTCTGCACCAGCATGCAGTCCTCACACTGGTGCAATAGTTCACACTTTCTGTCCCAAACTAGATCAAACCAGGGGTTATTTTGCTCTGGTGTTTAACCCTGGAATGCAAATTCGTCATAGATTCCTCTCATGTTGGCCACATGCATCATTTAAACAGGTAGGTTTTGAAATGGGATGAAACCAAGTTTTATCACTTGTGTGGACAGCCTGCTGCTAATGGAATTTACATTTTACTGCCTTTTGCCCACATGGCCAAGAAGAGGAGTGGTCCCTCAAGACCAAGTTAAGTACAACAGAAATAAATCTGATGCAAAATGTAGGCCTGTGACTCTAATATCGTCACATTTATATTCCTTAATGACTTTTGAAAAACATCTTTTACCTGATGGAGAAGCCAGAGCTTCCAAAGCTTACTGCCCCCAACTGCACTCAGTGCATTTTACAGAAGGGGATGCGTAGTTTTGTGAGCTAGAGCTACTTCAGTTAGGAGCAACAGGTTACTTTAGAAGGCACTGAGCAGGTTGTGTGGTGCATGTATAGCTCTGACCTATAATAACTTTCAGCCACTCCCATCCTGTCTCTCAATAAAACTTTAAAGCCCATCAAAAGTCACTCCACATTCTTGCCTCCCTATGACTTAGAAAAACAAAAGCAATCTGACTTCCTTATGACAAACTACAGTAAGCTCTAGTTTATTTTTTCTCAGTTTTTAATATAAAGAACTACATCTAGTCATTTGGGCACCGCATACATTGTCACATCTGCAATACTGCATGTGCAATGCTGATTTTTAAAAAGTAAATAAAATAATTTATTTGCAGCCATTTAACAGAGCAAGCACAACGTCCACAAGAGGAAAAAATCTTGAAATTTGTTAATTTAGTATATATGTGTTTTATATCCCACAAATGAACATCACAGGAATCTAAACCTGTTCTTTGGGAGGAGGGAGTCACTAAAGGCAGTGTTGCTCAAGCTAAGCAGATCTCTTGTCTGCTTAGTTCTTTGATAGGAGCTCATGTAGGAACCTGACAAATGCCATCTTGAGCTTCCTGGAGGAAATGTGTTATATAAATGTCATAAATGAAAAGCCTCATGTTTTTCACATTTCCACAATCTCTGCACCATATATATGCATGTTCCCTATTCTCTCTCTTTTTTTTTTAAATGTTTTTGTGGTTTTTTTAAAAAGCATTTATATGTTCATAGGCTTCGTTTTCCCATTCTAAATTTTTTCCCCTTACCTATCCCCCTGCAGTGATCTCAGAACTATTATGTTATTTTCCTGCTGCTCATGAAAAGAGAGTTCTTAACAAATTGCAATAACTGAATGAGTGGCTATTATATGCCCTGGCTATTAAAGGATTCTGATTGAAGCCTGTTGAGAATGACTCATCTTTTCCAGTTACCTAAAGACTTCACAGGAAGCCTCCAGAAAAAAATCTCTGGGTGATTCAGAACCTCCTTTATCCCACAATTTAGGGATGAAATAAAATGGCAAATGTGGAAAGGCTGGGTGATGCTCATAGGGGATCCAGCCAAAAATGGGCAAAATACAAAAAGCATGGTGTCTCGAATGAAGGCTGTGTCTTTTAAGCACAAAAAATCTAATAATTGATACAGTGGTGTCACAAAGCTTTACATGAACTCAAGGCTGTGCTGAGAGGAAATGGAGCTTTAATCCTTAGTTCAACCGGTTCTGTACCAGGCAAAAAGAAAGAGAAGTCTCTATTCAGTGAAATGGGCCTTTGAGGCCAGGCAGGGAAAAATATTAGACAATCACACTATCAAAGATAATGAACACTGCAAAACCTGTGGATTTGCGATGTAAAATCTCTGCCTCCTCCAGTTCCTAGGAGGAAAAAAAACACAGTCATGATAAGTTAAATAACATACAGTTTGATGCACTTATATGACACACAAAATCTGTTGCCTAAGGCAGTTGCCTTATTCTGCATTTTAGTAAGACTGGTCCTGAGATTCTACTTTTCTCCTGTGAATCCCTTAGTTATAATCATACTGGATGCTACCACAGCCTCTGTCTTGTGCCCTTTCTGAGGTGTGGAAAAGAGTGCAAGATAGCTTGGAAATTTACAACAAAAGATACCACAATGTTAGAATCAAAGGCCACTTTAATATTTTGGTTTACTGCCCTTGTTATATTAATGGATCAGACTCAAATTCAGTGTAAAAAGGGCATCAAACTGTACATTATTTAACTTATAATGACTGGTTTTTTTACTGCTAGGAACAGGGGAAGGCAGAGATTTTATGCCTCGGATCCACAGGTTTTGCAGTGTTCATTATATTTAATACTATGGTTGTCTAATATTGAAAAAGAGTGCACCCTTAACCTGCAGCTCCTCTTAGTGATGAAACTGATCCATCAATAATACGCATCTTCTTTTAGTTAACACAAAATTTCCACTTCAACTGCTTAAATGTTGCAGCCCCGGGCATAATGCTGTAACTTCTTGAGAACCCAGATATTTCTCTTTTGGGTGACTAGTAAGAAGGGCAAAGCTACCTGTGGTACTCCATGCTTTGTTAGAGACTGCATCAGTAATATTAGGCTTGGGGAGATTTTAAATGGGATTGCAGCATAAAGGGTGGAAAGGTTTAACCATTCCATACACAAGCTGTGATCTTAGTGACCGTGCTGAAATTCAGTGTAAAAAGCATCCCTCTTAAACAACCATGTTTCTAATGCCTACTACTAAAAACTATTTAAAATACTGGAGATTAGCTCACTTTCTTTTAATGTGCCTTAGTCCTGACAGGATAAAGGCACATTTATTTTTAAAACAGGTTTTATTGTATTCACCTATGGCCAGGCGAATGCATTCCGGATGCCAGCCAGACTTATTCTCTAGCTTTTCAAGAACAGGGTTTTCCCATTCTTGAAAAGGTGCGGGATAAGCCTAGCTAGCAACCAGGTTGTAAATGAGATGCGTTCATCTGTCCATGCGCAAATGCTATAGAACCCATTTTAAAAATAAATGTACCTTTATCCCATTAGGAGTGCACTAATCTCCAGTGATGTGATTGCTAACAATGCTAACTAATGTCCGTTTCTGCACAGAACATTCTCAGTCGCAAAGACAGTACACACCAATATTTTCTTGGATGAAGTTTCCATAAATTCCTGTTGTCATACAGCCATACTTAGGGATCACAGTTACACGTATCAGCACTGTTTGTGAGAAAACAAAATCAAGGCTGAAGTTTTTTCTCATCCCCTCTTGGAGGGAAATTGAACTCTCATTTCAGAACAATTTGTTTCTTGTTTGTTGGTTTCTTTGTTTGTTTGGGAAGATTTCGTGTTTAAAATTGATGACAAATTCTGTTGAAATTAATTAGAATTACCATCCCAAACTTCAGATTAATGCTAAAGAGACAATACTTTTTAAAAATAATTTGAAAATATGCACTAGAAAGCAAAATGATTGTTAGCCAATGCATGCAATTTCAACAATGACTCTCTGATTTCTGTGTGAAACTCTGGCCTGTTACAGACTGCCAAAATAAAGCTGCTTTGTGTCTCTTTGGAGGTATGCTGTTTAAATGATGCATGGGTCCTAAGAGTCCGGAGGTCGCGCCAAAGCCACACTCCATTCCTAAGCACTGGAGGGCAGCTTTGGTGCAGCTTCAGGATTCTTAGGATGCATGCATCATTTAAACAGCATACCTCCAAAGAGACCCGAAGCAGCTTTATTTTGGCAGTCTGTACCAGGCCTCTGCAAATTTGACAGATATGTGGATAGGTAACTATCACATCATCCAATTGTTGTTGTTTTTTTCCTTTTGTCGCAATGTACATAAGTACTTTGCTGGATCTGAAAACGAAAGGAGTGAATTAATACATTCATGAAAATAAATGGTTTGAGAACTCATCAAACCACGTATTTATAAATGTTGCTTTAAATTTCCAAGAAACTGTCTGATTTCTAATGACATAGTGTGATCTCATATTGTACTCTTTTACTCAAAATATTGATTTCAGTAGAAATGGAGATCCGGTGGCTTTTGCTTCACAGCTGAATATGGGCATGGTTGTCCATCCTGTGAAAATAAACACTGTGGGATGATTTGCAAACAGACACTAACACATCAAGGCTAGATCTCAACTTCTGTGTTGTTATTTGAGGGAGACAATACCAAAGTATGAGTGAGAATTACAGATATCCTACCACAGACAGAACTTTCATTTCAGCTTCCATCCATCCAGCTTGCAAATTTAAATGTATCCCAGGATATTTATGCATTAAAATACTGATAGTTTGGGAAATATAATACCCACCCACAACCTCACTACAGTTTATGAATGGCATTTCAAAGTTCAACAGAGTGTGCAAAGAAAAAGGCCCATTCGGAACAAACTTCAAAGAAGGAGTATATTCAAAGTTAAATTGCAAAAAGCAATAAAGTGAAGAGCCTTGTGTAGCTATTTTCCATACACCACATAATAACTAGCAATGTTTGCTTTGTTGGTCATAATCACCTTTGTTTGGGCTAGGCCTTTGGCATGGATTCCTTACTCAGTCTATTCACCCATGTTTATTGTTGCAAGTGTACCCAAGAAACACATGTCTTGAAACAACCATTTACTCTCCATAAACAACATCTCTGATGAAGAAGGGGCATATTGTGTGCTATATTCTATGGAAGCCACTGAATTACAGAAATCCAGATAATCTGCCCTTTCTTGTTACACATATATTAACATCATTTTTTTACTTTTAAGTGATAAAAGTAAAAATGTGCTACACACAGAGAGACACAGAAACAATAAGTAAATGTTCATTTAGTGTTTTGGGAATCATCAATTGCTTGTTCTTGTTTAAATGTGGCAGTGATGTATTGTCCAAGTGTCTCATAGACAAAGTCCAGTAATGGATGTTCGTGCTTTATGTTTTTCTCCATACACATCTGTTTAGAAACAAAGTACAACAAAAACTGTCACCAGATGTAAATAACAAATCCTGATTTTTCCCGATATATGCAGCTCCTCCAAAGTTTGATAGGATATGGCCGAATATATCTTCCCTTGGGGTTTCTAACCCAAATCAAGGTAGGATCCTGTAAAATTCCTATAGATCTATAACTTTAACTGCTTTGAAAGAATCTCAGGTGTTGGCTAAAAGGATGAAAAAAACTTTTTTCCTCTATTGGGACTAAGAAAAAGGCATACTGTCCTAAACAACCTACAGAGAATTATTATGATAAAAATGAATCTAATATGAAAAGGCTTTATGTTAACATGAACATATCATCTTCACTTGAAGTTATAAGCACTTTTATAGCGTTAAATGTAATGTAAGTCCCTAGAGAAGACTGAAATTGTATAGGCAATGTCATTTGCATGATAAATAAATTTTGTCTTTGGACTTTCAGAGTGTACAAGATATCCCCTATGTCTCAATGAAATAATATCTTAATGTCTCTCTGTTCTGCTTTGTTGTCTTAATTGAAATGGATGTTATTTCAGTTGGTATTCAGAGCTAAGGCTGCACTGAGACAGACTTAACAGTGATGGTAGCAAACCATCTTCTGAGGCAATTTCTTTGAACAATGCAGCATTTTCAGATAGCTGAGCTTTTCTTTTCTCTCTCTCTCTTTCCCCCCACTTCAGTTTTTTTTTTCCTCCATGAGGTCAGGTCACATTATAGATTGCTTCCCATATTCCCTCTTTCTCTCTCTCTCTCTCTTTCTGTCTGTGTACACACACACATATGTGCATCTGTGCATGCTTAAAGCTTTACATTTCCACAAATACTGACAGCAGTATTTCTCTCTGAAATCCCTAGTGCATGACTTCCACATCTAAATTCCAATGACATTCGCGCACACAAAATTTACTGACAGACTGTGGCATGTTGATTTTTCCAAAAAAATGAAATGGGTGTGGAATTAAAAGGAAAAAGGTGTTCATGTGTGAGAGAGAGAGAGTGAGTAAGTGAGTGAGATTTCCAGCATGTGTTCTTACAAGGTTTTTACATAGCAACTTCATTCAGTTCGGTGTACACCTGTTCATTACTTCATGTGGAATTATCCTATTTCCCTACTTTTAAAGCAAACAATATGTGCTGACAGGTTGCCACCATTATACACAGGACATTCCTTTTAAACTCTAATGAATACAGATGGAGGATAAAATGAATATAAGAGGATCCAGGAAATAGCTTCTAAACTAAACAAAATGTATTAGCAATTTGTTGGAGAGCTAGATTGGAAAGGCTGCAGTCTTAGCCCTTGATCATAATGATGAAATTGAGACTGCCCTAGATACATACATTACTGACAGCTAGAAGTGCTTTAATCAAAGAGATCCATACTATTTTTTTTAAAATGCAAGTCCCTTGAAGAGGTGTAGACAGTAACAAAGGGAAGTATGGACATCATGCTTGCAGGAATTACTCTGCTTTTTACTAAAACTACAAAATCTACAAACCAGAGATTAGGGGGAAACAATTTGCTTTGAATAGCAAAACTGAATAGAGTTATGGTCCTTCCAATCAATTCTGTTTACCCCCAAACTTTCTTCATTTCAGCAGTATAATTTAGGGCAGGAGGGAGTCATTTTGTTTCTCAGAGTTTACTAACTGGAGTTCAAATGCTTTCATTATATGCTATGAATCCCATACTGATCATTCCAAATCTACCTTCAGCCCATCCCTGCAATATCACATCATTATATAAGCGATTTGCAATTGATGGTAATGCATTATACAATATTAATGTATCATTTTAATGGATTTTCTTGGTTAAATTCTAATAAGACTGCCCAAAGAATCCTAAGCAATACAGATTTCAACACTATGGTGTATTGCTATAATTGTGCTACAGAATACCACTTTGTGTACATTTTTGTTCTTCCCTGCCAAACTGTGAATGCTTTGGCTATTTTGACCATTCCCAAAGTGAGCTATAAACAGAACACAACAGTGGAGAGAAACACTGTAAACTGGACAGTTTGGGATACTGCAGAAATGCTCCTGTAAAGCTGAATAATGAAGATATATGCATCCCTCAGTTTCATTCTCATTCAGGCATTAATTAAAAGCAGTTTAATAAAAATACAACACAGCAATAGTACTGTAGTCATTGTTGTTCCTACCATTGTAATATATAACTAAGTGGCTGAGATATCGGCTTTAGAGGAGTGCCATGTTAAAACTTAGCTTTACTGTAGCTAGTGATAATGGCTTGAGTGAGAACTTTGATTTTGTTTTTAATTACAGGTTTTATTTCATTTTGTTCAACTGTTCAAACTGTTTTAAATGGGTTTAAAATATTTAAAACATGTTTTATTGATAGTACGCCACCCTCAGATGTTCAGGTGTAGGGGGCAGGACAGAAATATTGAAATAATAACTGTTAACATTTACTTTGTTATCTCACCCTTCACTGGATAAGGTGGTGTCACATGTTATATATCCTGTGTGTTATGATTCTCAATCCCTTCTTCAGATTCTTGCCAATATCATATTAAACTGTGTGCGGTAGATCCTTGTCACTTCTTCTCTTTCAATAGAATGCCATTAACTTCTTGCAGTATACTGGAGATCCTACCCATATTCTGTTACACCTAATCATTTTGCGAGGAGAATATTGTGTATTTCCTAGACTGACATTTCCCACAATATATTTTTTTAAATGGCCACATTCTGCAATCCTTCATTAGCTAAGCACATTGTCTCAGAAATGTGACCTTCTCAAGAGTGTCCATGTTGCCTTTATAACTGTGCATATAAGAGCTGTGTAGAGTAGCTATTTTTCTGACTAGCTTAGAACTTCTCCTTTTATCACAGTCCGCCCGATTACTTATAGAGCAGTGCTTTCTAGTGGCATCTTAAAATGTATTTTGGGCAGCAAAACATGAAATGCAGTAATCTGCATTTTAAATAATAACCTTTTAAAATCAATCAAAACATTAGTTTGTTCCAGTGCATAATCTTTCCAATACTTTCTTTCAGTTGCTCCAAAATTAGCTTTGTCTACTGTTTCTTCTGTTCAAGTTGCAGTACCCAAGAGAGGTAGGAATTCTTGCATTCATACAGTGATTCCCTAGTATTTGTTCTGTGTTGTGTAAAAAAAAATCGCACTGTATGAATCTGGAATAACTGTGGTGTGTGCCTAGAATCATCCCATTAGTGAGAGATGCATATTGAGCAAAAGAATTCAGTATTACTGAGGACATGAACCATGAAGGAAATAAATAATTATGAGTTCTAGATTGTATCTTTTAAAAAATAAAATAGCAGCAACTATTTTTAACCAAAGTGAAAATGAATAATATTGTAATGGTTTTCAAATGTTTCTATACTTTAATATTGCTACTAATTTCAAACAATAAGATAGGAACTGTCATCCAGCAAATCAACATTGGTCACATCAAGAAGCATTGATTCTATGTATGATTTATAAAGCATTATATATACCCAATACACACACACACTATGTATTTTTTTTACAATACTAATTTCTGACATCGAATTCAGAAAGATGGGGAAAGTGGTTATGCCAGAAAAATCTGCTTCTTTGAAGATATTGGATGACTGGGTGGGTGGGTGCATGGGTGGGTTTGGTGGTGACTATCCATTCTTTTCAGTGGGGTTCAACTGATGCATCCAGCCCCCTTCTTGAGAACATTCACTGAACTTATTGAAGTTCTTGGGATTTCCCTTGAAAAACTCAAGTGTTTTTCCTAAGAAAGAACCTGTCATTTTTCTCCCCTCAAATTTTGCTTTAAGAAAAACTGCATTGTAACTCTTGCCATGTCCTGGTGAATTGTGTTCATCCTTTGGATTCTATGTGCACTGAGATCATTTCAATATTTTCTCAAAATAATGGAATTGCATTGACATTTTGAAAGCATAGCACAGTTGCCTTGACAGCTCTCAGACAGCCTGTCCCAGCTGAGCATCTGTCATTCATAGACGGGAAGTGGCTTTGCTATTTATTATTTTGCCTGAGTCTTTTATCTGGTTTCTAATTTGTATGAATTAACAGTTCTCGGTATGCCGTTAGTCATGGAATGGGAGTGGCCATGGCACACTACAGGTGGATTAACAAAAAATGACCTTAGTTTTGCCCCAGGGGGTGGATAATGAGGCACAGTGTATATTGTGAAGCTGCAGCAAATTATATCTAATGATGATAACAAAAGCCAAATTTGTTTCCTAGTTTATATTATACAAGGGAGGGCGCTTGAAGGTTTGTGTTTGATATGACAGGGAGATGGCAACTAAAAATATGTTTCTTGTGATAGAATAATCTTAACTGCATATAAAATATCAAATGGAAACATTTTGGAATGGCAGAGGACCACCTATGAAAATGTTGATGCTTTACACTTGCTTTAGCTGGTGAGTACCAGACCACGAAGAAGGAAATGGTAGCTTCTCCAAAAATAACAAGATAATTAAAACAGGGGAGATGCAACAATACTAGTAGAGATTTATTATACTTGTAATCAAATGTAGCCCTGTGGAAAGCACAGAAAGTAGCCATTTTAGTCCTGAAGAATAATGGAAGTGAGTAACGGGTATTATGCGAAAGTGAGACTGGTGGGCAGGAGGCACTGCACATTAGAGCACTGATCCTACCTCCTCTTATTTGTCCAACTCCAGTTTTGAAACTTAGATCCCATTAAGCAGAATAAGGCAGCAGATGTTGAGTGTCATAGAAGGGAAACTAATTGTTAGTTCTTTAATTTGTTATTGTTGTATCTTGAGTGGCAGCGTGTCTTACTGTTAAGGTGTGATCAATCCAGGACTGTCAATCAAATGTGACGGCAATCAGGAAGAAACAAAGCAACTGTACTTCTGTAACAGAATGACATACTGTACATTGAACACTATGAGAGAAAACGGATGCAGAAAATAAACAATAAAAGCAAAAGGAAGTTTACACTCTTCCCTTGCTGTAAAACTGTAAGAACTTCCATGTTATGATAAACATTGTTGAAGGGACACAGGTATCTAGGGTAATACCATACTCCTCACCCCACTATTACCTCAACAATTATATACAGTAAATAAAGGAAAAGGTCTGTGCCCATAAACTATGCTAGCAATAATCTGTGTTATTACATTGTGAAAGTTCATGTTATCAACTGATCACAAAATTTCTGGCGTTGATTTCCACAAAAGGCAGCTTTTGCTACCCTGCCTCATGCAACAAAATTCCTTCAGTTGGTCCAGATGTCCTTCCACAACAATGTTTTGCTGAAGAAGACACTTGTAGGCCTGATAGGGACCCTTTGTGAATTATATCCAGTCCTTAGGCTGACAAGATAATGTCAGTTTAAAACCTATAGCCTTTCAGGTGTTTTTGAAGTCCAGCTTCCAGCTTCCACTAAGTCTATCCAGAAGTAGTGAGAGATGATAGTAATTGTAGTCCAACAGAATCTAGAGGGTCCTAAGATGACCATCATACTCCTAGTTCAATTGGTTGACATCACCATTGTTTCTTTTATGTCTTCAAGGCCCCTTGCATAACATACCTTATTTACCACTATGTCTCCTGTCTTGTACACCGCCACAGGTCCTCAGCAGCTGCTGCAGCTGAACTATTCCTGTTTCCCTCACGCAGAGGTGGTGTTGAGCCGTGGCTCCCATGGCCATTGTACTAGTCTTTGTAGTGGAACTAAAGAAACTAGTCATCTTAGTGGAAATATCCTCTCTGGCCTCAGTATATCGTTTTGTTGTGGTGGTGTAAATGTGCTTATTTCAGCTAGTTAAAAGAATTATCATCCCCCCCACCCCTTGTAACCTACACCGGTTTAGTATGACTTTTGCCAGAATGCCAGGAAATGATTCTGATGCAAAATGTAGAGCCTGTCGGTATGGGAGAAATTAGTATGTCCCCAATTTAATTGTGGTCATAAAGGCATTTGCTGTATTTTATCTTGGATCTAATGTTTTAAGAGGTCTGAGGCGAACAGTATCCCAAAGGTATAACTTGTCGCATTGCAGTGTTGCAATGGGGAAATAACAGCACCATCCACCTTTGCTGGGATTCTAAATGAACATAAATTCTATTCTGGATAGGATGTGCCATTCTTAGCACTGAGCCACCTTCTGCCAGTTTACAGAATTTCTAGGGGTTGGAGGTTAAAATTAGGCAGAAGGGACTGCAGGCTAGTCACTGGAGCGCAGCCATGTCCACAGCCATGTCCTAAAACCTATGCTAACTCTTCCCATAGATCTCCCACTCTCCCATCACGTCTCCCATTAACTACATGAGGTTGCTGATATTCATTTGGTTCTTAGCAAGGATCAATGTGACACATTTCCCCCCATTGAATCTTGTGTAGAAACAAACCACATTCATCTATTGCCTCAAAAGGACGGTGCAGGAAAAATGTGGTTTGGATCTTAATAAGTAGGTAGCTCTCCTGCATACAAAACAACATAACTGCTCCAAAGACATACCTTTCTTATTCTACACCAGCTATTCTTTCAGTGCCAGCATTTCATTTTTTTTTAACCACAGGAAAGTGGATATCTTGCACTGACTCCAGGATCACATGAGTAGTGTCATCATGGACTTTGACCTTCTTCACCCCAAGGGTTCCAGGAGAATAAGGTTTTTGCTTCTTTTAGTATCTCAGCAGAAGTTCCCCAAGTACAGTTTTTGCCATTACAGTATTGCAGTCTCTCCTGTGCAGCCACTATTCTGCCATTTAAAGTATGCATGTGGAGATGGCAAATATGCAACCTGTGTGCACTGTGATGCTGTTTGCTATAATTTACTAAACAGGAGCATTCCTATCTCCTTCTTATAAAAGTAGCTTGCAGTGTTTCACACAGAAACACCATGTGTGGGGTGTTCTGAGATACAGCATAACTAGATTGTATCATATAGTTCTGTAAATTATAGTAATGATTTCATGGAAACATATGGCCAGAAGGCTGTTCACATTTGTCCATTAAGAACTTACAGGAATCTTTATACATCTATCTCTAGAGGACCATGAGGCCAAAGGTGTGGCTCTTCAGCTATCTGTCCTTAAATCATTGAATGCTTTAGATATTGATATCAGCACCTTGAACTGGGCCTGGAAATGGACTAGAAACCACTTCTGATGATAAAACACTAATGTAGTGTGAATCATACTGTACAGTTTCATTTAACAGTCTTGCTGCTCTCTTTTAGATTAGCCAAACCATTTCTGAACTATTTCCAAACTGTCCTCTGTATGCAACACAGTGCTGTAATCTAGCTAGTAAATTACCAGAGGTAACTGGGTTTTGTTTTTTTTAAAGTGTGCATTACTACAGTAACCCTATATCTGTCCAGGCTAAGATCTCAACTGGTATGGCAGCTTAAGCCAAAAAACACTCATTTTACCCACTGCGTCTTGGGCATCCAGTAGCAATGCCAAAACCAAGAGCCCTCCCAGACTGGAAGCCTGACACTATAGGAATGTGGGAGGGCTGTCACAGGGCCCACCAATATTGGGCGGGAGGATCCAAATAAAGCTGTTTGCTCCCACAGACCCCTAGAGTGTTTGGGAAGCATTGTGGTACATTTTTATCCCCTGCTTTTGGGCCAGTTTAGACCAAAGAAAGGCCTTTTTTCCAACAGAAGGTGACCCAAAAGGTGACTTGGAGATGACTTGCTGTTGCAAAAAAAAGTTTCTTCTGGGCCTAAAAGCGACACAGGAACCCAAATGTGAAATCATCTATTACACCCCTTAAACCATTGGGGAGCATGTGGGGGCAAACCAAATCAAATTTTAGGAGATACAAACCCCTTCCCTGGGGGAAATCTCCTAACCCCTGGCAATTGCTTGCCTCACTTTAGGAGTAGTGCAACCTTCTCCAGAGCAGGTTGGACCAGAGTTTTAAAAAGTAATTTTATTGAACTGCAGCCTCCTGAATACTGAACCATAACTGCCAAAAGGATGCTTAGTGATCAAGAATTCAGAGAACTAAAGTCCAAAACATTTAATTTTCAATCTCTATGCAGATGATCACCTCCCTAACAGGATGTCCATCTCATCTGTAGTGCCTTTCACTGGATTTCACATTGGCCCTCATCCAGGCCATAAATGAGACTGATGTTTTCTCGATATATTCTCTGTGTGTACACATGTAAAAAAAATTGAGTTTTGTTGTTGTATGTTTGTGATTTAAAGTCAGAAAAAAGAATTACAGAAGTCCTCTCCATGGGTTCTTACATACATTTATTGAATATTGAACAGGCTGTTGAGTGCATCTAAAAGTCAGCCCAGTGCATTGTCTCTTTACATATTTTATTTACCTATGTATGCTAATGCTTCATTGAATCCCCCACTCAGTAAAATGAACCATGAATGAATCCCTGCTCAGTAAATCAGATAATAGTCTCTATCTGCTGCAGAAAGGGCAATTGTTTTTCCAACTGTTATTCTTTTCTATTTCCTTACTATCTCTGGATTTCACATAGAAATTATGGAAACTAGGGACCAGGTAGACCAGAAAACTCAGCCTGTAGTATTGGACAGATATTGGAGAGATAGATCGTATAAGTGGTAGTTGATAATATCAGATAGATGTTCTGCCCCAAAATACTAATTATGTGTCATAGGTTGTTGAAATTGACATCTCACAACCTAGACACTGGGCAGTGTATTTAAATCTCTTAATCCAATAGCAGAAGTGTCAGATACAGGTCCTCCCAAATCTTCTATCCTAGCCCAGCTGTGATGCCACATATCATCCTATCTAACAGAGCAAGTAAATCAAAACAACATAACAAAGGATAAGTAGGAGTCACAATTGCTTTCTATTCCACCTCAGAAGGATGAACATGTTGTTGTTCTTGTTGACTGCTGCTAAGTCGATTTCACTTATGGCAAACCCTGTGAATGAGAGACCTCCAAGTCACTTTGTTATCAACAACTCTGCTTAATCTCAGTTTAATCGTCTTGAGAAGCATATTTTAGGGGTATTTTATGGGCCTTATTTTTGTTTCAAAAAGGGGAAAGAGACTGGAATAGAGTGGTTGCCCCCTCTTGCTGTGAAAATCACCCCAAAGCTTAAACACACTCTCTCTTCATAGCAAATAGCAGCGTTGGGAATGCATTTCCTCCTTTCCCTGGAACCACAGCACAGTGGAGGAAATTCAACCCATACTCCTCGTATACCATAGTCCCGGTTTTAAAAAAAATGCAGAGCAAGAGAGAGAAAGAGAGCATGAGAAATATCATACATGACTTTAATATACCGTATCATCTAGTTTGGGACTTGAAGGAACTTATCTAATGTCTGGGTCATGAAGTGGTTATCACCACAGGCTCACATTATCAATTTCCCTTAAAAGAATATTGACTTTGGATTAGCTTAAAGATACATAGGCAACCTAATATGTGAAGACTTGTACTTTGGGTTAGTGGGGCTGTTTTCTTATCTGAAGTGGTTCTTTTCCCTCTTCCTCCAATAATCTCGACATCTTCAATGGAACAAAATATAGGCTGCACTTCTTTCATTACACCTAGAACTGCTGTTAGCTGCTCACGTAAAAATCAGAGACACTAACCAGCCGAGAGACATTCAGTATTAGAATTTCTCAAACAGTTTTTCCACTTCAAAGTTCATGGTCATGAATTATTATTTGGCTTGATAACTTTGCCAATGAGATGCTAACCCACTTTGTTACAATTGTAAAGAGGAGGTCTGTCTTTGAACTCTTCAGTCTCCTCCTATATTATTTTCATTACTTCACTGTCCAGAAGAAGTCATCCCATAGTTGACAGACAGCCACTAAATCGCTAATCGGGGGCTTTAAGTATTATTATTTTTAAAGGAAATCAGCAGAACAGCTGATCAAAGACATAGCTAGAAGGAAGGATGGAAAATACAGCTCTTACACATAAAGCTTCAATTACAAAATTAAATAATTGATGAAAATTACTTTCTTCTAGGTAGCTCTAGGCTAATGTGATTGGGGTGCTTTGGGTGCTGTTTCCCCTTTCCAAGTGTCTTGATGAGTCTGAGAATGGCTTTTATAATTAGACCATTCTCAAGAGCATTTCCCACTGTCATTCAGTCAGGTCATGTGGCTGCTTACCCAAGGATGAGTGCATGCCTTGTCAAGCTTTCCACCGTCAGTGAACAACTTGAACACTTAATAAAAAACCTCGTTTCCTGGATGAAATATTTGCCATAGCGTCCTGCCTGAAAAATGGGTTTCCTGAAATGTAAGAAGTCCAGATGGCGAGGATAACACATTGGCAAGATTTTTGCATAGTTTTTGCCATCAAACCTATTCTGTGCAGAAATATGCAAACACTATGTGTAAGAACTGTAGCTTTGTGCACAAACCACAGTTTCCAGATTACCTGGCGGGGGTTGCACATAAAGGGTGTACACACAAAACTAGCTGCATGATTTTGTCTACAAAAAAAAAAAATCTTGCACAAAACAAACCACATAGCTCTCAACAAGCAGTGTTTTTGTGGGGGGGGGACCCAGCAATGTATTTCTGCACAGCATAATTTCTCTAAATATATTGGGAATGTGCAAATATCAGGTGAGAACGCCACAAAAAATTGTTTCTTCACAGAGGCAAGAAAGCTGCAGAAATTATTCACCCTCCTTTGCAAAAATGAAATGGTGCAGTCCCTTGTCTCTGATAAGTAGTCCATTTGTAGCACTTTCATGGGATAGACCAGTGGGGTGTATCTTTCACATGCAGAGCTAATACAGTAGGTACGATAAAAGTACTATTTCTTCTAATTCAGGAAAGGAGAGCATATGGCCCTCCAGATGTTGCTGGACAGTTGTTCCCACAATTCCTCACTATTGGCTATGCTAGTTAAGAATAATAATAGGAGTTTTAGTCCAGTAATATCTATAGGGGCACATATTCCTCATCTGGTTACTCACTGAAATTTAATTAGAAATAAAGGCTGGGAATTAACTCAGAGTTATCAGATTGCCATACTAAAACCAGAATAGGGAGAAGCCTACAGCAAGCTACTAAGATGTTCAGCATATGGTTTTGGCAAGATATATTTCCCATGCAGAGGTAAGTAGGTAGATCTTCTATATGCCTTTTTAAACATCTTTCTGAGGTTATGTAGTACCAGTTCTGTGGTTTGTTCACATCCCTTTGACCTCTGGCAAAAGATAGATAGGGGAAGAAACCACCCACATTTGGTCCCTGTATTGCTGAGGCAACCTAATATGTGAAGACATGCACTTTGGGCTAGTGAAGCAATTGGTTCAGAGGGACAATTTTCTGTACCTGTGGCCCTCCAATGCCAAAAGTGTCAAAAAACAAAAATCTGAAAGTGGCCAGTAGTCCACTTTTGGTTTCGAAAAACAGGCATTTTTTGTTATGTTAAATAGGCCTTTGTGACCTATTGCAAAGGGGGACTGCCGTTCCTGAAGGATGGTTCATGAAATCTGGTGAGTTCAAAGAATACATACCTTGGTGGGCCACATGCATCCCTAGGCAACATCTTCCCCATCCTTACTATGCCCAAACTGGCTTTCAGTCTTGTGGAATAAGTCAAGGTAACATTACTGCCAACCAAGTATTAATCAATACTTAGAATCATGGCTGAAACGCTGAATTTGCTGAGTATCTGTGATCAAGTTATTTTTCCTTAGCCTGCTATTGAAATAGTGATAGGCATCTCCTGTTTTCTCTTGGCAAGAGGTGATAAATGTTATTTGAATGGTTTGCCTTGCTGAGAGATTGCCATTTCCTCTCTGCTGAATCTTTCTGAGTCTCCATGATTTCTTCATAACAGACTTCATTCGCATGTTAGACTTTTACCTTCATACAACTGAGAATCTGACATATTGAAGGAAATAGTATCCCCAAATACTACACGAGAAAGTATTACTTAATCTGGTAGAGGTATGCACACAAAGTATATCCTCCCTTCTTACATTGTCAAATGCTTTCAAGAAACATGCCCTCAGTTTGATCCACCCGTTTATGACGATTTCTGTGAAAACAGTCAGTGTGAACATGTGATGGGAGGCACTGGACATGAAGGTGAAACAAAAAACTTTTCACATCCTAAGTGATCATACTACTCACCTCAAAAGTTTCTTTTTTTTTTTCTTAAGAATTTTTAATCTTACCCTTTCAAAGATTTCTCTACACATAAAAGTGACATAATGCAAGATTTAGCAAGGATGAAAATAAAATCTAATGTCTAGGGAAATAAAAGAAATTTCATACCTGGGACCCCACCATACAAAAGTCTCTCCATATGATGGGGACTATCTTAATGTACAGACAGGCTGATGTGCACAGTAAGTAACCTTCAGGGGCTTTGGTACTAATAACAGGCATAGCTCTTACTTTACAAACCAATTCTTGGAAGTGAGTCCAGGGATAGACTAGGAGTCAGTGTAGCCACTGAAAATAAGAAGAGACTGCCTGACCCTAATTCTGAGAAGAAAATCCAAAGGTTGCTAGGCTGCCTCTCCCAATAATTCTCACCTTTGTTTATGCTGGCTATGGCTGATGGGAGTTACAGTCCAAAAACATCTGGACAGTAGCATGCTTCCCACCCTTGTGTTAGGTAATAGGCTAGCAGTTATAGTTTTAATTCACTAATAATTCTAGAGAGTCTTCAAAGTCAGCTCCATGTAAAATACATTGAAGTATTCTAACCTGGAGGTTACTTGCTTATTGATGGTTTATGACCATGCAGTCTCATTTCTCATTGCTAAAATCTGTTGGAAAACACTCAAGTCCACGGGGACCAGCTGAACCTCTTGTTGTGAAGCTGGGTCCATTGGCATGCCTAAACTGTAAACCTCATGGTTCAAAGTTGTGTAGTCTCATCCAGAATAAGTTGCACAGTAAAGGGCATTATCCTTACAATTCGAAAATTCCTATAGTGTGTGCAGATCAGAGATTAGTCCACCTGGATTACTTTTGATATGAGACTTCCACAGCATACACTGTTACGCAAAGTGGAGGAAACCCTTAAAACCAGTGAAAGGTTTACAGCTGCAAATGCTTCAGTTCCATTAGCCCTACTGAATATAAAGCTACTTTCAGTGCTATGTGATGGTTGTCTAATCATTCTAATCTGCCTGAAAATAGATACCACTTTCATAGCAGTGAAATATCTGTTGTTTTCCATGTATGCTACTGTAACGTTAATACACATGTTGTGCTGCTCTTCATTCATAATTTGTTCATGCTTCATATTTAGGGGGGGAAGAGCATGTGAATTGCTATGACTCTGCTACAGAATACCCTTTGTGTACATTTTTGTTCTTCCTTGCAAGATTGTGAATGCTTCGGCCACTCCAACCGGTGCAGTTACATCGATGTGCTCAGTACATTCATTTGTGTGAGCTGTAAACACAACACTAGAGGGCAGCACTGTGAGTTGTGCAGGCTGGGCTACTACAGAAATGCTTCTGCAAAGCTGGACGATGAAAATATATGCATAGGTCAGTTTCATTCTAATTCTGGCATTTTCTTCTCTGCCTTTTTTCAGCCGTTCAGATCTTTTTAGTGCATAAGCAAAGCCATTTCCACCCTATTTCTTCTTTCACCAGCTGAGCTGCAAGGAGCTCTCTCCATGGTGCAGATCTGTGTATCTTCCATGCATTCATTTTGAGTCTTGGTCCTCTAGTCTGAATACGTGACTAAGAACTGCATCTTACTATGAAAGCCCTGGCTAAAGACTGTAGACGTTTCTTCCAGGAAAATTACTGGTTACTCATAGGAAATCACCTGAATACCAAGTTTAGGTTAATGGGACCCAAGCCAGATACAACTGAAGGGCCACTACATAATCTGTGAATTGTGCAGTTCTGCTTTATAGAACCTTCAATGAAATACAGTAGGTTTGCACAATTTACAGATTGTAGTCCTCACTTGCTTATGCCAAGGTGTATAGTAAATTGATGACAACATATATTACTAATGTAATTTTAGTTTAATTTAGCAAATTAAACACATGCTAAGCCAGGTGTTGTCATATTCAAGATTGATCTGGGCAATCTGATCAGATGAGAGGCAATGATGAATTTATTAGCACCCTTTTAAGAAAAATATTGATATTTATTAACTGCGCCTTCTTGTTTAAAAAATAATACTACCAAGTGAACAGTAATACCTTACTGACCATAGGAGTGTGTTGAGCATGAAGTTCAGCTCCTCCAAATAAATGAACTCAAAAAAATTCTAAAAAGATGCCACTACATTTTCACATACGAATCGACAAAGGTGAAAGGTGGAATTAAATTCCACTAGCTACAATGCTTTGGAGAAAGCCACAAAACATCAAACTGTCTGAAAATGTGGAAGAAATTAATCAAGACCAGCTGCAATAGCCATGTTCAGATGTAAACCATCCCACCTATAATTAAACATTAAACATCCATGGTGAAGTGCATATATATGGAATATACAGACTTTCCTATATAGAAGTGTTTTCTTTCTGTGGAATTTATACTGAATTAGTTCCAAACCAACCTATGAAAGTTGCTCAGTGCTCACCAATACAAGTTCTGTAAATGGCATTAAAAGTAAGTATTTGATATTTTCCCATTTCCCTCAAATGTATGGGTCAGGGATTCATGCACAAGTGTGATGATGAAAATCCTTCTCCCCACTTGCCATGTCTTCCAAACTTCCAGAACTTTTACAGTGGTTTTATGGGCAGCACAGTGTTATAACTGTTGTTGCTGTTAATATTATTGTTGCTGTTGCTATTAATATTTCATTATTTACATTATTATCCTACATTTTGATCCATGGGTAGGCCGTTACTCCCATAAGTTCATTAAGTCAAATGGGTTATCATCATCAGTCATCTACTCCAGCTCCTTGCTGACACTCAACCTTCATATGGTATTCATATGCCCATCCTTCTCTTGAGAGAGAATGCAATTTTTAAGTGCTGAAGATTGAGAGGGGTAGAGGTTGTTACCCTAGAGCACATTTGGACAAATTGTGGTCCTAAAATTACCATTGGACTGCAGTTCCCATCAACCCTTACCACTGAATATATTGAGGGAAGTTGATAACTGTTGCTTCCAGTGACATCTGAATGGCCACAATTTCTAGCATGAGAGCAACAAACATTGTCTTCAATTGTTGTTTTGCTTTGCAAAGTGCTCTGCAAAGCCTATGGCACTATATAAATAAACATAATAATAATAATAATAATAATAATAATAATAATAATAATAGTTGTTGTTAAAGCAACACTGTGTATTTTGCCAACAGATATTTACCATTTTAAAGTTTTATATTGCCTTAGAAGTCTTTTCAGGCTCAAATATGATCCATAAATGTTCAGATAAATAGTATGGTATAGTACATTAAAAAATAGTTTCACTCTGTTTCATTCACTATCAATTTATCTCCACAATCTGAGTAATTAAAGAGATTCTGTGTTATGGATTATAAATCTGAAAACTTGGATTAATATTGTTTGTAAACCTTGATTAAAACTACAACTATCCATCCACAACACATTTTATTACATGCAGAGAAACGCATTGTTACAGAACTGAAAGTAATTTTTGTGCAACAAAAGCACCAAACCACAGCAATCTGCATTTTTAGATATTCTGGGGTGGTAGAGTAAATCCATGAAAATCTAGTTTGTTGTCCCATGCATAACTTTTCAAACATTTTCTTTCATAAAAGAATATAGCCTCAAAAAACATTTGTACACACACGCAGGAGTTGGTGACGCTCCTTTTGATGTGAATTGGAGCAAAGTTAAATCAAAAGTTTGATTCCTTTGAGCTTAATTATGCTGTTCAAATGCTATCTATGGCAAGACAAGTGACAAAACAACCACTCAAATTGGCCAGATCAGTACAATGAACACATATCCCCAGTGCAGGTCGTTTCAAACAAACACTCATTTGATTGTTACTGTTTGATGCGAACAAGGAACAATGTCTTTCTGATATCAAAGGTATGTAGCCAACTGCAGAGACCTGTGAGAGAAGTAGCTCCTGCTTTTCTATAACCAGGAAGAGTGAAGAGATGTCTGTACTGGACATGTACCCTCTATATGCATAAAGGTGAGGGATCTCCATAAATTCAGCAGCTCATTAAAACAGAAGGACAAGCATTTGTGCATGGAAGGCTGCTAGATATAAAGGATTCTTTTCTCACTATTAGATCAACTGGCTATAAGGCATGAAAAAAACAGATTAAGATAGAGGGTTGGATCCAGATTTAAGAGAGTTGATTATTTGAAATCAATAGGATTTAAGTTAGTTATGACTTGGCATGATAGATCCCGACTTAGTCAGAGTAGGTCCAGCGAAATCAGTGGGGTTTTGCTTCTTAAGATTTATTTTTCCCCACTGATTTACAAGTTTCATTTCTGTCTAGGACTAAATCTAGAACCAACTCCGAGACTTGAGTGCACCAGTGAATTAGAGATATTGACTGTTGTTGATAATATTTTCTGGTTTTTGCACCCTTCCCACAGAGAGTGTTCAACTCATGGGGTTACATGCATTTTGCTGTCTTCCCCTCTTTTCTCTCCCCTGCAGCCCTCTGTGCCATCAGAAAACCTTCTCATTTGGGTTTTCCAACTCATTGCAGCATGTGAGCGTAGGCACTGCAGGAGAGAGGAGTAATAACCCCTTGAGGTTCCTTTGAGAGAGAGAAAAAGAACCATCCCATTAGATATGGCTTTGTATGTCATTCAGTCCATGTTCGTCTGAAAGCAAGCACAAACCAAAATGCAAAGCATTTATGTTGTAGCTGATGAATAAATAAGGGATACCAGTCTGTCAGCTATTATACTCATTTCATGTTTTAAAAATTAAGTAGATTTTGGGCCATGATGACTCAAAACCTGAAGCTGTATTTTGATTAGTATAACAAGCATTTAGGCTGCAATCAGCCATCAAACATTTGCAGCTCTTTTGTAAAATGTCAATAAAGAGGATTACTGTGTAATTTACTCTGCAGTGTGACATTGAAAATACATGAAAGCCATCTAATGTAGTCTGAACAAACAAGTTCAATAGCATCTACAAGTCCATCTAGAAAGCCACAAAATGTCCACATCCACATTAGTAACAGAATATAAGAATTCACAAGGGTTAATGGATCTTCTCTGGCTACTATTATTGTTATTGTTTTGCTACATGATACTCACCTATGCTCACCTCCAATATATTAAACATGGTACTATGAATTCATTTTGTCCTGAGTTCAAGACAGGTGTTATTACCTCCAGCGTTGGAGAATGTTTCTGTTGCTAGTCTCCTCTGAATGAACAGAAGATGCATGACCCTGATCCTCCACAGGCACACCACAGTTATGGGGAAATCTTTCATATAAAATAGGTCATGCATAGCGACGATTGGGATGTTCATTTTTGGATGATAATTTCCAGAATAACACAATAGCCATTCAGCACATATATGTAGGTAGTAAGACCTCCCCCCCCCCCCTCTTTTCCCTTCTTCCTTGATCATAATCACACTTGGTCCTGTGGCTGCAATTGATGCAATTGATGTAGCTATCCATTTTCCAATGTAGTCTGATCCATGCTTTTAAAAAAATCTCATTTCATTATGAGGGAAGCATGTGACATAGCTATTCCAAGTTTGAGGAGAAACTGATGCACGAAGTAGAATTTCAGTTCCATTCATCACAAATATGAGCAACACATATTTCTTTTAACTCTTCCAGAAGATGATGTGTGGTTCATTTATATAATTTGTGGCCACAGCATACAACATATAGTATGATTGGACTTACTGAATGCATGAAAACATGCCCAGTCCAAAAAAAAAATATTTTGCTTATAGTCACAAGTCCACATGAAACACAAGCATCAAAACACTAGCACTAGGGCTGCACCTGCCCTGCATAAATAATCCAGTTTGACATCACTTCAACTGCCATGGCTCAGAGTGTGGAATTTTGGGAACTGTAGCTTTGTGAGACATTTGGACATCTTTGTCAGAGAGCTCTGGTGCCATAACAAACGGCAATTCCCAGAATTCCATAGCACTGAGCCATGGCATTTAAGTGGTGTCAAACTGAATTATTTCTGCATTGCAGATGCAGCCTACATAAAACCTTAGCTGACTCAGACAAAAACAAATCTTTTTTGTGTATCTTGAACAGAACTACCTCTCATGCCTAGGGTGCATCTACACTATAGAAATAATGCAGTTTGGCACCACTTTAACTGCAATGGCTCCATCCTACAGAATCATATGAAGCACCAGCATTGTTTGGCAGAGAAGACTAAAGCTCTTGTAAAACTACAAATTCCATTCCATAGAATAAAGCTGCAGCACTTAAAGTGGTGTCAGCCTGCATTATTTCTACAGTGTAGACTCATCCCTAGAAACATTTAAAAGCAAATTCTGAATGTCAGATTCACTTTGGAATTATCCCTCTCCCCCCCCCCCCCCATGATGATAATGATGATGATGATGATTCATTTTGGCAAATTACTTCCAATACCGTTTACAGGGTCATCCGAAACTTCCCATCTCAAAAATAAGACCCACTGAGTTGAATCGGGATTTTGCCTCGGAAAGTGGTTTATGATTGTAGCATTAGGTTCCCCATTCTTCAGTTACCTTTGTAATTTTTAAGGATTGAAAACCTGAGCAAATGATGTAATATTTGCTACTCATAACATTTTCCCCTTCAACTTTTTTCCTATTTGCAGTATTAACTCTCTTTCTTTTTCTCCCCCTCCCCCCCCATTTGCAATGTTAATATCTTCTCCCAAAAAATCCCTCCTGTTTTGTCATTTCTGATCTCAGTGATACTTAATGAAATTCCAGGGAACAATTGTAAATGGGATGATTAAAAGAAAAATAGAGCTGTTCTCCCAGCATGGTCTCTAGATTTAAAAGAAATGCTTGCACTATTTGCATTTGATAGCAGTTAGACATCTAGGATGCAGGGAAGCTTATTATTAACTTGGAGTCCATATAGTCCCTCTATGCATATTTATCTGTAATAAAAACCAAATTCTTGAAGAAGAAATCCCAGAAGTACCATTAAATAAAGGCTTAGGAAAGAAAAATATATATGATTAGAAAGAAGTCACTCAGAAGAAAAAATATATATGGTTAGAAAGAAGACACTGCGACATATGCAAGGTAAGAAGGTACAGTGAGAAAACAAACATTGAGAGGACACAGCACTTCTGTGAAGGGGTCTCTTGATTTCCCTTCTTAGTTCTGCTTCAGTTGGTTAGGACTTTTTGAGACAACCTAAATGAACTAAGCTGCCACCACCTACTGAATTGATCCCTCCCTTCCCTAGTAACTCAGTAGGAAGTTACTCTGCGGTTGCTTTCCATCTCTGATGCTGCAGAGACTTTCCTCTCCCCAACCCTGGTGAGGAGATTAAACTGAACAAAGGCATGTGGAAGAAGAGCGTAGAGATAGAACTATCCTTAAAAGAAAAGGCTTCATTTTAAGTAAGAAATCTCCATAGCAAAAGGCTGTATCTTTAGTGAAGGGCCACTATCCCTTCAGGCACACGTAAGAGTTACAGCCTGATCAGATCATTTCAGCCAAGCCAGAAATATAATACAAAGTCCCTGATGTGACTCGCTAAATGACTTTCCTATTCTACTTACAGGAGATGGGATTTGTAGTCCTTGATATTCATGGGGGTAGCTAGGAGTTTGGACTCTTTTGTCCAGTCTTGACCAGCTTCGTCAGGTGAGACAGGAAACCCTGTCCCCAAGCGCCCTTTGGGTAGTTTTTAATTACTCTCACCTCTGTGATGCTGAGCCCCATTAAAATATAACTGGATCTCCTCACATCATTTAATCCTTTGTTCCTGGGAGGTAGGCTACCTGTGCTGCCGAAATAATTGGGGGGGGGGGGGGGAGAGAAAATTTTCACACCTTTTGACACCTAACCTATGCTCATACACACACACACACACACACACACACACACCCCAAACTGATACTAATAGCCAATCAGGGCAAGAATCAGAAACTTCCAATCCTGGCCATCTCTGGATCCTGAACTAGCTGAATTCAGAAACTCACTCAAACTGGAGCCAGAGAAATCTGCTCCATGTTTTATGTTGAACTGTTCCTACTTCATCACATTTATGTACCTCTGGCACACAGGGAAGGCAACCATCAGAGCAGGAGCCCCCACAATTGCCACAGTTGTGCACCAGCTGCAAAAAGCACTGAATGAAGTGAGCCAAGCTAAAACTGCCGCAGCCTGCTCAGAGAGCCCATAGCCAGTCTAGGCGGTTACAGCATGCAGCCAGCTCCTCTGACTGGACATTGAGCTTTATCATATTAGTGAGATCCTGTGAGAAAAGGAGTGAAACATGATTTAAATTAAATTCTAAATTAAACAGAACTTGTAAACTTGGGAAGTATATCACACTGAATTGCTGCTAAAACAAAATAGCACGAAGTTAATCCAAAAGTTAAGTGGAGAAAACCAGCAGCTTTTTAAATTCAGTTTGTTCCAAACTTAAAAAGCTGCTGGTTTTCTCGGCTTTGTGTTCGGATTAACTTAGTATTATTTCATGTTAACTGTGACATTGTGTGATAAACTTTGGGCATTTCCAGGTTATCTTTGCATTATATTGCATTTAACTCCTTTTCTCCCGCAGGATCTTGCTAATGTGATAAATTATTCTGTTTTGTGCCGCTTAGCAGCAATGGTGGTGAAGTACTTGGTTCTTCTTCCTCAATTGAACAAAGGCTTCCTATCCCAATCTGGATATGTCCATCCAGCCTGCATGTACCCTCCTGATTTTGGTTCCCTGTTCTATACAGACACCCTACACGCATGCACCTTATTCAGTGGGTTAGAGACCAGACCACAACTTCTGCTTTTGGACAATGCCCAGGTTCCTAACCTGTCAAATGAACGGGGGCTTCCTGTATGACCAAAATTCGTTATCATCTCATTATGAATATGTATGATGCTACAGACACACCATACCATCTCCTGCTCTTTATGGCAATGAACTGATATCATATTCAAATATAGTTCAGGGTCTTTGCCAGTTTGATGCTTCACTGGCTACCAGTTTGCTTCTGGGCATAATTTAAAGTGCTGTTCCTGACCTATAAAGCTCTATACAGCTTAGGTCCAGACTATCTGAGAGACTGTATCTCCCCATACAAACCTGTCGGAGCTCTAAGATTTCCAGGGGCAGGCTTTCTCTCAGTCTCATTACCATCACAGGCTCACTTTGGGAGGACACAAGAGAGAGCCCTCCTCTGGAACAGTCTTCCAAAATAGAGTAGGCTAGCCCTCTCCATGCTTTCTTTTTCCAAGCAGGCAAAGATCTTTTCATTTAAATTGTCTTTTAATATATAAGCAAGGGAGCTTTATCATTACAATGTTTTATCTATCTTTTTAAACTTTGCATGTCTTGTAAATAATTTTATATGTGATGATTTTAATTGAGTTTTTTAAAATATTGTTCTGATTTTTTTTTAAGTGACTCTTTCTGGGAGCAACCTTGGGTCCCACTTGGGAGAAAAGTGACATGTGAATGAAATACATGCATACATACATATATGCATACATACATAAAAATAAATTGTTTGGCAGGCTTGCATCACAGTCAAAAATGACCAAGGCTCCAGAACACTCCAACATGCCTGTGTAATCTCAAATTGGGTATTGTGTGATAACTAAAAAAAAATACAATATTGTTATACAAACATTATGCCAATCACTAAAATGCCATTAATAAATTAAGTGAATGTTTCTAAACATAAAGGAAGATGATCTTGCAAATTAGCAGAGTGCATTTCATTGCATTTAGAAAATATGCATTAGTATGCATTGCATCTAGAACCTTACTTACCTATTTTAATAATTTAGAAGAGAAATTACTTGAAGCTTATCGATGTTCTGTGAAATACTGAGCTTTCTTAATGTTCATTATAACAAATCTAAAAATATGAGTCGGAAGCTTGCCGGAGTCAGTTACTTTTGAAGACATGGCTGACCTCATCCTCTGCTTATTACAAATGGTACATCCAGAAGGTTGTAAGAATTTTAAGAATGCAAGTTAACCTTTAATTCCAAGCTATCAGGGCAGAAATCACTTTCAATCTTTTATCACATATGGCTGTTTCTATTCATCGGTGGCACATGGACAGGGTAAGAAAGGTCCTTTACAATCTGGGAGCAAAATGACTTTCTACTCAGTCCACAAACCACCACTTCTTTTCTGCTTGCTTTTTCTTTGCCATTGACTTTAAAATAACAATAAAAGAATCCAAGTTGGAGTTCTGCTGTGGTAGTGCCACAAATGAAATCCATTTTGACAGCATGGCTGAATTACAGTATTGGGAATAATTAACATAATACCGTTAATAATATTAATTAACAAGGATTATTAATTAATATTCATTATTAATGCTAATTAATATTATGCTAATTAATTAACCAGCAGTCATTTTCTTTATGGTTAAAAGCTGACCATTGTTGGTACCAGTGATGAATTAGTTGTAATCTTGTACCGAGTTCACATGTGTTGTCTTGTTTCTGCAGAATGTAATTGTAACCGTATTGGCTCAGTCCGAGATCGCTGTAATGAAAAAGGAAAGTGTGAGTGTAAGCAGGGAACAACAGGGCCTAAGTGTGATAAGTGTCTGCGGGGATATTACTGGCACAACCAGGGCTGTCAATGTAAGTAATTGCCCTACTTCTGCCCTCCCTTCCCCTGCCACTTGATGCCTGTACTTATCTGTGCCAGCATGTACAATGCTTAACAGCAATGCCACTTCTCTTCCTCCTAAAGCTTTCAAAACTCCTTTTTGCTTAAAGATTAAAGAGAGCTTTCAGACATAGGCAGTCAAGTGGTGATGCAATCTATTTGCTTCAATATGCTGGTTAGTGTTTGCTCCCCTTCTTTTTACTAATGGTTGGAGTTATCTTATAGCTCTGTAATATGTTATAATTTCTATCTCTGCATTGCCAGCTATAAAAGATGAAATTAGGTGGAGGTACCTACCACTGCTAGGGTTTCCAAACACATACTGAGACAATACCAAATTATGTATCCCAATTTCCTTCTGATTTCCATTTTCTGTCAATACGAGCTTATCACCAAGTGTGAGATATGAAAAAGTTGGTTTAAATTCTATGAGACACAACTATATAGGTGATACCTCTCTGGTTTATTCTATGTGCTGATTGCTTTTACTTGTTAATTGCTTAAATTGAGCATCTTTTTAGCATGGTACCCAGTGGTTGCCAAAAAAAAATGTTACCTACCAAGCTATCACCTAGTAGAGATGTGAAAAGAGGAAGGAAGAACAGGAGCTGAGCCAAGAGGTACTTCCACTATCATAACCATGGCTGAGGTGTCACAAATACACTGGACTAAAATATTGTAGCCAGACAGGATTTTAATGAGCCCAGTGTTTTTGTATTGAAAGGCAGGCAGCAAAATCCAACAAACTCTTTAATTAAAAATTAGATTCAACAGTGGAATGTCAGGTAGGTAAAATGCAAATATCCAGTTAAACTTCATCTGCTTCTCTAAGCTTGCAGTGGAAAACTCTATGGCAGAATCAGCTATTTGGAACAAACAATCCATTAGACAAATTTTGCCTGGCTATCCATTAGTGAATTATCAACTAAAGTCTTTGATTTACTTCCTGTTTGATGCTGTTTGCTTAATGCTAGTGTATTCCCATTTGTGCATTGCTTGTAGTCTTTCTCCATGGTTATTGGTTATTGATTGTGCTGTCATCATGCGCATTTTGCTCTATATTTCTAGGAGGCATGCCAGCTCATCTTCATCTTCTGCTATTAGGATACACCCCAAATCTGCAATGGTATATCAAAAGTCCTTGCCAATGCTAGCTCTGGAATATGTGAGGAGAGGGAAATTTGTGCAAGTCACCCTTAGTGTTCTTCCTTAAATGAAGAGTTATCTCAAGCTGCCATATGCCTAGGGCAAAGTACTGTAGGAGTTGTTGTTGAACTCTATAGAGTTGTGTGGTGCATAGCATAGTTGTGTGAGCTGTTATGTGAAAAGTCTTGAGTTCAAATCTCATTTCTGCTGTCAAGTCAAATGATAGCACTGTCTCACGATGGGGAGCGGGGAGCTTCTTATATATACATGTTTTCTTTTAGCAAATATTGCTAATGAAACTGTCCTGATCGTATTTATATAATTTTATTTTAATGCAAGGTTATTACATTGTTTTGATGAACAGATCTGTAAATCTCTTTGAGACAGCGTGACTACTGTGTGAATACTTCCCCTGCATCCATAGTACAACCTAATACCACAAGCAAAATGCCACATTATATTATTTGACGTGAGGGCATGATCCCATGAAAATTAGAGCAGTTGTGCAAGGGACTGTCATTTTCTTCATGGAGTTTCTGATCTGTGCCTCTCAGTGGTGGCTTATAAGGAGGTGACTGTCTGGCCAGCAGGCAGAAAGTACCCGAGGGGATGTTGAAAGGGATATCTTCCATCTGATCCATCCTGGGTGGCTATAAGTGAGAGCTATCCATTCTGTCAAACTTCATCCACCCTACCTTCATCTTCTGCTGTTTGGTTTGGCAGGATAATTTAGAGCTAGGTTAACATCTATTATGATGTTATCACAATTGGATTGGTTGTTTGGCATTTAGCTGTGTCTATTTAGGGCAGGGACAGAACCTGTGTGGCTATCTGCCTGCTTCAGTGATCCCTTTGAAAGACCTTGGGTGTGAAGATATTGCAAGGGAGCACTAGCTTGCAGCTCACTCCAGATGGCACAGGGAAACACACAATGGCAGATGTTCACAAGCCACCTGTCCAATACCTTTCTACCACGGGTGGTCTGAAGATGTGGAGCCCACTGCTCAACAGACCTGTTGACTGATGGCATGGATCCATTGATCTATAACGTACCAAGGCTCTTACAGGAGTGACCAGTAATATTGTGGCCATTTACCTAAAAAGAATGTGTCCTGTATTCTTTGTATATGATTTGGCTTCTTGCGATCATCTACTTTATTGCTGGCTTGGCAACTTGGAGAACAAAGAAGTTATAATTTGTATGTTGTTGTTGTTGTTGTCGTCGTCGTCATTGTTGTTGTGTGCCTTCAAGTTGTTTATGACTTCTGATGAACCTATCATAGGGTTTTCTTGGTGAGATGTATTTAGAAGGGGTTTGCCTTTGCCTTCCTCTGAGGCTAAGACAACGTGACTTGCCAAATGTCACTCAGTAGATTTCCATGGCCCAGTGAGGTTCTGAACCCTGGCCTCCAGAGTTGGTCCATCGCTCAAACCACTACACTGTGCTGGTTGTATACCGTATGACCCCCATATCCATGGGGAATACATTCCCAGACTTACTGCAGATAGTGAAAATCATGGAGAAAAGCAAACCATATATTTCCACCAGAAGTTGACCATTGACTCACACTGGACATGAGTAAGTGAAACTGCAGGTACCAGTCCTGCAGATAAGGGGACTGTATTTTTGAAAAGCAATTTTGGGGATTCATGGTGGTTGCTTTCATTTTGATTTACACAATCTTTGAAGCCTTAGTAGTAAAGCTGGAGGAAGGTGCAACTCAATTGCTGAATCTCCCCTAGAGTTCTCAATAGAACAGGATTGGTTTCCTAAAGTCACAGAGAGTTTCTGAACAGGAAATGTGGTGCCAGATACAACGCATAATGATCTAATGCATTATGTATCTTCTCTTATATGCACACAGTCTATTATGGGAAAGCTTGGTACAGCTGGCCCCAATGTAAGGCAAATTAAGGCAATTACTAAGCGTCAAATGTTGACAAGTGGTAGCAAGATATGGAGGGAAAAGTGGTGTGCCATGTATCCTGCTGCCTTCTGATACAGTGGAAGGTTGTCCCATTATCAGTGTTGCAGAAAGATTCAGCTGCCAGTCCAGTCAGGTTTTGTATGTGGAAGAGTGAAGAATAAGTGAGTGATGCCATCTCATTCTTTTCTTCAGGAAATGAAATGCTTTTGGTTAGCCCTGATGTTTAATATGTCTTTTAATAATAATAATAATAATAATAACTTTATTACGGCCAATTGGCCAGCACGATTACAAAATTCCAGTTTAAAACACAACATAGGTTCATGTACAGGCAGATTGGAGAGTATAAACAAATATGTCTTTTTATATCAATGGAGGCTCTCTGCATTCCTCCGTCATTTACACACATCTGATGTCACACAACTGAAAACTAAACTATGAGTTTTAAAGTATCAAACCATTTGCTGTGGATTTTCAGCATTTTAATTTGTTTTAATTCCAGTTCTTATTTTAAACAGATCAACCCTGGTATTGTTAAAGCTACAGCCTCTCTCCCAAAACAATCAGTTTAGCCTGTTATGGGTCCTACAGTTTCAAAGGCAGCTGAGGAGTGATGACAGATACTGGTGGCCTACAATCTGAAGGGTATATTTGTATATATTGTATATATTTAATTGTGGAGCAGCTTCCAAATTAGCATAGCTTGTTTTGGACTCAATCCCAACTAGGCCTTCTGCTCGGTTTGTGGATTGTTCAGTGCTGGATTCCAGAATCTTTATAATAAAGACTCACTTTCATGTTCACTTCATCTATTTTTCAAGAAATTTATTATGCTAGTACAGAAAATTACAAGAACAGCAACATCTCTCTAATGTGTTATAAAGATTCCCTAAAGATTACTTGCATGAGCATGCAAAGCATACAGTCAGTATAAATCCCAGTGGCATAATCCCACTGTATCTAAACCATTAGAATAAAGAGTAAAACAAGTAGTACAGTATACAAAAGCTTAACATGGGTTGAGTCTCCCTTATCTAGAATTCTGAAATCCAATATACTCCAAAACGTAAAACTTTTTTCATGAGTGGTTGAGACAGAGACATTTTGGCTTTCTGATGGTTCAGTGTACACAAACTTTGTTGCATGCACAAAATTATTTTTAAAACATTGTATAAAATTACATTCAAGCTATGTGTATAAGGTGCATATGAAGCATAAATGGAATTTGTGTTTAGACAACACCAAAATATCTCATGTACATACATGCAAATACAGAGACGCTGAAATCCAAAATACTTCTGGTCCCAAGCATTTCAGAAAAGTGAGACTTAACCTGTAAAGAAAGAGCCAGAGAGATCAATGTTATTTAGGACCAATGGATAGGACATTTGCCTCCTTTCCGCAGATGGAGGCAAGCCTCAACAACAGGGAAGTAATGGGGGAGGACAATGGGCATCACATTCAGCTGGGGGTTGAATGCATACTGTACTCACTACAAGTACATTACTTATTTTGACCTACTATAATTTTAAATGTGCCCTTCTGTAATATATCCTGATGGAAAAAAGATAGTCCAGTGTAAGAGTCAATATTTCATATGACTATACATTCTGAATCTCCTTACAGATATGAGGTGACATCGTAAATCTTATTTGATGAAGATCCAGATTTTGCTTACTATTTCAATTTCATGCTAACGTTATAAGATAGGGCAGCCCCATTCAGCCCTCATACTAAGACCTCATGCAATTTTGTCCTCAGCTTCTGTCACATAAAGTCAAGAGATCTTATTGATTTTCTGTGAGTGAGCTTTCAAGGAAAATTTCCAGTTAGGAAAAAAAATGAATGTAAGTTGTTATTCAAGGTCAGTTATGGAATTAATCTGACAAGGACTTGGAGAAATTGTACTGTGGGGGGGTGGGAGCATTACGACTCCCTATCCTCTAGTCAGCCCACCTGGGAGATCTTAGTAAATAAAAAAGAAGTGCTGGCCTGAGACTTGAGAGGTCAGTAGCCGATGTTGCCGTCCATGTTATTGAAGTGATCAATTCATTCTTCATTTTAATCAAACAAATTTTAATTGAGTTACTCAGGGTGCTGAACTCGATTTTTGAGTTCAGCACTTTGACATTCATGCTAAAATCCAGAACATATTCATTGCACCACTGTGTAGGAACTATCAATCACCACTCTGAGAGGAGCAAGTTTAAGATCCTATCTTAAATAATGCAACTCATTGGGTTGTCATGATCCTAACACTCGCTCTCAGTGCCACACCTTACAGGATCCTAGAAAAGATAAAGTGGAGAGAAGCCACATAAGCTTTGCAATAGTGTCATAAAATGTAACCAGCAATAAATGTAAAAAAAAAATTCCTGTACAATTATCTTTCCTGTTATGACAGAAAAGCTCCTTATAAAGGCAGCATGTTTATACCAGAAACCTGCAGCTCACTGAAAAGATATATTGGTTGTGCTTTGCTTCCACAAAGTAGCAGAAGGTACTGCTGCGTTCCTACCCTTTCTGTGAAATTATGAAAACTGTAAAAAAAAAATTACTACCCAGAATAAGAAATATGTTTTTAAAAGCCACATGTTAGCAAAGATCATAAAATGATAGCTGCCTTTTCACATTTGCATTTTATTGGTGTGTTAACTTGATTTTGTACTCCTAGACAGTAAACAGGATCTCAACAAACCTCAACTCAGCAAATAAATAAATCATATCTTTGTACATCAAGGGATAGTCTGGAGGGACTTCTTTGTTTGATACAAGGCTAAAGGAAACTATGGGGAAAGGCGTCAGCACCATTTCACTTGGTCTAAAGTTTCATCTGGAGGGAACATATTGGTGATTGCCACTTAAACCAAAATAAGTAACAGTTTCTGAGTTTTTCAGTTTTAGCACTGATACGTGCTACGTTCATGTGAAGTTTTCAACACATAATTTCCTACCCCACTCAAGCTCACGCTATTGCAATTTGATTCACTGGTGGGCAATATGTCACCCTCCAAGTCTTACAGGAATGCAGTACTAGCTTCTTTGTTGTTTGCCCTAAGAAGCTTATTCCATAGGGAGCTCTCCGTGGTCCTAGATCTTCTGCTTTGCTTATATTGCTAGACCTGACTAGAATCTATCCAAATTCTCTCTCCTGGAAAGGAACAGGGAATTAAATGTGACATCAGAGAAAGGCACTGTGGGAATCAGCTCCTATTGATTTCCCACTGAAACACTGTACAAGTTCACACACCCATTTAAATAGATCACCGCCAACTCTACAGCATTGAGGTGCCAAGACTACTTGAAACTGGGTGACAATGGCTACCACTAAGAAACAATGGTTTGCCCCAAAGGTCACTCCATCAGTGAGTATATCACTGGGTTGAAATTCATGCCTGGCATTTACTAGCTCAGTTCCATTAATCATGACATGACAATCATTCTAGGTGACTCAGAAGCATGTACTGGCCTTAAAAGAGTATAAAATATGAAGGCATTTGTAGTCTAACCTGTACCATTTCATTCTCCATGTAGAGCTGAGCTATCTATTGTTCACCAGTGTTTCAAATTATGCCCTTGTCCCATTGTGCATTACATTTTCCCATTATGCATTCCAAAAAAAGGATGAAGATTTTACTGATGTCAGTTCGATCCCAATTAAAGTAAATTGGGGAGACATGAAACTGGGATGCTGGGGATCTCAGTGACCCTATGGTGCATGTTCTCATTGAGCTACACAATAGCCACTTTATCTTGATGCAACAACTTTTTAAAAGACATTAACTATTCAGTGTGATTTCTTTTGTTTCTTTTGATTCTTCTGATTGAAAGGTAAAGTGCATTTGTAAGGGACAAGGGATCTGTAGAACCCCATGGGAATTGATGTCAAGGACCCAGATAATATGTATATTCATAATTGGTGTTTTCCCCCCAACCAGCCCCATGAACAGTAATTCTTAATATAATTGTGTGCTTTAATTAAACCGTAGTAATTGTTAAAGCCATCTCTTTTTTAGAGAAAAACAATCATATAGCGGAATGAACTTCTGTTTCATTTAGCCTAATATGAACTAGATATTTTTCTGAACACAAAAAATGGAATGTTTCTGCTGCTCATGCTATCTGCTGTTGTTGCAACCCAAAACAGCAAGAATGTTTTCATAAGGTGTTTGACACTTGTTGCAACACTCATTGTAGAACTGTGATGAGGTGCCAAGGCTGCTGCACTTGTAAGCTGTATTTGTGAGTTTGTTAAGAAATGGATGTCCTTAAACCTTTCAAGTGAAGAAAAATCTAATAGGGTTATTATATACTGGCTTAATGTGAGCTTGAGCATGAAGTGGGTCGCTAAGATGAGTTCATTAAGTTGACTCTGGCCTAAGAGATACATCTGTCTGATCCAGCAAGGATACTCCTATTGAACTGAAGTGAATTATTAACTTCAGTTTGCTCTATCTCATCCTCTCTCCTGCTTTAGTGCAATCAGTTCAAGTGTAATGCTATGCCATGAATGAGGTAATAGGATACATCATACTGGAAATACATTAAATTGATAATTGTATGATCACAATATGAGTTTTGAGGTCTAGCCAAGAAGATATCCCAGACAATGGTTATGTTCAAACATTAATTTTTGAAGACAAATTGTCAACTTCCTTCAGCTATTTAGCTTGTTACATCAGGGATGAATACAAACTCATGTATGGCCTTCACTTTTCTTCTTCAGTTTCATTCAAACCAATTGCACCATGCTGAAGAAAGAGCAGTAGTTCAGCTATATAAAAGGTTCCATATTAAATCCATATCCATATATAAAATCTTAGATCATAAAACCAGAGATAGGCCCTTCTCTGCTTGAAAACGTGAAGGGTACTGTCAATCAGAATACACACCATTAGGTTAACTTTTATTGATGTAGCATGTAAAGGGGGAGAGGACTAGTTAAATATTCGCACCCACAGAGTTTCAGTCACATATGCAAGTTTATGTGCAAACTCCTTCTCATGTGTAGGGTTCCTCTCTGAAAATAACATAAGGGTGTCCACTGTCCAGGGGTCCATTGGTATGCAGTGGTCAAGGCCAGTGTTGTAGTCATCTCAACTTTGGGACAGCATCGTGTCATCAAAGAAACATTTCTTTGTACATATAGAGTGTGATCCTACATAGTTCAGTGTTGTGCATGCAGAACTCTGGTATAACCCATCACTCACCATCCAAAGATTCTGCAAGATTTCAACAGATGATGTTTTCAGATTGGGTCTCGCTATGGGGCATAGTTAGACATTTCTCAGATCTCTTGCACTTTCCGCCAACCACAAAATGGGTATTGGGGGGGAACCATGAGTCCTGGGGGGATTGGCCATTGTGTGTGGGGGGGCTTAGATCATTGTGAAAGATAGAAGAGTATACCAACCTCTACAGTGACCAAAAAAAGAAAGACACGGGTACAAGATTAACTTATGCTAACTAACAGAATGCCAACTATAATACATAAAAGGGTGAGGGCATATTCCATGTAAGAATGAGCCCATAATATTCTAGACTGTCAGTATACTGTCCATTTTTAGAGGGAAAAATCAGAATCATTGATAGTCTTCTACCATATTACAAGTGGTTTGTCTTTCTCCAAACAAAACCTGCTTGGCAAACCCCAAAGTGCTGGTGATAAATCACATGGAAGAAGTGACAAAAGAACAATCTGAGGCAACTGCTCACCACATTTTTGGTTTGTCAGCTCCTTTTGGCAAAATTACATGACAGCTCCTGGGAATTTGTAGCATACACTCATTAAGAAATGCATAAAAGTTAAACAAGTAGTCTATTTGTTTTTATTTTGTCAGTGTAATTTTTTAAGTTGTTAATACTTGATGCTTTGGTAATAAATATTTTAATACAAGAATACAGCAAGTGCTTAGACATTCCTCAGAATAAAAATGTAAAGTGAGCTTCCAAAGAAAGAAGCAGAAATGTCTATTAGGTGCGTGAAATAAAACATACCGCTTGATAGCAATTGCCACTTTAATCTATGTTTGAAGGCAAATTTACTGAAGAGAAAGCTTATAATGTCATTAATTGAAATGAATTATTCATTGCTTATTTGAGCAAATGCAAGCAGGGCTGGTGCTTATTGTGAAATGACAGGTGGGAAGGCATTATCATAGAGGTTATTCACCCACTGGAGCTGTTCTGTAGCTTAAGCTTTGCATGAACTGCTTGCTTCTCACTGTTGTAGAACAGGTAGGGAGAAAAAGGCAACAATGTCTAAAGCTGGTGCTGAGGCTTGTGAACAAATATTTGTAAGCTTACATTACATTCAGGGTATGTGTATAAAGTGTATGTCAACATTAATGAATTTCATGTTTAAACTTGGGTCCCATCTCCAATATTCCAAAATCCAAAAAAATCAAAAATCCAAAACACTTCTGGTCCCAAGCATTTTTGAAAAGGGGGATTCAATAGTAATAGCATTAATATTCCTATACCACTTAATAGTGAACTCAGCACTCTAAGCAGTTAACAATCTGTAAGCCAATTGCCCCCCCAACAAGCTGAATATTCATTTTACTGGCCTACAAAAGGATGGAAGGCTGAGCCAACCTTGGAGCCCTGGGATTGAACTCACAACACTGGCTACAGTACTGGCATTTAACCACTGCACCACCAGGCCTCCCTACAGATTCAACCTGTAGCTGGTTATTTGAAAGCTGTATTTGAATTGAAGGTTTTTTGCTTTTGCCAGAGCCTGACTATAGTTACCTCCCTCTTTGAACATTTTGTCCCCAGGCCTGATTTTGGATTTCAGACCATCCTGGCAGAATTGGGAAATACTACTTTTTGGTCTAAATCTCACAGAATCCCTCAGCCAGTAAAAGCACTGGCAATGCTAAACAGCAGATTCTAAGAAACTGAAATCCAAAAATGGTGGACTACTCCTGGGAAAGTTGTCCTCCAGGACCACAGTTACCAGCATGGCAACCTCTTTCAAACCGACATGCTGGTTCCACTAAACTGCTACCAAATAGATCCCATAAGCTTATTGGCTGCAGGCAACAGCAAAAACAAATGGCAAAAAAAGAACTGATGTAACTCTATAAAGTGTATTTTACAAAGAGGTAGAGCTTGTGATCTTAGTGCTAGGCCCCTAAAAGGAAACGGCATTCCACACTTGTGTTTCAAGGAGAATGTTGGCGCTGTCCCAAAGGTTTTTTTAAAAAAATCCATTTAAGGTAGAAATGCTGAAAGCAAAAGTATTAAGCTGGGTCACTGCAGCTACCACCTTTTCCCACCCTAATGTCCTCTATCCTGTCACGGACTGCCCGGGCCCAACTTATGGGCACAGTCAGAGGACTCAGACTCTGAAGACATGAAGGAGACTGAGACAGAGGCAGATCTAAGGCTGCCTGGATCAGCAATCTCAGAGGAGGCTCAGGACGCTGCTGAGGGAGAAACGATGGCGTGTTACAGATCGCCCAAAATGGGCGGTCTCGTGCCGCTGCCGGTTGCTCTGTGAGGGAGCCGCAGCAGCCAAACTGCGTGGCTCCCTGGTGGAGCAAAAAGGAGCCCCAAAATGGCGCTTCTTTCTGTGCCCTGGAAGAGGTGCCGCAAGGCGCGCACTTGCGGCGCCATTTCCAGTGCATGATGTCCGGACGCTGCATGTCCACAGCGTCAAAATGGCAACACCCATCTGTATGCGGCGGCACCATTTTGATGTAGTCGTTACGCGCAAGGGGCAAGGCGCGTCAGGAAGCGCCGCCCCTCGCACGTAACGACGACACCCCATAGGGCCCGTCCGGAATGCGCCAAACTCTATGGACTCTAGGCTGCAGGTGCTTCCAGGCTAGAAACCAAGAGGAGAACTAATAGGTTTCAGCTGAGGGAAGCACAGGCACTTTAAAAGAACTCCAGCTGCAGAGGTTCTTTGCAGACAACAACCAGTCTTGCTTTGCATTTCTGGGGCTAAAAGGCAATTGAGGGGGAACTATAGTACTCGTACAGCTTCACAGCCTGACATTTCTCCTTTCAGAGTCATGCCCTTTAATTGGTTTTGTTAAAAATTGAATTTCAAAAAATCTTTAATAGGTCTTATTCAGTCCTCCATGATGTACCCCGACTTCCCAGAAGATATCCCTCTGAGATAGCTGTCTCTTCCACTCTTCACTTCTTCTTCTTCCAGCTTCATCCCATTTTGTCTTCCTACATCCTTTTTCACCTCTTTTCTTAATGTCTTTGGCCCACCCACTACCAGTGCTCCTCTGCCTACCCAGTTCCACCATCAGAGTTGCCATTGAGCTACTACAGTAATGGCAGCAAGACATCTCCTGGACCAGTTACTACAAAAGGTTCTGTCTTCAACATAAAAACAAATCCCTCAATATGTATTGATCCCAAGTTGAAATGGGCTTCTCTAATTCCTTAACTTCTTTTGACAGGTGTTTAAATTTCTTCCTGTCAGTTGAGAACCTCACTCAGGGAACTTAATTATGTTATAATTAATAATAATAATAAATAATAAAGTTTTTATTTGTACCCCGCTCCTTCCCAAGATCAGGGCGGCTTACAACAAATAGTTAAAAACAGAATAAATACATACAAATCAAACAACAAATTACAATAAAAAAACAGGCTAAAATGCCCCATTAGCCCAACCTCTTGGCCACGAAAGAGGAGGGAGGCCCACAGGATTTTAGTCGGGGAATGCCTGTTGGAACAGGAAGGTTTTCAGGTCCTTCCTGAATTGGGCCAGGGTGGTGGTCGAGCGGAGCTCAGTGGGCAGCGTATTCCAAAGGGCTGGGGCAGCAGTGGAAAATGTCCTCCGTGAGGTGGAGGATAATCTAGCCCCAGGGACCTTCAGTAATTGCTGCCCAGACGTTCTGAGGGTGCGAGGCGGAATGTACGGGGAGAGGCGGTCCTTCAGGTATCCTGGACCCAAGCCATTTAGGGCTTTATAGGTAATCACCAACACCTTATATTGAGCCCGGAAGCGGATGGGCAGCCAATGGAGATCTTTCAATACCGGTGTTATGTGGCTGGTCCTGGAAACGCCAGTGACCAGCCAGGCTGCCATGTTCTGCACCATTTGCAGCTTCCGAGTTTGGTATAAGGGTTGCCCCATGTAGAGTACATTGCAGAAGTCCAATCTCGAGGTTACCAGAGCATGTACAACAGTTTCTAGGTCCCCCTGGGCCAGGTATGGACGCAGCTGGCGAATAAGCCGAAGCTGATAGCAGGTGCTCTTGACCGTCGCATTCACCTGAGCAGTCAGGTGAAGCGACAAGTCAAGAAGCACCCCCAGACTGCGCACGGAGTCCTTCACAGGGAGCGTGACCCCATTCAGGACAGGTGGAACCACCGCCATTCCTGGACCAGGGGAACCTATCACTAGTACCTCCGTTTTCTCTGGATTCAACTTGAGTCGGTTTTCCCTCATCCAGCCCATTACTGACTCTAGACAGGCCACGAGAGAAGAGACCCCATCCCCAGTTACTGCATCAGTCGGAGACATAGAGAAAATGATTTGGGTGTCATCAGCGTACTGATAACCCCGCGCCCCATGTCTCTGGATGATCTCTCCCAGCGGTTTCATGTAAATGTTAAATAGCATGGGAGACAGAATGGCTCCTTGAGGGACCCCAGTTTTAAGGGCCCGCTCATCGGAGCACACGTCTCCCAGCTGCACCATCTGGGACCTCCCAGAGAGGTAGGACCGGAACCACTGGAGCGCAGTGCCCCCGATTCCCACCTCTGCTAGGCGCCCCAGAAGGATACCATGGTCTATGGTATCGAAAGCCACTGAGATGTCCAAGAGCACCAACAGGGACACGCTTCCCCTGTCGATGCCCAGACGGAGATCATCGACCAAGGCGACCATGGCCGTCTCAACCCCGTGACCCGCCCGGAAGCCAGTTTGAAATGGGTCTAGATGATCAGTTTCATCCAAGACCGTCTGAAGCTGGATCGCAACCGCCCTCTCGATCACCTTCCCCAAGAATGGCAGCAGCGAAACTGGCCGATAATTATTGTGTACCTGGGGGTCGAGGGAGGGCTTTTTTAGTATCGGTTTTACAATGGCCAATTTAAGTTCCGATGGAAATTGCCCTTCCCTCAAAGATGTGTTAATAATCCGGTGCAACAATAATGTTACCGCCGGTCCCCCCTGGGCCGCTAGCCACAAGGGACAGGGATCGAGAGAGCAGGTTGTTTTCCGGACACTTCCGACGATCTTGTCCACGTCCTCGGTACTCACCGACTCAAACCGATCCAGTTTAATGGAGTCCACGGAGGCTCCGGATACCTCTACTCTAGGTTCTGCTCTAATGTCAGCATTAAGACCTTCGCTTATACGAGAGGTTTTATCCGCGAAAAAGTCATTAAATTGGTCACAGCAGGCCTTAGAAGGTTCAAGGATCTGGTTCAGGGCGGGAGGGAGCTGAGTTAGCTCCCTGACCACCCTGAACAACTGTGCTGGACGTGACTCTGCGGACACGATACGAGCACCATAGAACGAATTCTTTGTTGCTCGTATCGCCTCTCCGTAGTCCTTTAACAATTGGGCTAGGAGAGCCTTGTCATCTAAGCAAAGGTGTTTCCGCCAACGGTACTCTAGCCATCGCAGTTCCCGCTTCCTCGCCCGGAGATCTTCCGTATACCAGGGCTTACACTTGGAAGCAGGCCTGAGAGGGCGCTTGGGAGCGATGCTGTGTATAGCCCTAGACAAACCGGTATTCCAAATACCGGTAAGGGCATCAACAGAGTCGCCGTCGCTACCAACCATGAACCCCTCTAAGGCTTCCTGGAACCTTCTGGGTTCCATCAGCCTTCGAAGGTGGACCATCCTAACAGGTCCACCACCCCCGGGGGGAATCTGGGTAGCGACCTTGATTTTCACCTCTACCAGGAAATGATCCGTCCATGACAGGGGGGAAATATTAATTATTTCCGCCCACGGATTTTCCGCATCCGAACAGAAGACCAAATCGAGAGTATTACCCGCACAATGCGTAGGACCCTGTATCAGCTGGGACAGGCCCATGGCCGCCATGTACAGTTATTCAGTTTGTTATTTTCCTGGTTTGAAGCAAATAACATCTGATAGTGAAAATCTAAATGTGGGCCCAGAGAAATCTAAATGTGGGCTCTTTCGCACGGAGGCACTTACGGTTGCTAAAATGCCAGCAAAACATTCCTGAAGTGCGAAGGTGGGATAGCCGGCCTTGCTTTTTAGTTGCCATTGAGGTGTCCCACTTCTCTCCTGTTGTCAAAGTGTTCATGGAGCAGCCATTTCTTGAACAATGGACATTTTCATTATTCAAGAAATGGCTGCTCCGCAAACACTTTGAGAATGAGAGTGAAGTGGAACGCCTCAATGACGATTAAGAAACACAACCAGCTATCCCACCTTCATGCTTCAGGAACGTTTCACCTCTGTGTGATAAGGGCCATAGTGCTATAATGTTAAAGAAACTTCCTATCTAGTCTGATTGTGATTTAATTACTCAGTCTAACAAATCCACTTTAACAACACAGAAATAGATGACTGGTGCATTTAAACAGCAACAAAAACTTTTCTTTTATTTGGAATGTGAATTTTACAAAGGTAAATTCAGAGTGTTTGAAATTATAATATTTGCATTTCAGTAACAGAATTCTGTACCTAAGGTGTCCTGAATAACTGTTTTCTGCATCAAAGAGTAGGCTTCTTTTTATGTAATCTGACCTCAAGTAGATGCAAACTTTTAATATTTATGTGTTATAGCCTAATACTTTAATATAGTTACTGGAGAAGGCCAAACATCGATGCTCAATCAGTGTTACTCTGGGTTGTTAAAGGAAAAAATATTATGAATATTTTGGATCATACTGAAGGCTCTTTCACTGAAGACATAAGAAAATGTGTAAATCTTTAATATCATACCATATTTTAAAGAGCAATGAGCGGGAGACATTTCCAATAAAGCGATTTACTTTCATCATATATTTTACAGTCCTGGAGTGGTAGCTCAGCAATAAATTGTCTGCATTTTCCCTCCTATGAAGCAGATATATATATATATATATATATATATATATATATATATAGGATATCAGCAACATTATGCTTGTAAATCTGCCATCAGCTGTTAGCCTGGTTAATAGAAATGATATTATAATTTTCTTCCACTTCATAACATCCACAGAATTTTTTTTTAATTCTTCAAGGTTTGTTAGTCCAAGTTTTGCTCAATTGTTCATATTATTATAAAGCTGTGAGAAGTTACCTCTGCCAGTTGTATTGGGAAAGACAGAGCATGTAGCCCCTCAACTAATTTTTAAGGGCTCCAAAATTGTAATAAAATTGAGGTTTATACTTCTGAAAGTTTATTCTAGAGAAAAGCCATAATCCTGAGCATACTTGCCTGGAAGTAAACAACTATTGCATATTATTGTAGTAAGATAGAGCTCACTTTCCTCTAATGTCTTCCCATAATACCATAGAAACATTTCAAATACTAGATTTGTATGATCACATGGCTCTTCCCACTTAGTTATTTCAGAACTGAGAGTGTGGACTGGACATCCACCACTGGTTCTGCCCCTATGTTTTTGGGTTCGTAATGGTAATGTGGCAATTTGGGATGATATTTTTAAAATTTATTTATCTTGCTCAATATATGTTATTGTCTGGAAAGCAAAGACAAGGATATTTACTTAGGCGGGTTACAGACCGCCCTCAAGCGGCCGTTTTCCCGCCGCCGCCATTCACTGTGGAGGGAAGCCCCAGTGGCCAGACCACGAGGCTTCCCGGCGCAGTGAAAAAGGAGCGCCAAAATGGCGCTCCTTTTCAAAACACGGAAGTGGAGCCGTGAGGGGCGAAGCGCGCCCTCACAGCGTCACTTCTGCCACAACACGTCTGGACGCTATGCATCCAAGACGTCAAAATGGTGGCGCCCATGTGGATGGGCGCTGCCATTTATGACGCGCTCCGCGCGTACTACGGAGAAGGGCCGTGAGGAAGGTAAGACCCTTCCTAACCCTAATACGTCCCTTCCTAACCATAGTATGCACGGAGCGCGTACTTTATGGCGGTCTGTAACCCGCCTTAGTGAACAAACCTGTCTTTGGTTGCAAAATACATCTCTGTTGAGGAAACATATCTTGTCTTCACACATCTGACTGGCTTAAATCAAACTGTTGTTGCCAACTAGAGTACATCTAATGAATCAATGGTGTTTTCATCACATTTGACTTATCATTCAGCAGTTGCTTCAGTGCATCTGCTGTAAATACCAATGCTGGAACTAGCAATTGGACTTAGGCCACTAAAACCCATACAGTGATTTGTGGTACTTATAGCAAGTGTTGTGGCCTAGGGATCACCTCCTGAGATTGAAAACATTACTTTTTTCACCTCACAATTGCCATGGTGGCAGGCATTCTGGGAGATGCATCTTTAAAAAATCATTTTTCCAAACTATGCATCTGACCATAGGATAGAACCATAAGGGCAAGTAGAGAATTTCATATTTCTTTAGCGGGGAACAAAATGCAGACAGCCCTGCCTGGTATAGGCAGGGCTTGTGGCAGAGAGAGAGATGAAGGGCTTATTTTACGATTGCTTTTCTTTTTGTTTTTCTAAGAAGTCTAGCAATGTGACAACTGGCACTCTTTTTGCTCTTGCTAATAAAATGCATGCCATCTGCATGCACACCTCACAGAGAGATCTATTTATAACAATAGTCATTCAGTGCATAGAGCTTGAGATAATGATTTTCTTAGGTTCTTATTATAAACGATCTCAAAAACAGAGGGGCAATTTACCATTCCTGGTTGGAATTGCTGCACAAATATCTGAACAAATTTTAGGACAGGTTTTATTACTGGGCAGTGAGAGTCCTAATGAAGTGTGGAAAGCAGTGGGAAGATTTGAGGGGCAGAGCTATATATGCTGCTCAGTTGCTAGTCTGTAAAAGTAAGATTCAGTTACCAGACCTGGTAGATTGTGTAGGTAGCTGCCGTCATGTTCTTGATTCCAACGACAAAGTGGCCCAAACCTCCCTTTTCAAGAGGTTAGCTGGATCCTGATCCTAAGTAATACTACCATTACATATAATACATACATTTCACTACCCTTGTATCTTGAGCTGAAATTATATCTGGCCTGGTTGTTGCTGTACAATTGAATTGGCTTTCCTGTGAGATCCCTTCAATAAGCATGCTGTGCTTGGGGTGAGACTCGATGAACATCTTGCCTTTAAGTGCTATATGTGGTGTTCTTGTTTTAGTACATAAATGCAATTTCTTCAATTTGAAGCAAATTTACCTTACAGAATAAGTTCATTTTCAAAAGTATACAGAACCACATAATTACTGCATCATATAAAGGTAAAGGTATTCCCCACTGACAAGGTTGTCAAGTCATGTCCAACCACTGTGCTCATCTCCCTTACTAAGCCAAAGAGCCAGCATTGACAAAGACTAGCTTCCCACAGGAGTGGTATCTATCTACTTGCATTTGTATGCTTTCAAACTGCTAAGTTGGCAGAAGCTGGAACTAATGACAGAAGCTGACCCCATCATGTGGCATCCAGAAGAACCTGCTGTTCTTGCAATCAACAGAGTTGGCATGTTAACCATTTGAGCCACTGCATCCCTACTGCATTATATACATGTGTTGTATTTTTTCCTATAGGGTTAATGCTGTGTTTGCTCATTTATACGTTATTTGATGCCTCCATATTTCACACGTTTGATTCTTAGTCCAGTTGATATGATGGAGGGCAAATAATAAACTGTCAAATTCAGGTGCTTTATCAGACCTCACAAAGGTTATGAGATGCAATTTATGTATTTGCTGAAGCATTCAAATGCACTGAGTATAATATGCAAATTTTAAGTGGAAAATTTGTTTCATCTCTAAATATAATCAGAGCCTGCTTGATGGAATCACTGGGTAATTGATCTTTTCCAAGAATGCTGGTTCACAGGAAGCAAAACCTGATGAATTCACCTCTTAAAATACATCCCTACCAGCTGAGCAAAAATCAGAGAGGAAAATTTAGAATCCTTCAAGTCTCTGTTCTCTTGCTCCTAAAATAACTACAGTACCAGTAATTAATCAGACAAATTAATATATTAATTAATGAATCAGTAAGAGAAACGTACACACATATGCTGCTATTTTAGGAGGTGCTTTACTTGAGCCATTAACAATTGTGAATGGCACAATTGAGTTTCCCACCTTACCTGTATCATTCTCTAATCCACTTCCTCACAAGGAATCAAAGAGCAACTGAGGATGTGTCTGCACTGCAGAAATAATGCAGCTTGACACCGCTTTAATTACCATGACAGTGCTATAGAATTTTGGGATTTGTAGTTTTGTAAGATATTTAGCCATCTCTGTCAGAGAGCCTTGATGCCACAGCAAACTGAAGAGCCAAAGATTACATAGCACTGATCCATGGCAGTTAAAGTAGTATCAAAATGCTTTATTAATGCAGTGCAGTTCCAGCCTGAATCTTTCTTCCACATTGGTAAATTGGACACAAACGTAAGTGGCACCAGAGACAGAAAGTTAATTTAAGAGGCACAGGGCAGGTTGTGTTGAACATACTGCTCTGTCTTCAAGCATCTCACTTGGCATCTTTTTTTGTGCAATGACTATCTCACTGCATCAAATGGTAAGGCATAACTATTTTGACATTTTTTCTGTAGCTATTCCATATAATTGGTGCTGTTGGCAAGGGACAGGAAAAACGTAAAACAACATGCCATAAGTCAGTTCTGCTAAATGTTATTGCCAGAGGAGCTGTGCATGAAACACCATTGTTAGAGTAGTCATGTATGGTCACACTTTCTATTTCTTCTGATCTAAAACATTCACTAATGGGTGGGGGTATTCTTTGCTGCTGACATGGTAGTTACGATCTTAAAATCTCTATTTTGGGTAATTTAAAGTTTGGCCATTACATAATTTCAAGCTAAAAATAGCTGTTTGTGCAGATCTTCAAAACAATGATGTCATTTTTCTAAGCCAAAGCAGCATAAAAATAGAATCAACTTTCAGTGGTAGGTTCTTGGAAGAGGGTTAATATACACATAGCTGAAGAGAAGCAGTAATTAAAGTTTTTAATTGCCAGTAATAACCCAGACAGGAATCTAATATCTTTCTCATTGTGTGCAATACAAATCCAGAGGATTTTCCTTCAGTTACCCAAATGTAGAATAATTCTGTCCAAAGGATTTCCAGAAGCATTTTGCCATGCACAGCAGGTGTCTCACATGAAAATTTACATAACAGACCCAAGTATTCCTTTTGATCCATTCTAATCTACTTATTAACATGTGTAAGCTTATGATTTTCCTCCTAACAAATACTGGAGTATACATATAGAGCTCAACCAGAACAAATTTCTCCTTTAAGGCAGGCATAGGACTTTCAAATGAAGTATTCTACAGAATGCTTTTCTATACCAACATCACATTTGTATGACTGCAATCCTGAATCGGCTACATCTTTTCAGACATCCAGAGAATGCTTTGGGTGCACTTATGATGCTTTGGGGCTGGGTGAAAACATTTTGCTTTCTAAGGTAGAATAGCAAATATTGACCCATGTGCCAAAGTCGTCTAGAACTCAAAGCCAACTAAGCTGTCATGGCACATAACGCGGAAAATATAAGAAGCATATTTCTGTAATAATAATAATAACAACAGAACTATTGTCCTGTCACTAACAAGTAACAAATAAAATAACATTTTGCTGCCTTTTCATGACATTCAAAATTTGCTGCATACTCAGCTATAATGGTAGACTACTAGCCAGCTCATGTGGGATACTTTTACTATAAGGAGGAGGCCAGCTTTCATATCCTGGACTATATTGCATGATTATATGCTACTACAGGCAATTTTTGGAGAGCTACTCTGAACAAGCCCCATTGGAATGAGAGAGGGAGGGAGTTACTGCTATTTTATGGATAACAGGGAGATGTATTCCATTTTTTCAAAGCATAGTGCTGCTCATGAGACTGAGGGGAAGTAATCATCTTACAAATGAAACCTCTGAGGAGAAAATAATTGCTGAGAACAGCAAAAGCTGTCTGTTTATATCAAATATTCAAGTCTGTCACTTTATTCTGAATTATAAATCAGACACTACCCTGGGGACCTCACAAAATAATTTGTCGGTTTTCTAATCAAAAAGCCACCCCATCCACATGTGAGAAACTTTGGTATATATGAGGAGATGTTTCTCGCTTGGCCAGAGCCAAAACCATTAACAGTTTGTTGTGAAAAGTATTTTCTGTGTCAAGTTGTTGCTTTTTCAAAGTTTCTTTACATTGGGTTGAGAAACGATTTCATATGCCTCCTTACTCTGATTCCAATAGCCTATACTTGCTTTCACTGATCTTCTCATACAGCCATATTTAAGGGTATAACGTCATTGTATGAACCCTGATTTTGTGGAATAACTTAAGTGGCTTTTTCTGGAAGAGAAAACCAGTAACAGATACAAAAGGAGCGGCAGTTGGGGGAACTGTAATGTCCCACAGGTTTTTTGAAAGATTAATATTTACAAAGAGAGCTTCCCATACGTACCACTGGAAAAGAGCCTATGCCCATATCCTTGAATGAAAAATTAACGTCGCTCAAAATGTAGTATATAAAATACTGTAGGGTTGACAATTGCCATTATTTTCCTAACTAAAGACAGGTTAAACCTCCTTCATCCAGAATTCCAAAATCCAAAATATTCCAATCCAAAAATGTCCACATGACAGCTGAGACAGAGATAGTGATACCTTTACTTCCTGATGGTTCGATGTATGCAAACTTTGTTTGAATGCAAAAAAAAAAGTCTTAAAACACTGTATACAGAATTACCTTTAGGCTATGTGTATAAAATGTATACAAAACAAATGAATTTCATGTTTAGACCTGAGTCCCATCTCCAAAATATCTCAGTATGTGTATGTAAATTTTCCAAAATCCAAATTCCTGTCAGGTAGTTGTTTCTTGATCACCTGGGGAATATACCCCCATCAATGGCATCAGTGGCAGCGACAGCTGTTCTGCAAGTGGCGATGGGAAGGATTGGAATAGGATTCCCAGAAGCAGGGAACCACGGAGCACTATCCAAAAAGGGACTTGTTCTCATGGAAGTCAACAGCTCTGCTCCCCCAAAATTTTGAGATCACAAATCATAGTCCAACACAGGATATGTTCTAAGGGAAATCAATGACCCTGCTGCCTTTTCCTATTCCTCTCCCCCCCCCCAAATTAAGAAGGCAAAGGGGGGGTATGCATTTCTGATAGGAGACTGGATGCTCCCACTGGAAAGAGGGGGATGGAGAAAGAGAGCGAGGATGAGGTCTGGCTGGCTATCAACTCTACTGTCTCAACCCACCTCCTCTCCACATGGAGCAGCCATACAACAGGCAACACAGAGACCCAGCTTTTGCAATGTTGCCACTCCACCATGGGGAGGAAGTGGGCTGAGCAGCCTTCAGGCCTTTGTGGACCACCTGTGATAATATCATGGCTCTTGCAGATCCCCAGACTATGGATTAAGAACCATTGAAATTTATAGCTGGGAAATTGTAGGAGATTTTTACATACATCCTAAAGCTATAGATGGAAAACTGGATCTTCTTCATTATGGAAGACCATTATCATATTTTAAAAATGCAATCTTCCTATTATTTTCATATCTTTAAACTAAATGTGTGTATCTCCTTCAGCATTTCCTTACTGGCTGCATGTCTCTCAATCTGATTGTCCCATTTACTGCTTTCTCCATCCTTCTCCAATTCAATTGTACTCCTTCAAATTACTCTGGCAGCTTTTGCAACTTTATTATGAGACGTCAGATATCCAAGGGTTTATGACACAGTGGAAGCCAAGGAGTCCTTTTCGCCCTTAAGAATCTTCTTCCTTCAAGTGCTTGATCTAAATCAGAAAACTGCACAAGCTTAGTTAACTATTTCCCCCTAAGAAAGATTGGAGGAGCTATCCCCGCTGGAACAACAGTAATTCTAAAATGACTAATCCTGGATTTATTTTCAATTTTGCCCATTTTAGAAAGCAATCTCATGTTATCCTCTATCAGGCCTGTCAAAATGATACCAGGATGTGAGATTATGATTTCTATCTAGAGGGAGTACCTACTCATCGTTTTGTGCCACGCTGCAAACTAGGCTATCCCTCCTTCTTACACTTCTTATGTATGTATTTATTTATTTTCTTGTTATTTCAATATCTACAGGCAGCCATATTTTCACTGTAACATACCAATGAAACTGATTGTTCAGCGTCATAAAATTCTCACCAAGAGGACTCCTGTGATGTTCTTAAATATAGTCCCTTGTTCTCAGTTGTCAGAAAACACACACCCTTCCCTGCCTACAATTCAGAATGAAGTGTGTGGTTTCAAGACTGCGAGTTTGGTTGGTCATGAAAAAAATTTTTGAATAGGAAAACAGAAACTGAATGTTTCGCTCCCTTCATATTTCCCAGGTACAGAATGTGTATAACCTGCTAGAGTCCTTTTGCTATTGTACCCAAAAGTTCCCCTTAAAAGTTGCTTGCTGAAGCCTGGGTGGCAGCAGGGTGAAAATTAATTGTACTCCAAAACTATAAAATTACTGAAAAGCTTTATCAACTAGGGATCTAGTGTAGTTTCAATTGAATATATACAATGTGATCTTATGTGTGATAGCATGAAAACAGTTAGTGAATTCAGTGGGACATTCTCCAAGTTAGGTGTGCATAGCCTCAGGCAAATGCATATTAATTTAGAGGATAAGACCTATTGAATTCACTTAAGTTTACTATTTGAGCAAGTATATGAGAGACAACAGGCATGCATTTATTGTGTTGTCCACACAGTGTGTTATTTTCTGTCAGTCATCTTAAATACAGTTTGCCCTCCACATTTGCGGCTTTGACTTTTGCAGATTTGATTATTTGCAGTTTTGATTCATATGTTCTCTCTAGGAATCTCTAGCTCCTCCAGCGCAATTCTGCCGGACATTGACCATAAAGTTGTGCTGGAGAACCTAGGAGTTCCTAGAGAAAACATCTCTCTGGGCATTTGTAGGTCCTCCAGCTGATTCTGTGATCAACATCTGGCAAATGTTGACCACAGAGTTGCACTGGAGGACCTAGAAATTCCTAAAGAGGTGTTCTCCTAGTTAAAAGAACAGTGTTCTTTTATTTGGGTTTTCCCACATTCATGGGGTCTTTCCCCTAACCTCAGTGAATGTGGAGGACCCACTATAATCGTTTTGATTTTTAAATGTAACTTCATTTTAAATTATATGATATGAGGCCTGTTTTCCAGCATCCATTATTCCTTTTTTAAAGATTTTCTTCTAATTGGGAAATAACTAGTTCAACTTCTCAAAACTCATTGCCTATACTTTTTATTCTCATGACCATTATATTTCCCTCTGTAAAAATATCTTTCTCCCTATATTTGCTGCTATGGCATCTTTATTTGTGGACACTTGCATGAGGAGTTGTTTCCTATCTGAAAATTGCTTCTTTTAATTTCCTTTGGTGTGTGTGTGTGTATGGTGATAATCTGTGGCAAGCTTGGATTGTAGTCTAAGCATCAAAATATCTATCTGATAAGCTAAACCTGTTTGGAGGGGGGGGGGAATAAAGCATTTTGGAGAGTTTGGACATGGAAAACCACTGCTGATCGTATGCATTCAGTGCACATGATCATGACTTCTTTTTAGAGGATTGACTACTATAACAGAAATGTGTTATTCATGTTCATTTTTATGAGAACACATGGCTCAAGTTAATGTAATAGACTGCCAATAATGTTTTAAGGTTATTGGCAGAGGAATGCTTTACCAAAGTGCTAAGGAACATGAAAGGCCTGGAGTTAACCAGGGGAGGCTTTTTTGTTAAAGCAGTGGTGAACCAACTCTGAGTTTTAGCCTGGATTGAAAGGCAGAACCATATTCCCAAAATATGTTCAACACCTTTAAAACATGGACTAAAAGCTGGAATAGATTCACTACCTCACTGCCATGGAAGCCACCAGCTGCTGTTGTAAACAGCAACAAACACACACAATACACTTGGTGAAGTACTGACCTCCCATGGGGTTTATAACCCATTATGGTATCAACACTCAAATATTAGAATTGTGGGTCTTTTGTTCCTTAATCCACAAGAATGAAGCAAACATTTTTTTTAAATCAAGGACACACTGTAAAACTACAAAATTTAATCTGGTTAAGAGAAAGAAGGATGCTCAAAGGACACTTACGAAGCCGTAGGAAGGGAGGTTAAGGTTAGGTGTACATCAACTTAAATTCGTGAGCATTTTTCTTGTGAGTTAGCAATGGCTGACCCCATAATGAAAGATGGATAAACTGGGGGAGAATCCGATAAAATCCTCAGAAGATGCAGGGAAGGCTGTGTGACACATGCAGAATTATCATCCAGTATTATGCTCTGCACGCATGCATGCATGCATGCACACACCAGTTGCCCCAGTTTGTGTCATGATACAGTAAGCTGAGTCATTGTTCCCATTGCATCACATAAGTATCCACTAGAGTGGACCCATTGAATCAATGGAATTTACTTACACGTTGAATTAATCATTCAATAATAGTTGCACTAGGTGTATTCTAATAGAAACTAATGAAGTGGATTCAGGCCACTGCTCTCTTTTTTTCTCTCTCTCTGTCTCCCTTCACACACATACCCCAATCTGCATTATTCATAAGTCTCAAAGGAGAAAAATGGTGGTACCTTGTGAAAAGCCATTTTTTTCCAGTGGATATAAATGGATGTCTTGACCTGTAGAAAATTTCAATATTTTCTTAATTAGCACTTTGGGGAAAGGGTTTTGTTCAAGAATATTAATGCTCCATCAGCAATCAAATTATGTTTTGGGAACCAGAAGAACTTGAGAATTTTCTCACCATCTTTGCAGGTGCTTTTGCTCATGTGCCGTGATCTGTACATTTAAGAATACAGATAATGGCCTGAATTCTGTTGCTAATCCAAACTAGAGTAGACCTCTTGAATTAATGCAGTTTGTCAACTCACCAATCAACAATTGTTTCAAAGGCTTTTTTTTTAAGTTGAGACTAACCAGTAGGATATATTCCAATATATTAGAAACCTTTAATGTTAGGGTTTATATTAGATGTATAAATATATTAGAAACTTTTAAGGTTAGGGTTGGTCTCACAGCAGATTAAACATTATAAAGATATGAAAGACTTTGTAACACATCTATTAAAAGGAAGGAATGCCAAACTGTAGTAGGGGCACCATATATTACAGTCTTTGTTTTCATTTGTGGTAAATGTGCTAGAGGATTTCCATCTATCTGTGTTCTGAAGTGAACAGTCCCCATTGTCCAGATTTATTTGCCAATCAGATTTGCAAACTGTCTTCATCAGTTCTACTTCTAAAAACAGGGACCAGTGCAAATTTTATATTTCTCCAAAACTGAATATTTCCTGTTGGTGACTTACACTGGAATAAGGCAATGTGGAATGGTACAGATGGCTGTCTCTGTTGCTACAGAAACCTGCCTTGCTGGTTCCTGAGTTGCTTAGGTATTAGCAGGCAACTTTTGCTTCTCTTTCACTGCCACCCCAGCCATCCACTGCCATCTTATTCTGTCCTTGTGTTGCCATCTACGCCACTGCTGTCCACTCTATTAATTTTGTTGACAGTGACAAACAGTGGCAGCAGTGACGTCACTAGGGTCGGTGTCACCCAGTGCGGTAACTCATGCTGTCACCCCCTCATTGAGCTCCTCCCATACCACACCATACAGAATCCTTAGTAATGTTTTTGTACTACAAAAAAACCCCTCATAAATCATAATTCCCATACATCACTGAATGTAATGATGATAAAGTTGTGACAAAAATAACTAGCAAAATTAAAATTACACTTTTAAATTACAAGATCATAAGCACTGCCTAAAGGTAAAATTTGGTAAGATATGATGTTTTTAAAGAAACTTTTAAAAGAATTTAAAGACTCCAAGAGGTGCCATAGCCGTGCCAGTGCAGCTTTATCATGCCCCTTCGGCAATGAATCATGTGGATACAGTGCCAAAGGTGCATCATGATGGCGTAAACCGTGTGGACTGGTGCATGCCAAAATGGCACCATGGGGGTGGAGTTAGAGTGTCCACCATGAGAATGCTGCACCCTGACTCCGCCCACAGGCCAGCACTTTCTGCCAGTCTGTATAGGGCCTGAGTCTATGGTAAAGCTAGCTGCTTTCTGGCCCCCAAGAGTCTTCCTTACATGCAGAGAATTCAACAAGATGTGACAAGGAGGCCTGAAGTCATGAAGTTAAGAGTGTAACACTCTTTAGTGTTATACTCTAACCCCCACACAATTGGCAAACGCTGCAAACAAGCCTTAGTTGGGAACCAAAATAATGCAGATACCAGATATTTTGTAGTGTACTGATGTTGCAGTGTGGTGTCACTGTTAGAACATTGATACAGATGGGGTAGTCTTATGGCATGAATTTTAACCTCTGCTGATCTGCCATGAATCTCTCATAACTGGAAACTAGCTAACAGAAATTCTAATAGACTATGGCTATTTTTCTTCCACATATTGTTTCTGTTTCCTGAGAGATGGTGGAAATGGAAGCAAATTTGATGGTACTTCAACAAGGAAGTAATACATTTATGTAGATCATCTCTGAAAAATAGAGGTAATGGATTAGCTTTACTGGAACATCAAACTTAAAGATGAAAAGAGAAATGTCTCACATGGCTGTACTGTTCTGAACTAGAGTACATCCATTTAATCAATTGCTTATACAGCTTGGGTTTCCCTCTTCCAGAATGCTTGGAACCAAAAATGTTTTGGATTTTGGAGTTTTTCAGATTTTGGAATGACTGTATTCTCATATACATACATAATGAGATATCTTGGAGATGGGACCCAAGTCTAAATATGAAATTCATTTATGTTTTGTATACACCTTATACATATCTCCTGAAGGCAATTTTATAATATTTTAAATAATTATGTGCATGCAGTTTGTGTACATTGAACCATCAGAAAAGAAACTGCCATTATCTCATCCACCTACCTGGACAATTTTGAATTTTGGAATCCTTTGGATTTTGGAGTTCCAGATTAGAAAGACTCAACCTGTAGTAATTCAATACTTACAGGATATAAAAATCCAGTTATTCTGTGAGTCACCACTAGTTGGGACTGAAAACTGAATTTAAGATGATATATTTAATTTTTGTCTCAAAACCTGCTTTTTCAGAAATGCAGAAACCACGATCAATCAATAATGTGATGCATAAAACTAGTATTTTTTATTTTAAAATTGTCACAGTCCTATGTCTATGTCTTAAAAGATGATGAAACTGTGTAGATTATCTCTGAAAAATAGAGCTGTAGATTTAAAAGTGATATTTCTTGGCAAGGGTACCCAATTCAGCATAAAATCTGCCAAGTGTCCTAAAAGGAATGATAGAATGAGAAAGGTTCAGGGGGAAAACTGTAATGTAACATTGAGGTTTTGCTTAGGAAACTGTACAGCACAGTTCAAACAAATAATAATTTTGAAAAATGGTGCAAACAAAAATAGTACAGAGGTGGTTTTAAAAATAAAAGTTAAAAATTAGTCTGCATCCCTTAAAAAGTATTTATTTTAAGAGTATCTAGCTAAGCATTTCAGGGACCTTTGTCTATACTGCAGCATTTCTGCAAATTGTGCCATCATCTTACATGCATAGAAAGATAGACCTGGTCCAATTTCTTAACTGGCATCATTTGTTGGTGACCTTTGTACAAACGTCTAAGTGCTTAAAATGGAGCAAATCAAACATTTTGCCAGTGCAGCATCATGACACGGGTTGTTAAACCACTAGTGTTGATAGAAATAACATGATTCTAACATGCTTCCAAAATTTTCAATAGCAGTATTTTTTTTAAAAAAAAGAAAATGCTTAATTATTTTATGGATGTCCGTAAAACTGTAAGCACAAAGATAAACCATGTGTTCATTGAAATAAGAAAACAGGAGAAGTGCCAGCAGACTGGAGGAGGGCAAACGTTGTCCCCATCTTCAAAAAAGGAAAAAAAGAGGATCCCAACAATTATCATCCAGTTAGTCTGACATCAATACTAGGAAAGATTCTGGAGCAGATCATTAAAAAGAGAGTCTGTGAACATCTAGAAAGCAATGCCATAATCACAAAGAGTCAACATGGGTTTCAGAGAAACAAGTCATGCCAGACAAATCTAATCTCTTTCTTTGATAAAATTACCAACTTGTTAGATGAAGGGAATGCTGTGGATATAGTATATCTTGATTTCACTAAGGCCTTTGACAAAGTTCCCCATGATATTCTTGCAAACAAGCTTGTAAAATGTGGGCTAGACAAGGCAACTGTTACATGGATTTGTAATTGGTTGACCGGCCGAACCCAAAGGGTGCTCAACAATGGCTCCTTTTCATCCTGGAGAGAAGTGACCAGTGGGGTCCCACAGGGCTCTGTCCTGGGCCCAGTGCTATTCAACATCTTTATCAATGACTTGGAGGACAAAATTGGGGGCATACTTTGCAGAAGACACCAAATTAGGAGGAATAGCTAATACTCCAGAGGACAGGATCAAGATTCAAAATGACCTGAACAGACTAGAAAACTGGGCCATAGCCTGGAGAAGAGAAGGTTAAGAAGTGATATGATAGCCCTGTTTAAATATTTGAAGGGATGTCATATTGAGGAGGGAGCAAGCTTGTTTTCTGCTGCTCCAGAGACTAGGACCCGAAGCAATGGATGCAAACTGCAGGAAAAGAGATTCCACCTCAATATTAGGAGGAACTTCCTGACAGTAAGGGCTGTTCGACAGTGGAACAAACTCCCTCGGAGTGTAGTGGAGTCTCCTTCCTTGGAGGTCTTCAAGCAGAGGCTGGATGGCCATCTGTCGGGGATGCTTTGATTGTGATTTCCTGCATGGCAGGGGGTTGGACTGGATGGCCCTTGCGGTCTCTTCCAACTCTATGATTCTATGAGGTCCAAGGTTTTCAAAAAATAAAATAAGTTGAAACTAAATTTATTATCTCTATGAAACTGGCAAACTTTGAGAAATTTCTTAATTTATACTCAGTCTCCAAATAGAAGCAAGATCTGATCTATTTTTTAAAGAGGTATTTTAATTAACTATTGATTTCTGCTCATTTGTTTCAAGGCAATGATCAGTATTAATGGTACATGTAATTCACCACTGTTATCAGCCAATTTTTTAAAAAATTAAGAAAAAAACATTCAGGTGATTGCTCCTTTTAAACATTGTGATGTCAGCTTTGAATCGCCTTTTGCAACTACTTATTTCTAGAAAGGCTGCTCTTTTGTCTTAAACCACATGAGCTGAAAGATCAGGTAAATGTCAATTGTTGAAACTTCAGACAGAAGCATCATAAATTACAAACCTAGTCATACATCTTCAAAACTTGGAAAGTGACTTTTAAAACATAATCTGTAATTGTTATAGTTCCATGACTCCCAAGATTAGTTTGTTACTGTTACAAGTAATTACCATTGTCAGTATTTGCTTAGGAACAGAGGCTCTAAGGAATTACTGCAAACATTCTACCTCAGCTAGAGCCTAGGGAGTTATACAGTTAACCATCTGGCTGGTGTCCATGGGATCAGTTGCAGTTCCTGAGGCCTGCTGACAAGACATTTTGAGTAGTGCAGCCCACTACATGTAAATTCAACTGTTGCCCATCTTAGCTGATAAAGTCTAGCAGGGGTGGAGTAACCCAGTAGGTCCAGGGGTGGTAAATACCTTGTTATGTTGGGCAGGGGGAGGGGGTGCCTGCTGCCTTCAAGGAAGGTTATGCCCTCTCCTGAAGAGGTCCTCCCTGGACCCAGAGATATATGGTCAATTGCATATATCCCCTTTTGAAGATAGATTATTAAGGATGTGGTGGCTGGGCAACTTCAGAATTTCCTGGCTCAGCAGTATAAACCCACCCAGTGCCCCTGGGTAAGTGACACTCTCTCAGCCTCAGAGGAAAGCAATGACAAACCCCCTCTGAAGAAACTTGCCAAGGAAACCCAATGATAGGTTTGCCTTAGAGTCACCATAAATTGGAAATTATGTGAAGGCACACAACAGCAACAAAAAATTTAATAAATAAATAAATAATGTTTAAATGTATTTTATTGTAAGCTGCCCTTTGGCTAAAGGGCAGGATATAAATATTCTGATAAATAAATACTGAATACAGAGCAGTTATGGATCCATAACTCTAGGTTATGCATCTGTGACTGTAGTGCAGAATGCCAGCCAATAATGGTTAATGAAAGAGTTCATCATTTTACTGCAGCACAAAGTAGGTGTAAATGAATAGAGCTGCGAAACAAAAAAGGTGGGACTTTGATATCACCTCATCTAATCTAGAACTCTGTGGGGGTTTTAAGATCAGAAATGAAAACAGAATTCAGCAAATAGTCATGCAGTTCATGTTTATTTATTCAAGTTGCAATCATATCTTGAAGCATGTTCCACTGAACTCTGTGGAGATGGGTTGATAGGTTTTATGAGTTGTTCATTTTGTAACCCGTCCTTCCCCAGAAAGACCACGGGTAACCAATTTTTACCATTTACCAAATGGTGGGGAAGCAGGTCATAGATGCTCCTGTGAATCAACCCAAACATTTCCTAGCAAATGTGGGTCCAGGAATGATAAATATCGGAACAATTTGGTCTCTTATTTTAGCTGTTACTGTTGGCAATAATTTCCCACACTTGAAATCTCATCAGATTTGCTTTATGGTTTATTATTCCCCTTGTTTTATATTTGCAATATAAATATGCCCAATTAGGCTCGTCTTGTGTGCTGCATTAAAGAAGACTAAAATGCAGACATATGGTCATCATCATCGTAATTCCCTGAGCAAGCAGCATTTATTATAACTTAATATGCAGTTGTGACATTTACAGATCAGAAACTGTGCATGCATTTCAGTGTTGTGTCAATGGGTCATAAAAAATACATTAGTACTGTAAAAGTTATCACAGAAGAAGGTGATGAAGGAGGAGCATGTTTAGATGGTGTCTGTTGGTTGCCCTTGTATTAATTATAGCATGGCAAGCTGGAGAGAAACTAGAAGAGCATTATTATTCAACTCATTTGCATGCACAGATTTACAAGTCAACCATACCTCAGAAACAAAGGCCATACGTTCTAGACAATTGCAAGGGGAGCAATTCTACCAAGCACTTTTGTTATGCATCCTCTGTTAATTTGAAGGGAGCTTGCCCATCATGATTAAACTGTCACTTATTAAGGAGTTCCCATTAATATGGCTATACTGTATAGTCTCAACAACATGTTAGATAGGGATGCTGTGAAAATCAGACAAGTGACTAGAAGAGGGATGAGGTTCAGAGCTGATGGTGTCTTGGTGCAGGACTGATGATGAAAATGACAACTGGATGAAGAATTAAATCATTTGCTTGTGATAGTCATTAGGATCTCATGACATGAGACAAGCAGGTGACTACTTTTGCAGATGATTGTTCTGGATATTTAGGAAGGCAGAAGTGTCTATAGGACTAAAAGAATGCATTTTGTAGTTCTGTTGAATTGTCATCAAGCAAAGCAATGTATACTGTGAATATAAAAGGTTCTAGTTGATTATTAAATCATAATAATAAATGAGGCATTCTACTGCAGCAGAGGTGAGCAACCTGGCGTCTTTTAGATGTTGTTGGCCTACAACTTCCTTACACCTTATTTAGCATATATAGCAGTGAGAGAGTCCCAAGTTCAGAGCTTTCCATTATAGTATTGACACCCACGATATGAATGCCTATTCCTTGCTGATTCCTCTACCTGGTAGCAGTCATTGCCCAGGTGTCATTAATTTCAGGACACCAATGGACACCACGGAAGATGTGAGCTCCATTACATCAGAGGATGAATCCATGCTGGGTTTTTACAGGAATTAGTCCTAATTTGTAGGTGTTTTCAAGTGCTGAACCTATATTGGGAATGATGTTCAGCATCTTAGATAGTTCCCGAGAAACCAGAACTAGATCCTGGAAAACCCAATACAGAAAAAAATGTTCAGAAGGGAGCCACCAGCTGCTCCTGAAGGCTACTGTTATCTACAAGACTTACTGGATTTAATATTTAGTTGCTGGATTTAGTTATTTAGTACAATCTTGTCTGCAGTATTTTCATTCCCCTCCATTTTTTTTATTTTTTTTTTATTTTTTTGCTACAGTGAATGAATACTGAGCCTTTTCATAAAAGCCTTGATTTCCAGATCTTACAAGCTTTTCATAAAAGCCTTGATTTATAGAACTTGTTGTTGTTAGCTGCCTTCAGGTCAACCTCACTTTATGGCAGCCCCATGAATGAGAGACCTCCAAGTCATCCTATCATCAACAACTCTGCTCAGGTCTTTCGGACAGGGCTGTGCCTCCCTTCATTTGAGTCTATCCATCTAGAATGTGGTCTTCCTCTTTTTCTACTGCCCTTCACCTTCCCAAGTATTATTGTCTTTTCTAGTGAGTCATGTCTTCTCATGATAATAATTGGAAAGGTGCTGAACTCTCCCTAGACTTAGAAGCCGATAATGACATCTCAGTTTAGTCATCTTGGCTTCTAGGGAGACTTCAGGCTTGATTTGCTCTCAAACCCAGTTCTCAGTATCCTCAGAACTCTCCTCTAGCACCACATCTCAAATGAATTGATTTTCTTCCTATAAGCTTTCTTCACTGTCCAGCTTTCACAGCCATACACAGAAATAAGAAGAAATGCATCCTAACTTTATATTCAGTGATATATCTTTATACTTCATGAGCTTATCTAGCTCCTTCATAGATGCCCTTCCAAGTCCTAGTCTTGTTCTAATATCTTGACTGAAGTCTCCACTCTGATTAATGGTTGCGCCAAGGTATGGAAAATCTTGAACTATTTCAATATCTTCATTGTCTGCTTTAAAGTTTTGTAAATCATCTATGGTCATAATTTATGTTTCCTTAATGTTCAACTGTAAACCTACCTTTGCACTTTCTTCCTCGACTTTTTTCAATAAACATTCCTAGTCTTTGCTAATTTCTGATAGTAGTATGGTACTATCTGCATTTCTTAGATTGTTGATGTTCCTTCCTCCAGTTTTCTCCCTCCCAATTTTCCTTCCTCCAGATCTAATCCTTTTTCTCCATATTCTGTCCTAACAGTAGCTCCTAACAGTAGTACAGGTTACACTCAGAAGAATCAAATGCTGTGGCACACCCATTTCTTAGGAGCAATTCATAGCTTTTTGTTATCTATATCTACAAGACTTACTGGATCAAAGTCTTTGCTGTAGTGTATAAAGCACAGGTTGATTTTCTTTTGAAATTCTTTGGTACACGCCATTATCCAGCATATGTTTGCAATATGATCCCTAGTGCCTGTGTCTTCCCTAAACCTAGTCTGGACATGTGGCATTTCTTGTTCTGTATACAATAAGAGGGTTTTGTTTTTTTTTGTAGAATTTTGAGCATCACTTTGGTTGTGTGAGAAATTAATGGAATGGTTCTTGGTAATCAAATCAAACTGGAAATGCTCAATATACACTCCAATCCCCATGAAAGGGGATTGGAGTTTATATTGATCATTTCCAGTCTGTGGGTCATTGTTTTGTTTTCCATATTTGTTGACAGATTTTAGTTAGAACTAGTGTAGATACTGTTTCTGTAGATTGAAGCAGCTCTGTTAATATGCCACCTATACTTGGTGATTTACAGATCTACACTTATCAAAACAAACCTTCCTCATCTACCCATGCATGTATGTTCCATTTTCTCTTTTCTTCGGTGCCATCTGAAATATAGGGGTCGATACTTCTTTGGCCTTTATATTAGATTTAGCACCAGACTTTTTAAAATGTGAAGAACTAAAATTAAAGAGCCAGGAAGGGCAAAATGGGAGAGCATGGGAATTGAATCAGATGGCTTACTACAAAAATGAATTCTAAAATGATATCGGCTATCAGTCCATCTTGGCAAAGCTCTCCAACATCTTCCCCAGGCCATTTATTTAAGCTCAGGCTAAGTGAAAATGGAGGAGACTGAACCTGAGAAAGAAGACTATAGGAGCAGGGGCTGGTAAACATTCAGTTGGAATTTTGAGTGTTTAGCCTAGTTTAAAATAATATATGATAAGAGAAAGAGTAGAGACAGGGTGGACAGGGGATGTGAGGTGAGTGGAGTGAGGAGAATTGATAGGAAGGAGGAAGTACATTATATGTCAACCTGATTCTATGGTCTAGAGTGGTATAACTGTAATTCACATTTCTTCAGTGTAGTTGTCAATAGATATTTTGTTGTTACCATTGGTGTTTCCTACTTAACTGTCATCTGTGCCTGGACACTTTAAAAATATTTTATAATACAAAAGTGATGGTGAACTTTAAAATGTGCTGTGCTATATCTTTGTATATCCAGTAACTCACAGGTCACCTAGGGCATGCTTATCTTGCCATGCTACATCCAGTTTTTGCTTTTCTGTTTGCCCTCTGCATATCAGATTGCTCAGTGTAGAGGCCTTGTGACTCATATTAGCTTGCTTCTTTGTTTTTAACAATGTGCTGAATATTTTGTTATGCACATGTTCTGACCTGCATGCTGCAAATATTGTCTTTTCACAGCATCATCATAATTTTAAAAATCAGTTGAATGATAATGCTACATGAATCGTCCAAAGAAATTCACAGTATTTGTGTCTGTTTAACTGGGCTAAATACTGACAGCACAATCCCAGGCAGATTTACTAAGAAGGCAGTCCAACTGTGTTAAATGGGGTTCCTGCGCACACAGAATGCATATGATGGCCGTCTGGGACTAGAATCTTATTGGTACACTAGGTCAATGTAATTATGCCAGCATAAGCAGTGGGGTCAGGAGAGAAAAGGCCATTGGTACTGCACCAAGGAAGGAAGGAAGACATTGGTAAAATAGACTGCTAGAGCTGGCAGGTTTTGTCTGTCTTCTCTTACCACTGCTGCAAAAGCCTGGGAAAATTGCTGGCATAATGCATCAACAAGATTCCAGCCTGAAGCATTTGGCTGCAATCTAAAGAAGTCATTTACATGCTCATGGTACTTGAAATTGATGTGGGTGCTCAGAGCACTACACATGTCAAAAAGATGAACAGTTCCACTTATGGAATGGAATGGCTACAGAGAAATGTTCAGACTAAATTTCTGATGCATGCATGATTCCCATACTCCTGTGACAGTGACTTCTTTGGACTATACTCACTTTCCCCAGTGTTAGGCTGGCAGTGTGATCACATCCACACAACTATTACAGTTTTTTCTGCATGTTCGATTATTTGTTACAACTCAAAATGGTTTCTTTCACACTATAGATGAAATAATCTCTGTGTCGAAAACCAGCATGTTAGAGAGAGGACTAGGCTAGTATCCTCCTATTCAGGGGAAGTGGGAAATGTATGGCCCCCTAGATGTCAAACCATGATCTAATAAGCCTTCACCATTGGCTCTGATGACTGGGACTAGTCGGAGTTACTGTCCAAAATTTTCCCCAACCTAATGTAGGGGAAGTCTAAAGTCTAATGCAATTTTATTAAGCACTTGGCTTGGCTAAGGGGTCCTGCTTTTCCATATATCTGATCTCCACATTGCAGAAGTGCAAAATGCCTCACCTAAACTGGCTTCTAGATACAGATACTGATCACTGTAGAACCATTATGTATTGTGCAGACAGTTTGTCGGACTTCCCCATGTTTGGGAGTATCCAGGGGAAAAGAAGCTGCTTTTTTCCAGGACGTTACCATACTATGTCCTAGATTGTCCCCTATAGCATTAATGAGAATATTAAATCACCATAGCAACATGCTGAGAGGTATTCAGTATATATGATAACCATAGGTACAAAATGTATTTAATGAGGATTTTAAATTGTTTTAATTTTTTTATTGTAAACATTTCTGATTTACTATTTTTGGAAATCCCTTGGATCCCATCTTAGAAGAAAAGCAGCATATAAATGAATAAATAAAATGTGTCAAGGGGCTTCCAATGCCTTGTTGGCCCCATCTCTTAGATACTGATACTTCAGCAAACTACAACCCTGATAAAAGTGACCATAGCGTTAATGCTGCCCTTTCTCAGGGGCTCTACAGATGTGTTGGTCCTCATCAGACTGGTTCTATATAACCTAGTAGCCAGTGGCCTCTGGGAGCAAGGCTAATCATTCATATTCTCAGAAATACCTTCACATGCTTTCTCTACAGAGCACAGGGCCTCTGGTGGGCAATATTTCAGTCTAGTCTGTTTGCACAGTCTGTGAACATAACTCTGTTGACCTTAACATGCGAAAGTAAAATAACTCTATCATTGGGAGTTCTAACAGGGGTTGTAATCACACAACAGTGTGTTGGAGGAGTGATAAAGTCGTGACTTTATCTTGTAGCATCCTTCCACTACAGTCCTACATATACTATTTGGACTACAGCTCCCCAGAGCCCACCTTCCATCATGACCAATATTCTCTGCTGAGCCATCATTGTAGGTTTTAGTGCAATTACTCCCAAGCAAATGAACTGACTGCTGAAGTATCTTCAAGAGGGAAATCTCAAATTTTCCCTCCCCTATCATTGCTTTCCATAACCAATTTACTGATTCTGCTTTTCTTTTTCCTTCCCGCTCCATCTTGCAGCAAACGTGTGTGACAATGAACTTCAGATCTGCCAGAATGGAGGAACTTGTGAGAAGAATGTGCGTTGCCTGTGCCCACCAGCCTACACTGGTGTACTGTGCGAGGAGCAGAGTTGTAAAGTGGATTCAGAAGGTTGCAAGTCCGGGCAAGGGGCATTAACATTATCATGCCTGATACTTCTATTACCACTGATAGTCCCATTGGGATTAAATGGCTTTTTCCTATTCTAGGCTATGCAGCTTTAGAGACATCGACTTTAGACTGCTTTATAAAAAAAAAATGGGACAAAGGCAAAGAAAACAAAAAGAAAGAGAGGACAACAGAAGCAGCAAGCAGATGCTAATATGTCTTTCAAAAATAATTATAATAATAATAAAAGGGGGAAGTGTAAAATCTCCATACATATATAGACTTTAAAAAGGCCTCGCTGAACTAAGCCATACCTATCCATTGTGGACAACCCAGCAGGTCAAGACTTACTTTTTGACTCAAGCTTTACATGGACAGCTGCCAATACTATTACTACTAATCATAATGCCAGCTGCAAAAGCTTACCCAGGATCGAAAAGGCTTTGGTCGACACCCCCCGTGGACAGGAATACAATAAAATGAAAACCGCAGAACCTTGCTCCTTCAATCTGGTGCGCAACTGTACCTCTTCCCAGTGTGTGGGCCAACCAAATAGAGGCATTCTTTGCTGTCAGTGCATTGTGGGTATAAGGAAATCTGTTTCAAAGCTGCCATATTGGCCTGCTTCAGCCCCCCCCCCATCCCCTTCCAACTGTGCTTTAGTGAACGTTGCTCTGTAACCATTGTTGGTTGAACGATTTCTTTGTCCAATGTTAGTAATGCACATGTGTATCAGCCCCTCCTCAATAAATCTCAAGCCAGTCATACCCTTGTATATCTTAGAAGCACTGCATCAAGTCAATGCTGTGCTCACCTATTGTACAAGAGTGGCTATAGAACAAAAGAAGAGTGTATTTATCCTTTTGTATTCAAATGAAGTTATTTTTCTTGACTAACGTAAGACGTAGACTTTTTGTATTATTGACAATTTGTGTTAACAAACAATTTATTAATGTACTTTAATCCTAATCAGATAAAGGTGGGGGAGTTAATTTTTATTTCATCCTCTTTCTTTCTTTCTTTTTTCTTTTCTTTTTCTCTTTCTTTTCATTTAATTGTGCAGAGATTTCTCTGTATGGGCAACGTGCTGGCATCAAAGAATATCAGTTTACATATTATAGCAAGTGTAATAAGATTCCACCAAAGGACATTCTAAATGTTTTCTTGTTGCTTTAACACTGGAAGATTTAAGAGAATAAAAATTCCTGCGTAAACTATTTCAGGGATTAGTATTGCACTTTCTTAACTGTATTTTGCCAAGTGGATGAAATGGATATTGAAATCCAGAGTTGTGCAGGCACAGCAAAACATATGTAAATTTTCATGTTGAGTCAGTAGAGGCTCCTAAGATGGAAGAATAATCTCTGTGGGATGCAGAGACAGTTATTAGGAGTGACAAGACTGTGGCAGGCATTGTTTAGACTAGTAGAGAAGTGGACAAGCTCAGTTCCTCCTGATCAATTCAAGTTACACTGCAGTTCCCCAGGGATGGACAACCTCTGGTGCTCTGAATACTGTTGTATAGCAATTCACATCCACCTTAGTGTGGGATGATGGAAGTTGTCATCCAAAAATATCTGGAGGGCCAAAATTTTCCATTCATTGCTATACTCACTAATCTGGAAGTAACTTCCCCCAAACATAATTACTTCTCTTTGAAAATTGGTAGACATGCTTTTGAATGCACTGGAAAAATATTATTTCTAATTCATTAATTTATTCACTAACACACACACACTGGTGAAATGCAACATTATGTTAGTAAATTTTTGGCTCATTCTCTTCCTTCCCATTTCAGGCCCAAAAATCCAAAACTTCTCAACTATCTAGATCAGATTTTAAGACATGAAGACACAGGATGAATCTCTCCTCACTCTGATATGTTGGTGAAAGTTGTTCCACCAGGGAAGGGGGTTTAATGCATGCCGTGCCACATTTGTAGGGCTGAATGAAAAAAACTGTGTGTTGGGGGGGATTCAAAACCACTGTTAAAATTTTAATATTGATGCTTTACTTCAAAATTCAACATTTGAACTTGAGAATGAAAACATTACTTCAAGGTTTAACATATAGCTCTTTATTGGCTTAATGGATGATGTCAGCCTAAAATGTACTGAAATACCATAAGAAGTTATGTATGAAAAAGTGTTGTATGGATAGCACCTGTGTCTGCTCTCAGATTCTGCCAACTTTTACTATTTAATTGTATATGGGCCAAGAAGTTCTCAAGATGGGTGACAAAACATGAACAACAATGGAAACATAATAGCATCAACAATTGATTGAAACAGTAATAAAAACAGCTTTAAACATTTGATCCAGACAAGAGAATAAAAAGGTCTTTACATGTTCCTAAAGAGGTCTGTGAAGGTTCAGGGAAAGCTTGTAATGGAATTATTTAGAAGGACACCATCACCCAATAGGTTTTCTCTCCAAAAGATACCATACATGAGATGGCATGCAATGACCTTTGGTCAAAAGCAATAAAATTTGAATTTGAAAAAAATACATGAGATGGCAAGTGATAGATAACTTCTCTTGATGACTTCAGTAGAAATCAGGCTGATGTAAACTCCATTGTTTATTGTAGTGAATCAGATCAACTGTCAACAACTGTCTGTTGTTGATGAACACAGAAAACTATATCTCCAATACTGTCAAACATTGAGAGATACCTGTCCGCTACTGACTGCTCCTGCATGCAAGCTGTGAGTCAACAGATATGCTTGCTGATGTTGCAATACCTTTGTATCCAAAGTGAAGATGCTAAATGTCAAATGTTTGTCAAATATTTGCACAGTGAAATAATAGTCGCTGTCAAAATTCTCCAACAACCATTTCCAAGAGATCTTGGCAGGGTTGAATTTATTTTCCTACACAGCTGCCTGAGGTACAGTTGCCCCACTGTATCCAAGATTCAACCATCCATGGCTTGAAAATATTAAAAACTATATAAATTCCAAAAAGCAAACCTTAATTGTTGACATTCTGTATAAGGGACACCATTTTACTATGCCATTGTATTCAATGACTTGAGCCTCCGCGGATTTTGGTATCCACAGGAGGTCCTTGACCTAAACCCCCAGCAGATACCAAGGGCTCACTGTAGATCTAGGCAGCTTCTGTAATTAACAATTGTGTACTGTGATTGTGTTAACTGTCAGTGTTGTAGAGCAGCAAAGGAGTTCTCTATATTCCCTTCTGTTGTAAGTACTTTAAGGTATACTAGCAGTCATCATTCCTTTGCCTATGGTTGGGATCTGACTAGATGCAGCAAGAAGGAGATGTTTTTGTGTTACAGAACTAGTTAATGAAGAAACTGAGGTACAACAGGGTCTCCATAATTTATTTGGCACATTGGATGGTGATCAGCATGGCAAGAGTATTAACACACTTGTACAGCAGAAGTCCTCAGCAATCAGAAATCTGACAAAATCAAATAATAATTGCACTTTAGCAATAACACTTTACATTTCTATACCACTTCATAGTGAACTAAGCGGTTTACAGTGTGTTAGAAATTAGTCCCAACAAGTTGGGTAGTGATTTTACCAACCTATGAAAAGATGGAAGACATGGAGTCCTGTGGGATCGAACTCACAACATTGTGGCTGCAGTACTGGCATTTAACCACTGCACCCCCAGAATTAACACAATTGGATGCATTAGTCCCCAAACATCTGTCTGGACATGCAGGTGTGTGTGTGTGTGTGTGTGTGTGTGTGTGTGTGTGTGTGTGTGTACACACACACTACACACTGTATATCCAATCTGTAAACTAGGGCAACTACTCAAGGAGAAAATGATATAGACTGACTGGCACTAGAAATGGCAATTAATTGATTAGTACAAGAAATAGCAGCTGACTGACTTACATCACCATAGCATAATTTCACTATATTCTGTGAGAGATTTTCCATCATTTGATTTATGCAAACAATAAGAGATGAATCAATTGTTGTATGATGAGTCAACAGGATGTATGTCATGCCATATTCTCTCTCCCAACTTTCTGGAAAGCCCTTGAAGCCATGTCACATGGTCATTCCATGCTTCATAGTGAGCAGGCAGGCTCAGCCCCATAACCAGACACTAAATGGCATCAATGCTGAGACCTGCAGAAAACCCCACCTGGATCAGAGTTGTGGAATGCCAACTCTCACAGCACCTGAAAAAAGATATCCACACATGTAAGGAAAGCTTACATATGTGTATATACCTAACAAAATGCTGGCAAATATGTAGCTAAATTCATTTGATTCAGTGGGTCTACTCTAGTTGGACATAAATACGCTTTAGGCCATACTGTGATTTTAAGTGTCTTGTAAAAGTGTTTTTCAAATGCAGATCACTGAATGAGTTCAATTATTGCCATGTTTTGTGGGAAAAGGAAAATCTTGAATTGTAATCTAGGATGACACAATTGGCCTTTTAAGGCCTGGCTCACAAACTACTGAGTGTGCATTAAATAACTGAGTCAAAGTGGGAGGAGGGGAATATGGATCTGTATTTAGTCGGAATGTGATCATAAGCTGGAAGGACTTGGATATGGGATGTAAATGAAAATCTTGGTATGTAAATGACATCTTTGTGAAAATTGGTATTCCATGCTTGATGCACTTGTTTTGTAAGTTTGTACATAATCATGGGCCAAAATTCTTTATCGTGGTCTATGTTATGTCAGTTTACGTATACTTAGCTATGTAGCAGAAGTGCTGAGAAACCCTATTAGTGAATTGTAAAGATACATAATGTGACACCAGCAAGAGTACCAATGCACATTAGCACTTCCTAGCCATTGTTCCAGTGCATAATGAGACTGATGCACATTGGCCCCCATGTACATTGCTCATTCTGCTGCCTCCCTTACTAGTAACGTTACAGCAGCTCTTTACTGGATACTGACATTATAGAACTGCCCGATTCTAATTCCCACAGATGCTCATCTGCTTATAAAGATGTAAGTCTCCAACAGGATTCTGGCCATTGTCTTCCAAATTTTTATCAGTCAACTGCTGTTTATGAAGTTGCTTGGAACATTTCCACTTATATACTGTGTCTTATTTAATGGCTATGTACAGTTGCTTAAGAAGGAATTTATGGAGAAAATTTCAGGCTTCTCTAGTTGAAAGTAAAGACCAAGGACAGCTTTTGTAGTTACAGTCTACTGTGAAAAAAAATCTGGCATCAGTCATTCAGATCCCACAACCTCAACACAATTCAACATTGTCACCAAAGGTAAGAATATGAACCAATGGGGTCACAATTGTGCCAACAATAATGGCAATAATTTGGACAGATTAACTGGAACCTTTTGCAGAAGTAAAATGTACCTATTGATGGATATATAAGCCTTTTAAATATGTATTTGCAACACAAATATTATAAATATATTTGGCTCACAATATTATGGATCCAATATAGTGCCCTACAATATTATATAGCATGTATATTACACACACACACACACACACTACAGGATACATAATATTGCACAAAATTACACTTGAAGAAGGCTTATTCATTTGTTAAGGAGAATGGTTAGAATAAAACTAGAGAATTGGTGTGATGGAGATAGTGTTATCCCACTTTCCCCCCAGTTTTGGATTCAAAGTAGTTCACAACAGATTAAAAACAGTTAAAATATACAAAATACAACAGTTTAAAAGTGATTAAACTATCAAAAAATTAAAATAGAAATTATTTAAATACACATTCACACACCAGCACAACAAATAGAAATATCCAGCACATTGATCATGGAGGATGAGCCTTAAATGATCAGTCCTCAAAGGCCTTAAAGCTATCAAATTGTATTGTGAACATGTACTTTTATTTGTGAGCCAAAAGGATTTGAAAAGTCTAAGAGAAGGGTCTTTTCGAAAATAAGTGTAACTAACTACTAGTAAATGAATTTCATATCATGATTTGAAATCTCACAGACATGAAATATTCATATATATCCTAAACCCTTGTCTACCTAAGACAGTATATGAACAGCCCCAATCACATGCTCACACTCAAAATGGCTGCACAATTTAATTTTTAATAAAGCCAGATTTAGTATTTAGGAAAGTGTCAAAATATACAGTGGGGAAAGTGCTGCTCTAGCAAATAAAGTTTGTTTTAAAGTATTGCCCAAGGTGTAATAAATTCTTGTTTCTGCCTTTTATTAGCCCAATTACCGTCTGTGACAGCGAGAGACAGAGCAAAAAGCCGAGGCAAAAATACCAACCACAGCAATGTTTCAAAGACAAAGAAAGAATCAAAAGGTGGCAACATGGAGTGAATTTTCTTCGGCGAAAGATATTCCCTTGCACGTAATGCAAATATTTTACACATATAATAGCCTGGAATGGAAAACAATTAATCAGCACAGACAGAACGCCCAGGAGAAATGGGTTAGTTTGTTCTCTCCAGGCTCTGTAGTCTCTGAATCAGGGAGTCTGTAGACTTGCCCCCTTCTTCAGAGAATAATAATTTGGCTGGCAAATACTCCATAGGAACAATCATCGGGGGAGAAGGCTGTCTTATTGGGTTTTTTTTTCCTCTGAAACCCAATATAAAGAATGACAATAGCAGCAAAATGGGTGACATTTGGGGAGATTTCCACAACAGCGCAGCTGATGGACTGTTTGTTATTCGCACCACCAGGCTCTTTGGGTGTACAGGAATAAGATAAGGCAAAGATAAATTAAAGTTTTTGGCCGACTGCCAGCCCCAGCCTACACAAAATTGTCGATTTATGCCAGCCACACACTCGTGATAATAAACAGAAAATCATATTGCAGCCTCGCAGAGGCGTGCAAATGCAAATACAGCTGACTGGCACATGGCACCCAGGATTACTTATAATTAAAATGGATTTCTAATATTAAAATGTGGGATTTAAGAGGCCTGAAAATATATTAGCACAGAAGCACTCTTCCACCCCGCAAAAAAAAAATCCTACACAATCTGTATAATTATCAGAAAAATTCACTTCAGACATTGTTGTACATTCAGAAATGCTCAGGGGCACATGTTGGGTTGAGCAACTACCAAGCCAATGGCAAATTAACTAATTTTGGCCTCTTGTTTGCTTTATGAACAAGCTTATGTGCAATATAGAACTTTTTACCTTTCACTGTTCAAAGAATATGGCTGGAATCCTGCTTACACTTAATAAAGTACTTAACTTTTCCTTGTTCAACCCCTTCAAGGCTGACAGAAGCATCTTTCAACCATGGTCTGATTCTTAGCAAAATGGACTTCATTCTTCCCATGCAGCTGACACCTGATAAAATACCTTTATAGTCAAGTTATAATATAGTGTCAAAATTATGGCTAAGTAGTAATTGTGATTATGAAACAGTTAAGGTTAGGTAATTATTACTTAGAAGGTACTTAGCTGAGTACTTAATTAAATATAAACTGATATAGGATTCCAGCCATAATCTACAGGGAGTTAATACATTATGAATCCAAGATATGTTTCAATTCATTATCATTTTATGGTGTGGTTATAAGAAAAGTGTCTTTCTGTGGCCTGCCATGCACTTGTAGTTCACCCCTCTAAATTGATGTGGTTTTTTAAAAAGGAATATTGAAGGTTTTTGTTTGTTTCTTTGTTTCACTTAGGTTAGGATATCACAAAGCTTTAGAGGACCATGAATATAGGTTTTGGCCATGCAGGCTGGGAAATGCAGACGTGTGTGGCCCCTTCCATCCAAAAAAAGCAAAAAATAATTAATTGATGTTGGCAACAGCAGCTGTTAGCTGATGGTGAGCATCTTTTAAACTAACTTTGGTGTGAAAGTTGATTTTTAAGACAATACCAATTATACTCCACCAAAAGAGCTCTGGGCATCCTTGAATACTGTACTGATATTCATTGGATGCTGAACAATATGATGGGCATGAAGGGACTGTAATGGTATGCTCTTCTTTCAAGCCAAATGGAAGGAACAAAATATGTCAAACAGGACTCTTTCATTCCACTCATCATGAGACGAACACTCCAGCCACAAACTGTGATAAATAACTGCGTACCTGTCCCTTGTTTCTGCCTGGAGGTGAAATTTACAATACTGGAAGCACTTTTCCACAGGTGCCCCTTTTTGTACCTGCTGTGCCTACAGTTTGTTTTATATGTTATTAAATATTTTTGTTGATGTGGTTGATTTGGGAGCTAACAGCAACTTAGGTAGAATGTTTGGAATTTCAGGGTAGCATATTTGCTTAATTCTTTTGCCCACCAACACACATCCTTTCTCCAAGTTCATAAGAGTTTGTACCTTGATCATCTGATCTGAGAATGATTCCTGTCCCTTGCTTTAGAAGGTCATATATGATTGAGAAGACGTCAAACATTATCTAGTTCCACCCTGACTAATCATTAAATCCACTATTGCAGCATTTCCATTTGATGGCCTATTCAGCTCCTCTGTTTTAAAATCCTGTAATTTAGGCCTGGTCTTCTATGTCCCTATCATACAGAGAGTTCTCCTCTGCATTTAATTATGCCTCAAATATATCAGAGTGAAACATTTAGGGGATGCTTTGACTACCATTGGCAAAATTAGCCCCTCTCCCTGCACATTTTTTCATGTAACCATAGTACCCCGATTGCTACATTCAACAGTTCTACTTTAACATATACAGGGGTAACCATGCTGGCCACTTTTATTGAGCCAACCAAAATACACAAAATATATGTATGCATGCATGGACAGACATTCTTTCAGTGCACTTGCAAATGTCTACTTTGGACCAGATCTGAAACATATGAACTAGGGATTTGTCTATGCGTGCCCTTGTGAATGAATGGGAAATCCACATAATACATTACCATGATCATTTTTTTTCATTTGTGATTCCCCCCCCCCAATGTATTAGCATTATTTTCATTTTAAGGGTAATGACAATGAGGAAAAATGTAGATGCTACACGACTCAAAAGTAATAAGAATGGAAATAAACAAGCAAATGAAAAATGGTTAAATCGCATTTAAGTGTGGTTACTGACAGATTAATGTTTAAAATGTTATCTTTTCTACTTGCCAGGTAAAAAAATAAGCTAAATCTATTGGCCCTTTGGAAAGTTTCTGCATAGTTCTCTACTACAGGGGTGATGGCCAAGATCTTACATCATGCTTGTGTTGTGTAAATCTACTCTCACATAGTTACACAATGGTGATGCTACACCTTATGATGAATGCTGACATTGTACAACCAAATGTGTATCTGCTAATATCCCTGCTGGTTGTTCCACTGTGCAACGGGGAACACACCTTGGATGTTTCTGGAACCTAGCTGAATAAAGTAGTATATTGTGGATGTTGACATTCAAGTAAATGATTAGACTCATGTTGGTTATTTCCCAATTAGAGTGGGCCCATTGACTCAACTGTTGAATGGTAAGTCAACATGTAGCTAAATCCAACAGCTCTAATAATACTGTGTGAAGTGGTGGCACCTGTTGAACTCCATTTATGCCACCATGAAGTGAATACATCCATTGTACAACAGTCAAAAAAGGACAATGACATGTTTCAGGGAACTGACAGATGTGAATGGTGCCAACAAGATTCTGGCCAATATGTTTATTCTCTTTTCCACAATCAGAGGGGAGAGACTGATAACATGTTGTAATGTGTAAAACTCATACATTTTCACCTTTACCTATACCAAATTAAAACGGATGCCTCAGGTTGTTTGCCATAGCTATTTGCCATACAGCTCCCTATCTGAAGAATTAATATTCGAAGCTCTGCCATTTTCCAGCTCTTAACAATTACCTGACAAACTGCCATCCTCATAAGAATTATTAATTCCTTAAGGGTCATTTTTATCTTTTGCTCCTTCTAGCTTGTTACCGCAACTAAGGGTGGTATGACATATGCAGTCTGACACATAATCTTTGCCATTTCCACAAATACCTTATTTTGAAAAGGTAGCATAACAGTGTGTGACCATTAGCATGTGGATATGTGACCCTTGCCGACTCTACCTCTTCCAACCTTTATCATTGTTTGTACTCATACCCTTGCCAAATGCTTGCTGATTTGTAATCACAATGAGTGGAATAGAGAGGACAGTATTCCCTAAGGCATGCTCCCAATCACATCACAGATGGAATCCAAACCAGTTCTCTATTAAACCTAATATAAGAAGAAATGTTTACATGTGGTTGAAGGTGTTTAAACTTTTTTTTAAGGTTAATTGAATCTGAAGCATTTCAGCGTGCAGTGCCACAGCACTGGGAATGAAGTTATTTCATAGATAAGTTTCTTTAGCATGGTGGCAATGTGTTGTTCCTGTGACACACTATTGTGTTGGGATGCTTTGTTTGCTGCTGCAGTAGTAATGAGTGTTGTTTCTGCTAAACCTCAGAACCAACAACCTATCTCCCTTCCACCTTCCTATGAATAATGGCCATGTACTTCAATGTGTGGTAAGATGTCCCAACACACAGCTGAATATCAGTTTCAAAATAAGGTGCTAGGGAATCTGTTTGAAGGCATAAAAGCTGATAACAGCAAGATTTTCTTTTAAAGTGATCCGATGGCATGACACAGCAGCTGCAACCGCACTGCAGAAACAATCCAGTTTGACATCACTTTACTTCTCATGGTTCAATGCTATGAAATTTTGGGAACTGTAGTTTTGTGAGAAATTTAGCCTTCTCTGTCAGAATGCTCTGGTGTCACAAAAAAACTGCAGTTCCAAAATTCCACAGCATTGTGCCATGGAAGTTGAAGTGGTATCAATCTGGATTATTTCTGCATTGCAGTTGCAGCCAGTGAAACCTACTTTGAATTACAGTGGGCTCTCCCCTTATTAAGGGGATCCATTCTGGATCCCTCTCGTAAGGGGAAATCCACGCTTGTGCCCCGTTGGAAACTGTACTGTACTCTGTAATTGCTTCTTATGGGACATACATTTTTATTCAGAAGACTGATATTAATTGCTCAGAAGAATTTGCTCCAATGCTTTCTCAAAATGGGAGGCTAGAATCATAGAATCATAGAATTGGAAGAGACCGCAAGGGCCATCCAGTCCTACTGCCTGCCATGCAGGAAACCTCAATCAAAGCATCCCTAACAGATGGCCATCCATAGAGAATCTGGCATTAGACTTGGCATAAATACAGCTGGCCCTTCTTATACACGGATTCAAGGAGCCACGGTTTGAAAATGTTCCAAAAAAATATAAATTTCAAATATCAATCCTTGATTTTCCATTTTTTATAAGGGACACCATTTTGCTAAGTCATTATATTTAATGGGACTTGAGCATCCATGGATTTTGTTATCCACGGGGGATCTTGGAACCAAACCTCAGTGTATAACAAGGGTCCACTGTACACACTATTTCTTCACATAGGTAAGACCTAATTCATGTTTTCTCCTCATATTTTAAAACTCAACTTGACATTGGTTCTTCAGCAATAGCAAGCAGTGATTCGGCTACTGGAGTGATAGTCCCAGTCAAAGGGAAAAAATGACAAAGTAGCCAAACAGGCCAAAAATAGGACTTTTGGGGTTATGTGGCAAAGCTTTTACTCCAGTAAAGCTTGGATTGAGGATGAAAGGAAATTTGTTGCCTCCCTCCTCTAGATACACACATCTTAACCTGTTGTTTTCCTTCGCTCCACTCCCATGTCTTCACTTGTCAGTCCACTCCTGTAAAAGCTATGTAAATGCAAAGAGTTTTCTTTTTCAACGTGTCATGGACAAAACATTCTCATGTTTACCCGTTTACAAAGACAAAGTTGTTTATTCTTCATCTTCTTCTCATACCAGTTTCATGCTGCAGTGCTTGTGTGCTAGTTTTAAAAAGCAATGCCTCATTGCTTTGACACAAAATGAATAGGTTAGTTCATAATTAATGCTTTAATCCTGGCTTGGCTTTGCCCTCTTGTCCAAGTGGAAGGGGGAAAAGATAGAAAAAACCTGAATGGCAAATCCAAAAGTGGCAACATTTAAGATTAACTGGTAATTTTATTAACTTCCCATAATTGCAACTGAAATAGGCCATTATTCTCTTGATATGTAATTATGGTAATATTCAGACTTGCTGAGGAAAATTAGGGCGATTTCAAAAGTTGAAAAATAAATGACCGTTTTGTTCTTCATGTCATAGAATTTCCCACAACTGTAATTTTTCCCCTGTTCTTTTCATTAAAGAATGAAGAATTCTGTTGGAAGGGTGATTTATGAAAATGAAATGTGCAAATTCCACTTGTATCTGCATAATCCCTATGATTCCCACACATGGAAGGGTTTATACATTAAAAAAATAGCCATCATTTCACAAGGAGTATTGGAAAGAGTTGGGAAAAGATATTTGTGCCCACAACCCCAAATACTAAAACCCTTCAAAAAGGTAATACCATCTCAGCAAAGCAACTGCGGAAAAGCACATGTCATTTAAAAATATATATACACTTGTTTATGTGTATGTTTCCTCCTGGTGAATAAGGGCACTCATCTTCAAGAAGAATTTCTACCAAGTGTATAGTAGAACTAGGAAAAGTGTTACCTAGTTGCTATACAGAAGTTACTTAATACAAGGCACTAAAATACATCGAATAATAGAATAGAATCATCTGGAGGACAATAATGCCGTAATAAAAACAATGCATTTTTAAAGAAAGAAAGAAATTAAGCATTTATCAATTATTATTTTTTTTAAGTGTCAAAGCATTTACAAGTACTTTGTGAAGCATTTAATAACAGCAACCTTTCCTCAAAATGGTGAGTGGTATCCGCCTGCTCTCAATCCTTTAGCTGCCCATGGCAGACATACTATGTCTAGTATTTCACTAGTTACACAAAATGCTATATTTTATTTTTGGCACTTCTTACCAATCCCTTTCTTCTTTAGTCAGGTTATGCCTCAGCTAATTCATGCACTCTGGTAAATCTCATATATCTGATACATGGCACAGCTTTGTACATAAATATTAGGGGGTTAGGGATCAAAGGAACCCTTTTCAGAAACCGGAAAGAAAGTCTTTCTGAAATCAGGTGTACATTTCTAAAGGGCACAGTGGAATGGAAACGGATACATATTATTTTTGATTCTCTGCTTCATCTGCTCAGTGAATAACAGGATAGTATGGATCTTTGCCAGAAAACTCCATTGCCCATATGTTACTTTTTCCATAGAACTGCTAGCAGAAGAATGCTCTGTTTGTAAGATTTTAATTCATGTGGATCCAGTCCAGATAAGCTCTTTTAGTATTTTTCACACCACTGGTAGTGGAGGCAACAAACTGTAGTTGCCCTCTTACTATGCAGTCACATATGTATAAGGATATTACATAAAGAGAGCGATGCTAACTTTGCTACCACTCTACTTCTAGGGCCCAGAACTGATTATTCAGCGGCTCTTTCCATATCTTAGGCTGGTATCAGATATGCTTTTTGCTGCGGAGCCAGAATAAATGTGCCAAAGGGCTGCTAGGCAGGAGTGGGAAATGACACTGGCAGAGGATCTCTCAGAAACAACAACAGTGGCACTACCTACTGTGCAGGAGAAGCCAGGGGAAACCCCTTTTGAATGTCTTTTACCATGAAAATCCTATGATGAGGCAATTCAAAATGAAACAAGATACAGTGCCAGAAGCTGAGACTCCCAGGTTGGAAGGCACTTAACAAGCTACTGCTGTGAGTAGTGCTGGACTCAAGATGAAAGAAGGTTCAACTTTTGATGTACTCAGAGGTCACAAAGAGCAATAATTTATCATTATTGTTATTTTTATTGATGTCCTATTGAGGATGGAGCAAGCTTGTTTTCTGCTGCTCCAGAGAATAGGACCTGAAACAATGGATACAAGCTACAGGAAAAGAGATTCCACCTCAACATTAGGAGGAACTTCCTGACAGCAAGGGCTGTTTGACAGTGAGACACAGTCCTTTGGAGAGTGGTGGAGTCTCCTTCCTTGGAGTTCTTTAAACAGAGGCTGGATGGCCATCTGTCAGGGATGCTTTGACTGAGATTTCCTGCATGGCAGGAGGTTGGACTGGATGGCCCTTGTGGTCTTTTCCAACGCTATGATTCTATGATTCTATACTGTAGAAATAATCCAGTATGACACCACTTTAACTTCTATGGCTCAATGCTATGGAATTCTGGTAGCTGTAATTTATTGTGTCATCAGAATTCTCTAACAGGGAAGGCTAAAGGTCTCACAAAACAACAATTCCCAGAATTCCAAAGCATTGAGCCATGGCAGTTAAAGTGGTGTCAAAGTGGACTATTTCTGCAGTGTGGGTATCCCCTTAGACACCCAGCCCACAATGAAACAATTTCTCTATTTGTGGATCTGTTCAGTGAAACTCTATTTCCAAAGATGACATAGTAATACAAGAATAAAAGGCATACTAACTGAGCTCATCTTCAAGTGACTAACATTTGCAAAGTTGATTTGTGTAGGTCTTTCAACCTTTACATTGTTCCTGATGAAATTTAGAGTTCAGTGTTTCTGAACACATGGGTAAGGAGGAAACCAACAAAATGTCTGTGTTATTTTCCCCCCAGAGAAAACAGGATGGCTATAATGCCTTTGACACCTTTTCTGCCATTTTGTCACATGTATTAATGCTTGTGTAATTTGTGCTGTATTAAGCCTTCAAAATTAATGTGTAAAATCTGGCACCTGGCGAATACATTTATTCTCAGTAGCCTAGGATTCTGACACCTTTTGGGTTTTGATGCATGGATATTTCTGCTTCCCAGAAACTTGCTGTTGAAGGACTCTACATTTTGAATGGCCTCATAAATATATATTGAATTTTATCTTCCAACTTGTAAAACCCATTTTCCAGTTGTTTAGGTGGTTTGGGGGCTGGTTAGGAGAAGCAGATTCTAGACGTATTTTTGTTGTATGAACTAATTAGTCCATAAATCAACATGTCTAAGTACAATGCAGATTACCCTAAAGCCAGAGCAGGCTGAATTGCTGTGCATATAACTGCACATTAAAGACCTTCTTACCTGTCTCTAATGTGCCCTTCTTCTCAGACTATTAACTTTTCTGTAGCAATTTAGTTAAATACTTAGCGGTAACTCAGCGGGTTTTTATGCTGCTTCCTAAAATTTCACTGCCTAGAGGGTTACTTTCTCCCACTTCCTTCCTTTCCATCTTGTTCATTCAGTCTGCTGAAAACCCGGACACCACTCATCTCAGTGATTTTTAAAGTTCATAATCCAGTTCTCCATCACACTGAAATGAATAGTTAAGCTTATTTTTTATTTATAAACCACAAAGAGGGAAAACTATTAAAATATCATTTTTTAAAAAGCTGCTGAACTATTTCCATGATCAAAGAATGGTCTTGCTGTTACAGAGAGGGGTGAGCAGATGGGCTCTTGTCCTGTTCTTATCTGTAGAGAAGGGGAAATGTCAGCAGGAATAACTATTCTCACCACTGGATGACTAGGCACACCTGATACTGTTGCAAAAGAAGTGGCTTGCCAGACACAAACACTAATGCTGTAATAAATCTGTAAGGCTTAAGTACCATGAGATTCCTTTTCTCTCACTCTCTCTTTTAAGACATGCATCTTGGTAACTGTTAAAAGTAAGCAAGACCTGTTCTCCTTTGTTTGAGAAAATCTAACACAAAGAAGTACCAAAGTCTTCAAATGTGCACCTCTCCAGTAGTACTGTATCTCCTCAGCCATGTTCTCCCTGTAAACTGAAACATAGGCAGTCCTGGGATTTTTTTCAGCTTCTTCCATCCTCATGATGACACAGATGTGGTTCCTCCAACCCTTAAGTTTTAGAAGATTGGAGGTTCTTTGCCTTTCACTTGCTGAGGTGAGTCTGTTCAGATTTTGTAAATTTTGTCACCTAAGTTTGCAAACCCCAGTCTTATCCAAATCAGATCAGCATCTGCATTCCTCTTAAGTATTCTTACAGCTTGGTCTATCAAGAAATTAAGAGGAGAATGAGTTGCAGCTTTATATTAATTTTAATATCTATGTTAGCTGTGTTACAGGAATGAACTTGCTGTCCCCGTGACATAGTTTACATAGACCATGAAAATGATAGGTAGACTTTCACCTCTTCTAAAACCATTGCAAAGCATTACAACTCCTCTACTCGTATATCTGTTTACACTTTTCCTGCACCATCATTTGCTTAGTACTAGATAAATAACTTCATATAGTTTACCCCACAAACAAATCTGACTTATCAGCAATTCCCTTATGTTGCAGCAGCCAAGAGATGGACCAGTTTTGCAAGAGCAAAATCTAGTGCTTTGCTACCCCAAAGGCTTCTGTTTTATACTCTCACTGGGCTTTATTCAGCCAATCAACGAAAAGATCTCAACTGTACCCATTTACATAAGCATCTCTCCTTTCCAATCAAAACAAAGATCTTGGATATGACATCACATACTAAGTACAGTTGCATCTTGGCTGCCTTCCATCCTGATTGCATCAGCCAGTAGCAGAGTATAGTTGGGTTTATTATAAGCCAATCATTTACTTTTATTTTCTTTCAAGCATTTAAACTCATCTCTATTTACAATCAGGTTGGCTACAGGCCTGGTACTAGCACATGTCTATTTTCAAAACACATCACAATCTAACACGCATGCATTTCAGCTTCAGGGACTTAATGTTGGCAAACATAACACCAAAAATGAGTGCAGCCTGTAACACTGAGAATAGTACAAAATGCAATAATATTCTCCCCTTGCTTCATCTTCCTCAGTCATCAATTTCACATAAACGTAGAATTGTAGCGCTGGAAGGATTTTCAGGGATTGTCTAGTCCAACCCTCTGCCAATTGAGGAATCCACAATTATAGCATCCCTGATGCAAACTCTGAGTCTATTCCATTGGCAAACTGTTCTCCAGTTTTATTTGTTGTTGTTGGCTGCATCCACACTGCAGAAATAATCCAGTTTGACACCACTTTAACTGCCATAGTTCAGTGCTATGGGATTTTGGAAATTGCAGTTTGTTGTGGCACCAGAGCTCTCTAAGGGCCCAAACAGACAGGCCAAAATAAAGCTGCTTCGGGTCACTTTGGAAGTATGCTGTTTAAATGGCACACTCCTCTTAAGAGACCAGAAGCCTCACCAAAGCTGTGCCCCAGTCTTAGGACTGGAGCATGGCTTTGGCGTGCCTTCCGACCTCTTGGGACATATGCATCATTTAAACAGCATACCTCCAAAGTAACCAAAAGCAGATTTATTTTGGCCTGCCTGTTCAGGCCCTTCATGTCTCACAAAACTACAATTCTACAGCATTGAGCCATGGCAGTTAAAGTGGTGTCAGACTGGATTATTTCTGCAGTGCAAATGCAACAGTTGTTAACCACTCTCAGGTCAATCTCGACCCATGGTGATCCTGTGGATGAGACATCTCCACAGGATCTAATCTCCAAGACTCCCTGACCTCCACTGATCTCCTAGGTCCTGCAAAGTCATAATGGAGTCCATCCATCTAGCACGTGGCCTTCCTCCCTTTCTTCTTCCCTCCTGTCATCTTGACCTCCAGGGAGATTTCTGGCTTCATCTGCTCTTGGACCTATTTGTTTGTCTTTTTGGTCGCCCATGGAATCCTCTTCTCCAGCACCACATCTCAAATGAATTGATTTTCATTCTTTCTTCTCCAGTTGAAAAAAAAAATGTCAATATGTAACCCAAATCCAGTGATGTTGTAGCTTCATACAAGCTGCCCCCCCCCAGTACCAGGAATATTAAGCCCCAAAAATGATCCTATTAAAAACAGCAGTAACTGAAAACAGTTTAAAACTTAACACTGAGAATAAAAGTACAGCGGACCCTTATCTTATGTGGGGGATCCATTCCGGACCACCACCACCACCCCGCATAAGGCAAAAGTGCATATGCTTGAGCCCCATTGAATATAATGGGGCTTGTGCTCACAACGTGGCAGAGCACATGCACCATTCTTTCTTTTCTCACGCGGTGCAGGTGCACTGTACAGCAAAAGCCTCCTGTCCCCATTGTAAGACTCTGTTAATTGTATTTTTAGTGCATTTAGCTTTTAAATTGCATTTTATTCTTTTAATGGGTAATGTATTTTAAATACTATACTAGTTTAATTCCATTTTAATGCCCACTTTTGTGTTTTTTAATTTTTTTTTATTTGTATCCCATTTTTGGCAAAATTAGCACAGGATATTAAAGAATATTAGGCGGCATTCAGCCAATCTCCCTCTGGTTGTTTTATGGGACAGGCAGGGCCCTTATTGCATGTAGTGGCTCTCAACTCTCCAAGGATCCTGTCCTTATCCCTAGGGATGCAAAAACAGATGTACAGGAAAAGCAGTAGCCAAAAGTTACAGGTGCTGGACCTATATCAACTACAGATGCCAAGTCAGAGCAGATGTGAGTGCATTTGTCTCCTAGGTGCTTCTTTTTCTTTAAAAGTCCTCTAGTACTGAGAGAAGGGATACAGAATTTTAGCAAGTGACACTTTTATTCAGCACTAAATCTCCACTGCTCCCTTCTCCCACTGAGGTAAGAATAAAGCTAGAATGTTGTATGGTGAGGCAAGTAGTTCATGAAAGGAAGGTTTGCCAGATGGCAATCTGAAGATTTTCTGTTTACCTTTAAACCTATTGCTGAATTGGAGGTGAGACAGTGACAGTTTATTCTGCCCATCCTTTCATCTGCACTCCTCCATCTCCTGCAGGACCATGGAGGACTCCAGATGTACAGCACTGCAGGTGGGGCCAGTGGGCAGGTAAAAGGAACAGAAGGGGGGAAATGGTCAATAGAAGTCACAGTTGCCTCATCTCTGGATGTAGCATGAGAGTGAAAGGTAAAGAAGAACCTCCAGCTTGTTCCCAGTAACTCCAAATGTCTTCGCAGAGTAAAAGTGTGCACAGCAGTTGGTAAGCAGACTCAGCCTTCTGAACTATCAGCATGCCTAGAGGAGCATCTATGTCTCGCCTTTACAAAATGAGAAAGTCAGTATTTATTATACGAGTACACTATGAAAAGAAAAAAAAAAGATAGAAATCCTAGTTCTATCCAACCAAGGTGGAGAGAAATCATGCTAGCTCCTCCAGAAGAAAATGTCTTCTCCATAACATTTTTTGAGTGCAGGGAGGAACAGAATTCTTGGTGGTGAAAAGACAAAAATAAATTGTTCCTTTCTCAACATACCATTTCTTCTACTAGTCATTGTACATTATACTGTGGCAATAACAAAATCCTCTCCTTTCAAATGTTTCCATAGCTTTGGTACTCCTGGTGACAAATGTCTTAATTTTAAAAGCAAGGACAGACATACAGTAGCTTTTAAAAGCAAGGGCAAGCTAATGGAGCTGTTTCCACTCGCAGTCTGTTTGCCAGCAGTTGTTGCTGTTGTTCCTACACATTGCACACATGTTAACATTTAGCATTGAGCTATCTTCAGCTGGCACACATTCCATCAGATAAAAAGCATCCTTCCCAAGCCCTCCTCCCTCACAGAACCATTATTTATTTATGACATTATTGTTAGACAACTAGACAGCCAACAGGGACTTACCCTTGCTTTCCAACACATACCAAATGCATTGTTAACCATGTTTCCTTTTCTCCCAGTAGAAACAAGAGCCAGAGGAGGTCAACAGGTTGGGAAATTAGAAGTCTGAGTTCAAAGGCAATTGGTAGCGGGTTTAACCCTATCTTTCTTTCTTAGCCTCAACACGACCTTCAACACAACCAAAACATCTCATTTTCAGTCTAATCTACAACTGGAATGCTGCACATTTTTACTGTTTTGGTACATAGACTTCTGTTTTTCATTCACACCAGTGGAACAGGACCAGATTGCTGAAGTAACGAGTAACACAGTTACATGTAACAAGTTATTATCTTGCTCTCGTAGTAAGGTTATAACAGCAAAAACCAAGTAACAAGTGAGAATTTGGACACTACACTGGGGTCATGCATTGCAGTTATGGACTTGTAACCTAAAGTTATGGAACTGTTACTGCTCTGTATTCTGATATGCTATGTATTCACAGTCCTGGCACTGTTGCCGTTATCATAAATGCCCCACCCAATCCAACTTAAATGTGAAGGAGCAGTTCTGAGTGACAGAGATTTGTGTCATGGCCAACTGGAGTAGTTCAGAATGATGTGGCTTGCCACCATTCACCCCCTGAGCTGTGGGGTGACAATCAGATCTGAAATGCCCCGACTCAATCATGCCATAGCCTTCCATTGCTCAGAGCGTGTCCCTCAGTTTTTTAGGTCAGCTGTAGCATAGGCTGTATCTGCACTGCAGAAATAATGCACCTTGACACTGCTTTAACTGCCATGACTCAATGCCAGAGAATTCTGGGATGTGGAGATTTATGAGATATCTAGCCTTCTCTTTCACAACAAACTACAAATTACAGGATTCCATAGCATGCAGCCATAGCAGTTAAAGTGGTATCAAACTTCATTATTTCTGCAGTGCAGATGCAGCCATAGTTACAAATCCAGTGTAGGATTTCACATGAGAAGACTGTGCACACGAAGAAGAAGGGGAACATCACTTACCTGCTTCTGATTAACAATGGAACAGACTCTTATTAATCACAGTGGCTACTGTGAGTAAGTGGGGACTGGGGAACTTTCATGGTCCCTATGTACCCCATAGGGATACATAGAGAGCCAGTGTGGCACAATGGTTTGAGTGCTGGACTTTGGAGATCTGGATTCAAATCCCAGCTCAGCCATAACAATCCACTGGGAGACCTTGGACAAATCTCACTTTCTCAGCCTCATAGGATGGCAATGGCAAAACCCCTGTAAAGAAACTTGCCAAGAAACCCCATCTTAGGCTTGTCTTAAGTTTGCTATAAGTCAAACATGAGTTGAAGGCATACAACAACAACAACAACAACAACAACAACAACATGTATCCCCAAACTAGTTGATACATAGAGACCATGTATACAAACAGGATTCCAGCCAGTGAGTCCACACAGAGGTCCTCTATCTATTGTATTCTTCTACTGCCACTCCATACTGGAAAGTGGTAGAGGAGTACATGGACACGATAGTCTCATATCATGTGTTTCCAAATAACGTTCCATGGGAAGACTGCCATTTTCGCAGCAAACCTATCCATATCTGGTTCCACACACTCCACAGAAACGCACCAATCCTTATTTGTCACTGAAGGAAAAACTATTGCAGCTTATCATGTATACATTTTGAAGCTCTTAAAAACTCTGAAGCATGGACAGTAAAGATTATAGAGGATAATAATCTTACTATAAAAGCAAAGGGAAGTGCACAATGCGGTAAAAAGGAATAATTGCAATATTGTTGACCTATAAACAGTAATAGAGTGCAGCATTTGACTGGGTGTCATTCACTAGAAAATGAGAGATAAACAAAAAAGAGGGCAAAGGTCAGGAAAACAATGACATTTCAAGCTTTCTCAAATACATTACCAAACTTTTTTTTTTCATTCAGGCCCAATTCGTCACGTTTGAGCCATTTAAATGAACTTGCTGTGTATCAAATGTATAGCTGAAAGGATAAAACATTTGAGTATGTAATCTGTTTAACTGAGCCCCAGTACTTAAGATTGTATTGCGGAGGAGAAGGGAGGGGAAAGAACGAAGAGACTTTAATTTTCGCTAATTTGTCATGCCTTTCAGGAGCTTTTGAATGGATGCAGCAAGTAGGTCCCCAATTTGGCAAAAATATTACCACTCACTTTTCCTCATCTTGCACACAACTTGGAGGGTATTCCTCAACACTCCACTGCTCACAATCAGTCCTAGGCCTTGCTCTGCTGACAGTTTTATCAAAAATGACTATACAGAAAGGGTAGTTTGTTTTTTGTAAAGTCCCAAAGCACAGGAATTGAGAAAGGTGGAGACACTGCATTGGAAAAACACTGTCCAAGCACTTTCCATGTGTTGTGCTCATTTTCTCCCAGATCATCTCACAAGGAGTGATAAAATGCAGTTTGACACCACTTTAACTGCCATGGCGCCATCGTACAGAATCTTGGGATTTCTAGTTTTGTGAGTCACCAGCACTCGTTGACAGAGAAGGCTAAAGACCTTGTAAAGCTACAAATCCCAGGATTCCATAGAATGGAGCTACACTACTTAAAATGGTGTCAAACTGCATTATTTCTACAGTGTAAGCAGTTTATCGCATGCATTTTCCAGCCCTATCTGTGCACCAGATGGGATCAGCCTGGAACGGAGGAAAACAGGTTTTACTGAACACAAAATTGCTGCTGCGCTGCTGTCTGACCATGATCCATCCCCAGTAAAACCCGTTTTCCCCCGTTCCAGCCGGATGCCATCCAATGCACAGATCAGGCTGGAAAATGTGTGCGATAAACTCCTAGATCCACCTAAAGAGAACTGTGAGTGTGTGGCGCTACCTAAACAAAATGAGCATAGAGAAGTAAGAGAAGAAGGTCTGTCAGCAAATTTCCCAAATAAGGTCCCAGCATTTTAGGCCTCTTCTATCACCAGTCATCCAGTGACATCATTCTCTATCAGTACACGGTTGTGTAGTTATGTAGTTGCATAGCTATGTAGTGTCTCCTGGCCTGACCCTCCCCCAAATCCCTACTTACTGGGCAGGAGCCACTTTGATCAACAGAGGTCTGTTCTACTGTCAATTGAGAAGCATCTAGCGTTCCCGTCCCCTGCTATGAATAATCTCCATTGTGATCGAGCAGAAGCAGGATCTCTGTCACTTCCCATTGAATGGGAGATCATTGAAGGGTAGGTGGGTTTGTTGTTGTTAACTGCCCTTGGGATGAGACATTTCCAAGCCCCCTTATCCTCCACTGTTCTGCTTATGTCTTGTAGGTTCAAGCTTGTGACCTCCCTGATTGAATCTATCCATCTAGTGGCCTTCCTATCTTTCTTCTGCCCTCTACCTTTCTTGGCATTATTGCCTTTTCTAATGAGTCGTGCCTTCTCATGATGTGGCCAAAGTACAACAGCCTCAATTTGTCCATTTTGGCTTCCAGGGAGGACCCATTTGTTTGTATCCTCAGAACTCTTCTCCAGCACCACACCTCAAATGAATTGATTTTCTTTTTATCTGCTTTCTTCACTGTCCAACTCTCACATCTGGTGATGGAAAAGACAATGGCTTGGATGATTCTAACTTGAGTGCTCAGTTGTATATCTTTACTATTTAGCATCTTGTCTATTTATTTTCTTGCTGCCTTTCCCATTCCTAATCTTCTTCATATTTCTTGACTGCAGAGGTAGAGACTCCACACAGAGGTACAGACCCTCATCAATCACAGCAGCTTCTGCCCAGCTGTCTCTATATTTCCCTTAAAATAGAAAATATGTAGGGATTGTGAATGTAAAGCAGTTACAAATGCATAACTTAAAGTAACTAGCTTAGTGAATTTAGACAGACTTTTGCTGAGGAGCCATACTAACTGTGCCAAACAGCTATCGGGCAGCAATAGTATTGGAGGCTGACACTGGCAGATCTCTCAGAGAGCATGGCAGTGGCATCACAGCTAATGCTTATAAGTACTTCAGAGAAAGCGACATGGTAAACCTCATTTGAATGTCTTTTGCCATGAAAAACCCTATGATGAGATAATCCTAAATGGTGACTTCAAAGTCAATGTAATTCTAGGCTACATCAATGTCTAGATCGAGGGAAGTGTTCATACCACTCTATTCTTCTTTTGTCAGACCTCAGATGGAACTCTGTGTCCAGTTCTGGGCACCATAATTCAAAAAGGATGTTGACAAGCTGGAGTGTGTCCAAAGGAGAGCAATCAATATGGTGAAAGCTCTGTAAATCATACCCTATGAGGAGTGGTTTAGGGAACTGGGTATGTTTTAGCCTGAAGAAGAGAAGGTTAAGGGATGACTTGATAGCCATGTTTAAATATTTGATGGGATGTCATATGGAGTATGAATCAAACTTGTTTTCTGAAGCTCCAGAGAGTAAGACGCACAGTAATGGATTCAAGATACAGAAAAAGAGATTCCACATAAACATTAGGAAGAACATCTTGAAGGTAAGAGCTGTGCAGCATTTGAATATGCTGAGAAGATGGAATATTCTCTGAAGATGCCAGCCACAGCTGCTGGTGAAACATCAGGAATAAACTCTTCTAGAACACTGCCTCATAGTCCAAAAAGACTACAAAAAAACTATGGACACTGGCCATGAAAGCCTTTGACTTCACAGTGGAATATGCTGCCTCAGAGAGTGGTGGAGACTCGGGTTTTTGGAAGATTTTAAACAAAGGCTGGATGGGCATGTGTCAGGAGCACTTTGGTTGTGTATTCCTGCCTGGCAGGGGATTGGACAGGATGGCCCTTGTGGTCTCTTCCAATTCTATGATTCTAAAGTCTCTCATTCATAGTGTCCCTATAAGGCGAACTTGACTTGAAGACAGTTAACAACAACAGCAGTGCTATGTACTTGGACAATTATGTGAAGTTTTCCTTTAACCCTTCCCCACATAAAATAGATGCATAGAGCACTGGGCTTGTTAGGTATTTAATCATTAAAACGTAAGATGCCACTACCACTGATATTTGCACACCACACATCTTGATAGGGAGGCAAAACATACTTTACATGCAGTGGCTTATTTGCCGAAAAATGTTCTGCATATGCTGTGCGGTTCTCAAAAAAATTAAAACTAAAATTCTACATATTTGATTCCCTGACCAATCTTTATAGCTATCCAGTTATTGTTGTATGTTCAGTGGATCACTGTCCTCTAACTGAAAGAAATACTCCTTTTTAACTTTTAAGAAATAAGGTGTTTGAAGAGTGAGTATAGTGTATCGCTTGGTGGGGGTAGAAAGAAAAGACAGGAGCCATCAACAAATTACACTGAAGAATTTGTAAGATGAGATCTCAATGCTTTGAGATAATCTTTTCTACCCTGAAAGTTCTTGGATGTGTTGGACTCCCATCATTCTCAGGCAACAGTCCAATCTTTGCAGGGTTTTTTTTTGGGGGGGGGGGGCAGGATTGGATTGAAAAGGGCATCTTTAAAGGGACAAAAAGAACTTCTTTGAAGGAGCCAGTAAGAAAATGTGCTCCCTTAAAGTCAATATTCCGTGCCTTTCTCTAAAACACTAATGTTTTAAACAATTATTTAATTAACTGTCAATGTATTAATCAAACTGTTTTAATTGTATTTATACCACTGAAGTAATTGTCCAGTTTCTAACATTTAAGATTATCAAGTCAGTTTTCAAAACCCTAACATTCCAAGCTCTGGATAGAACCATAGACACTTCCTTGTTTTCTGGGGACTTGGGATGATAAAATGAGTAGGCTGAGGATGATAACTGGAATGATGATGATGCTGAGGACACTTTTGTCTGACACCTTATCATGAGCTCACACTATTTTGCAGGTGCTGTTTAACAGCTACATGGAAGTACCAGGGGAAGTTGTCTGGGTTTTTGGAATTTGGTGCCACCAATATGTGGGATGGCAGTCGACACCATCTTTCTTTTCCATGATAATCCAAAACAGCTGTTGAATGTTCTCATTGTCTGATAATACTAATGGATTGGATTATGAAAAATTAAAACTAAATCCAGACAAGCCAGAGGTACTCCTGCTCAGCAGAAAATCAGACAAGGAGACTGGAGTTCAGCCTTTGGAGTGGGTTGTCATCTCATTCAAAAATAAGATTCACAATTTGGGAGTGTTCCTAGATGCCCATACAAAGGGATCTCCAAGCAGCTTTAAGACAAACTGAAAGAAAGAAGCTGGTAGCATGAACTTTTATAGACTTGCATGCTTGAATCTGAAGAAGTAGACTCAAGTCTACAAAAGCTCATGCTATCACCTTCTTTTATTAGGTTTGTCTCAAAGGTGCTACAAGATCCTTTTGCATATGGATTTTCCAGACTAGCATGGCTATGTTTTTGAATTCCACCGCCACAGGTGCCCATGGTTTTAACAGCAGCCTGAAGTATTTCTGCTCAGCTGAGGGTCATGCACCAATTGGGTCTGTATGTGAGGTGTCTCATCTGGTCATGAGCACACACTATTGTGACATCTTGATTGGATTACAACAAAGTTCTTGTGGGTGAGACAGATTGCCTTTGAAGACCTCTTGGAAACTTTAGCTGTTTCAAAATACAGCAGCCAAGCTGTTGACCATTTCCACTTACAAAACACATGAGACTTCCCAAGTACAATAGTAACACTGGGTGCTGCCAATCTTTTCCTGAACCCCTATGAAAGTCCTCGTGATGACCTAGATTACCATACTGCATTTAGATTACCCAGAGGACCACCTACTTCCATATGATCCTGTCCAAGTGTTGATATCTTCCAGAGAGAATTTTCTTTCTGCCCTACTAAAGTCTAATCTGTGTTTGGCAGGAATGTAAGAAAGGGACTTCTCAGTGCTTGCCCCCAGACTGCAGGACTCCCCATTAAAGGACACTTGTTTAGCCTCCTTACTGTTTTTGTTTATATGGTTATTTGTCCAATTAGCAATTCTTTTCTCTGTTGATCTGCTTTTAACCAGCATTTTATTTTAACAATGTTATAATTGGCTCCCATTTTTATATGCCGTGGTTTGATTTTTAGATGACCCTACTGTTTGTTACTTTCTTGTGGATGTTACTGCTACTACCTCCTTGAGAATTTATTCTGGAAAGGTGAAATAAGGGGTGGAGGAAGGAAGGGAGAGAGAATTCCCAGATAATGACTGCTCTCTTTCCATGCATTCGATTTCAAAGGCTCCCTCTTGGACAGATAAGGCTGACATCTTGTGGCAGCTAGGAACACTACAGACTATTAACCAAACATCTGTATGCCCTCTCAGATGCGCGTAAGCATGCTAATGACCGCATTATCATTTAAACAAAACACAAAACAGTCTGGAGCAGTGTAAGATGCAATTATTTCCCCTAATTAGATCTGGTGCTGGTTTCAGTCCTGGATGCTGATGAGACAAGTTGAAGCGTAATTGGAAGGATTAAAAATGCAGCTATGACTGAATAATCTGGATCTTTGGTTAACTAGATTATTTCTTGCCAGGTCTGGAGCATCCTTCGACCAACATTTTCAGGGGAAGGGGAGGAAAGGGGGTTCCAAATCAACCTGTGGTAACGGACAAGCACTTTTTGTATAGGAAATAATTTTAGCAAATGCTGCTTGATCTGTGATAGCACTGCAGGGGAGAGAAGTACTGAGACTTCAGGGATCCTCTCTTCTGTGCATCTATTGAAAATATAGCTATGCCATATGTATTTATACATATAGATATATTCATTATATCATTGTCATTCTTATCACCATCATCCTAAATTGCAACCCCTACTTCCAACATACCTACAGTTTTTTCTAATAATTTGCTGCCAAAAGGATGAACTTCTTATCAACTGATTGCTATAGACAGGCAGAGGTATATATGGTGGTAAAGATATAACCAATAACATATGCACTAACCAAATCACCAATAATTCAAGGCAATGTATTTTTCTGTATGGTACCTTCTATTTCCTACATGACCTCTGAAATAGGCACCAGGCTAGGAGAGTACATGAATGTACATGAGTGAGTATGTGAATGAATGTACAGTGTGGGATTATCTGGAAGAGACGGCATGTTTTCATGTTCTCCCTCCATTTGCAAGAGTGATGGTCTCTCATTGGGTTCATTATTGGGCTGAGATCTAATCAAGCTGTTTTCTGATTTCTTGAGAGGGAAGTTCTGTCAACTGAGCCCAGTTTAAAATACAGTAGGGTCATTAGCCTATCCTACTTTAAATTAAGGCAGCAGAGAAGGCTGTGTTTGGAAATTCAACACACCACACACAAAGGCCTGAATCCTATTGGTATTAGGGTAGACTCCCATTGAATCAATTGCTGAACGGTAAATCAACCTCTAAGTAAATGCCATTGATTCAAGTGGTGCCCCTCATTCAATGGATACCTCCAGCCCTGAATAGGGAGTGTCATCGATAATAATCATTCTTCTCAGTGGTTCACCGTTATTTAAAAAGGCAATCAAATCCCCAAGACCCCCTGTGGTGTCTTTTAGGAAAGCTTTTACAGAACTAAAGTTTCAACAAATGACAGCTGTCTTATTCGGTGGAAGGTATAACAAAAGGTAGTGTATTTACATGGCTGTATAGAAAATGCATAGAATGTACATAGAATGTATACTATCTGTTGAGCTTTTCATCCTAACCTTGTCCTACAGAACATTTGTGGTCATAATTTATGACACAATATAGTGGCTGGCTAGCCCAGAATATGGTAACTTGATGAGTTGAAATACATATTGTATCATCTTTCACCATTTGCAAATGACAGCAAAGAAAATTAGAATGGAATCCTTGTACCAGCCGGCATTAGATTGCAAGGGAGCTTGGTTGCTTGAAAAGGCTTAACCTGGGAAATGAGTGTTTAGATGCAATGTTAAATTGTTTTTTTAAAGAAATAGTTTGTAAATGCTTTATACTTTAAGAAAACACCTTTTTATGAGCGTATACCAATTGACTTTTATTGCATTATACCTTGGGTTTGGTGTTTGTTTGGGTGATTGGTTGCTTGCTTGCAATGTAACATGGCTGATAGCAATAAAATATTTTGGATTGTTATCAGATTCGATGAGTCTACTCTAGTTGGGTCTCCCAATAGGATTCAGGCCACTACTGCTAGTGACAGTGGGAAAGATATTCAACCTCAACATTAGGAGGAACTTCCTGACAGTAAGGGCTGTTCAACAGTGGAACAAACTCCCTCGGAATGTAGTGGAGTCTCCTTCCTTAGAGGTCTTCAAGCAGAGGCTGGATGGCCATCTGTCGGGGATGCTTTGTGATTTCCTGCATGGCAGAGGACTGGACTGGATGGCCCTTGTGGTCTCTTCCAACTCTATGATTCTATGATTCTGTATGAACAGCTAAAGCCCACAGTGGGACTACCCCATAAACTATTGAGGGAGAAGATGATCAGTTACAACAGGTTGGCTACTTTTCTGGAAATTTCATGGCAAAAGTAATGTATTCAGCTCTATGTGAAGACATAATACAGAAAAGAAAGTGGGATGAGAGTGCACTATGACAGTTACTGAACATAAATTAGAAGAACACAAATTAAAGGAGTGAAATATAATCAATGGAAACAAAAAAATTATATATGGCATCAGGTAAGCTGGACAGTGAAGAAAGCTACAAGGAAGAAAATCAACTCATTTGAGATGTGATGCTGGAGAAGAGTTCTACAGATAGTGTGAGTTGCCAAAAAAAACCAAAGGAATGGATTGTAGAGAAAATCAGGCCTGAACCCCAGAAGCCAAGATGGCTAAACTGAGCCTGTCATACTTATCATAGTACACAAAGTCATGAGTCACCAGAATATGCATAACACTTGATAAGATTGAGGTGAGCAGGAAAAGAGAAAGATCACATTCCAGATGGATAGGCTCAATCAAGGAAGCCATATCCCTGAGTCTGCAAGACCAGAGTAAGACTCTTTAGAAAAGGGTGATTTGAAGGACTTTGGGTTGCCAAAGTTGACTTGAAGGCAGCTAACAACAAATAGGGAAGGAGGAATGTATTGTAAGTCATCTTGGAAAGACTTGAGGCTCAATCTTCAACCTAAGGAAGCTTAGCTCCTGAAGGTGTGTGCATATGTGCCTTTAAGTTGCTTGTTGACTTATGGCAACCCCATGAATTCCATGCAGTGTTCTTAGGCAAGGAATACTGAGATATGGTTTTGCGACTCCCTTCTTCCTGAAAGTAGCTAACTGGCTCCAATGCAGAATTTTCCAGTCCATAGCCCTCCTTACCCAGTCCCCAAATAAATCTTTGGAAAACACCTATAGAGTGCTAAAGCAATCCATTGTCTTTCTGACTGCATATCATAGTGGTACTTTCAGTAGCCATTATAAATCTGTGTGAAAACACTTATTTCATAAAGAAGAAGGGCAAAGTTTGAGTGTAGGGGAAGGAATATGTAGATGGCATCAGCAAACAAATGGAATCAGGGCCCAAGGAAATTTAGGCTTATAATTAGTTCTTCATTGCTCTTTAAACTGCCCAAACACCAGCACGTGCAACTCCTGACAGTTTGACAAAGATCTATGTAGCCTTGCCAGTGCCAAGCAGGCAAATGTCACTTACCTCGTTATTAGAAATCACCCCTAAGCCAACATCATTCGTCTTTTTGACAAGACAAATGGTTGGGCCTCTGACAATGAATAATTTTCATTTATACTTAAAGATATTTTTTTAAAAAGACTTCTTCAATTAAAGAAAATGTGCATAAATGAGACTCCAGGTTATTAACTGAGACAATTATGTCTATGTTCAGGTACCTGGGCTATCACTTGGTGGCCTCCATAGGGTCATTATGAAAGCAGGAAGGGATGTTTATATCTGCTGTCTCCAACGTCTGTTGTTATTATGACTGCTGTATGAAGTACATGCTTAGGTCAGTGCCTCTTGAACACCCTGCAGTTACTCTTTGTCCTTTGAATGCCCTATTAATTTGTTATCACATTTCCTTTATAACTTATCTCCATGGACTTCAGGATAACATCCACAGGCTATTTTGTGCTCTCCTCAATAACAATAATAGGACGAGAGATAGGTGCTTTTAAAAAAAGGTATGTACTGTTTCAACACAATACTGCAGCATCAAAGCAGTGACTTGTTTCTGCAAATGAGCCACAGGCAGAGCATGAATATAATCTGACATCTGCTCAAATGAATTCTATTTTAATGGAGTCAACTCTCACATTAATCTGCCAAGTCATGATGTTAACCAATAAACGGACGAGCAATATTGATGGAATTAGCCAAAGGCTGTGCAATAAGTTTCATGACCTATCAGGTGCTGAACCAATAGTCATGGTCAAGTGAAACATATTGTTATGGCTAAGTATAAATATATGGATATGTTATGGTATAAAGAGACAGATTCATCCATAGTGATGGCTTAGATGACCATTTTTTAAAAATAAAAATCTGGCTTTCCATGGATTCTGTCCCACATTTGCTACTTTAGCACATCCTCCCAGCCATAACAGTCCCAGAAGATTCTTGGACTTGTTCACTGATGCAAAATATTATTTGGTGCAAAGTGAGTTCAGGAGGGGCACTGGGCAGATAGTCTGTTGAATCCCTGAAGTGCTGTTAGGAATTATTTTTTTCTTGTTATACTGTTTTCATATCACAAGCAACTGCTTTTTTCAAAAGAGTCAAATAAACATTGAAGTACTGCAAAGAACAAAATAAGAAAGAAAACCCCCACTCAGATTGAAGCATGTCAAAACAGACACAAATTAATTAGTAAACAGCAGGCAGCAAAGATGGAAGGGTGTTCCTGTATTGCTAAAGCAATATTTTTCTCTCCTCCTCCTGATTCAATGAAGAAAAATTTACCCATGTTTGCAGCTCCCCCTTGCCCCCATGATGACAGCCAAGTTCAATTTTGCCGTGTATGAAATGGGAACTGATTATAATTAACATTGAAATATGATTTCACCTACAATACATGAGAGAAAGACTATCCGCGTCAGCCCTAATTTGTAAGAAACCTGTAGTAGATGTCTCGAAATTTGGTGGAGTGGTTTTGTCACTCAAGGTGCAGTGCCAAATTTCATGTTAAAATTCTAAGCTGTGACTTCCTAAACACAAATCAAAAAAGGGGGAAGGGAAGCAGCCATAACAACTCACTGGGAAACTTCAAACAAAAATCATTGAGAAACTGTGCTAAACACCTCAATATTTAACAGAATGTTTATGTTAGACAGTGCCCAGTTTCAAGTCAAAAAACTCAATTGGGGGCTTCCTAGAAGCAAAAGGGGGACTACCATAACTAATAAGGATCTTAAAGGGTTAATAAAAGGATATGGCTCTACTGCAGTGTGGGGAACATGAGGAAACAGGAGAGGGTTAAGTCACTGCTGGTAAGATCCTTGAAATTAAAGGAAAGATAATAAGGGAGATGGCTCTCTGAGATAAGGCTTTCAAGGTTGCTGATGTTCTAAAAAAAGAGTTGAACAGAAGAACAGGCAGCACACTGATCCCTCTGGATTATTAGGTATACATCCGGGCAGCATCAGTGATGCAGTTAAGTCTTACTCCAAGTCTCAAGTCATGTCTCATGTCCTTCCAAGATATTTTCACATCAAGCCTCAAGTCAAGTCTCACGTCTGAGAGTCATCTTCACCAGAAAAAAAGTGGTGGTGGTGGTGTGTATGTGTAGAGACCATAAGCACAAAGTTAGAAAAAAATTAAATTATCATTGGCAATTTATCCAGACTGAATATTAGCAAATGAGGTCTACTCAGCAGCCTGTCCCCACTGCACATCAGAGGAGGCTTCTAAAGCATTTCCTAGGAGCAGCAAGCAAGATTCACCCTGATAGCATGGGACATGTTTCCGGGAGGGGAACAGCAAATGCATTAAGCAATGGGCTTGAGACAGGGGTCTACAGGAAGTGGGGGCTTCCTGTACAGCAAATGTAAAGTACTGTTTCCATCACATGACTGGCAGGCAAAAAGCAGTGAGATGGAAGCATTGCTCAAAGGAAGAACTCCGTTTTCTGTTCTGTAATTTTTTTGGATGAAGTTAAGCCAGCAAGTTGGTCTTTAAAAATATGCATGCCATGAGTCAAGTCAAGGTGTAATTTATTGTGGAGTTAAGTCCAAGTTGAGTCACTGAAGCAACTTGAGTCTGACTTGGGTCCAAGTCAATTGAGTTGAGTCTACATCACTGCCGGCTATACTTCAGCTATTATATAAATATAATTCAGTTTACTATACAAAATATAAACAAGTGCTGGGATTTATGTCTGAAATGTTCTTAGAAATGTATGATACATTACGAAATGGAATCTTAAAAACCAACCTATACACCAGCCATTAAACAAGAAATTGACCATTTTATTAATATATTCACATATTTACAAAATATTACAAATTAAAGTAGTGCCCTACCTTACTGCTTGGGGATAAGATCTGACAGAGAAAGGGGAGAACATTGCAAGAAGAAGAAGAAGAAAAGAAGCAATGGCGCTGGCACAATAAATCTTTGGTATTTGAAATATTACATGATGCAGCATTTAACTTATTCAACACAGGGCATGAAACAAAGACAACAGACAGCATAATCCTCACCCGGATCCAGTTCATAGAAGGGCATCCAGTATGAGTGAAGTCCCCCATCCCCTTCCTCAGAAAGAAATCCACCTATGCCAAGGGATTCATATTGGATTGCCAGTCACAACCTAGAGATCTTGCCTATCCATTAACCATAACATGACAGTAAAAGGCTTTGGACCAGCTTCCACATTTCCTCCTGTCTCCATTGGTTCAGAAAAAGGTATTGTTGTAACAGGCAGAAGGAGAAGTTATGAAGTGGGACAAGGCATAGGGTAAGTGAAAGCTGCAGCAAGCCACTTTTTTACTACAGGTGGTAAACAAAGACAGAATCTCCAGGTTGTAAACTAGCTACCTAACTCTCTTCATGGGGTGGGGTAGAGTGCCTGAATATAAACAGAAAGAGGAAGGCGTTTAGATATGGCTTGACTTCTCCAACTTCCATTAGCCCCTGAGTTGCAAAAGTTAACGATTAAACAGCGATCTTAGGATATCTAAACTATTGATCAAAATGTTCTGCTGAAAGGATACATTTCTTAATGGTTATTTTTCAGCCAATTTTCTCCTCACATATAAACACTGATGATACAGCACAATATAATTCACAGACCTAGAGAAAAGCTCTATGAACAAAAGAAACAGGCAATAGCTCCTGAAAAAGCTATTTTGCCTATTAACATCAAGTTCACCAGACAAACTTAGTCGCTACAGAAAAAACACCAAGAAATCTTCCCTAAGACTAACATTTAAGGACAGGCCACTTTATTAAATACATATCTGGAACCACTTATGAATGCCTGCATTTGGTCCCATAAAAATAATGTATTCAATAAATTAAATTATTTAATGTTCAATAAAGTCAAAGGGAAGTAGGTACTGGAATTTGTCTCCTCACAAATTCAAGTGTGCCTGTAGAGACTTATGCCTGAGACCCACTGGATTCCCTTCCTATGCTTTTTTTTTTGTGAGGTGTTACTTGATGGGCTGATGGGTTGCCTGCAAGCTCTTCACTACTGTTCAAAATCTTGTAAGAATGTAATATTCTATAATTATGTGCTCAAACAAAGTATTCTGTAACTATGTTCTGCATGACAAAACAGAGGCATGGAACATAAAGTCTGTTCGTGTCCCAGAAATTGCAAGGCGCTTCCTAATTTGTCTTGATAGCCTGAGAAAGTGAAAATTGCAGGTGAAATTATTTTTGGTAGTGATAAAAGAGTAATTGACTTTGCTCAGTGATAAAAGCCAGAGAAAATGACCATTTGTCTAAGAAATAGAATGCAGCTCATTTTCAGGGAGGGGTGTGTGCATGTGCAACATTAGTCATTTGACTTGCTTTTTGTATTTAACAACATGACCTTGTTTAAACAAATACACAACACTACTTTATCCAGCCTCTAGACCCACTGAGCTGAATAAGAAAATGGGAGGGGGAGCATATCTTGCACATTAGTAGAAGTTTAGTAATGGCTAGGGAACTAAATAAAAAATTGTGCTCTATGAAAACAGAGTACATCTCCTAAATACACAGCATTTGGCACAATACATGGGTGTGTTTTAAAAGCTATTGTCTTTTAAGAAATATCCTAAATTAGAGACCTGCAATTGTAAATTACTTTTTTTTGACTCAGCCATATGCTAAGAAAGAATGCACCTTTTCAAGTTTGTTCTTTCACAAATCATTTTCAATAAAACTCTTGGACTCTATATTTGTTTGTATCCACACCCCTACACACACAAATGGCATGCGAAAATAATGTCGAGTTTAGCTTAGCCCGAGAAATTGTGTTTAGAGATTGTAGCCTTAGTGAATGAGAAGTTATTGGCAAGGTTAATTAGTGCTGCTGGGGATTTCAGGTCAAATAATATTGGCCACATGACTATTGGAATGCTTTCCCCCACCGCCATGCAGTGATAAGCAAGGACAGATTAGGCTCCGAGTGTTAGGTAACAGGAGAGGGTGGGGAGAGAAAGAAAGAAAGAAAGAAAGAAAGAAAGAAAGAAAGAAAGAAAGAAAGAAGTAAATTGCTGCTGATACTTAGTATTCATTCTGGATGGAATGAAATGAAGTTTTTAAAAAAGTCTGTTTGTAAGTGATATTTCAGGAAAGAGAGGTTAGAGTTTTGTACTGGTCCCCAGTGATGGCATGTGGACAGGTTGCTTCTTTGCACAGCTCTGAGTGAGATATTAATCTGTCAACACAAACGTCTTCAGTAATCCCAGTGTTAAGACTTGAGGATTTCAACAGACAGAAGCACTGCCTTTCAAATACTTAAGAAGACAAATAATGCTTTGCAGATGGCTGGATTTCATCGTCCCTGAAGTTTATCATCAAAAGTACCAACTAGATCTGCAAGTCATTCATCCTCTTCTACGTAGGTAGATGGAAACCAACCCACCTAAGTGAGAAGAAAAAGAAAAAGACAAATCATGATATTAGACTGATACTCATTTTCCTCAGCAGGAGCCTCCATCCAAACTGGGAATTATTAATGCTACTTAAATTGAGGACAACAACTGGGCTAACTTTTGTTACACAGCTTTGAACTTCTCCCCCCAACAAAGAGATGCAAGTTAATGATCCAGTGTGAAAAATAACAATTTGAAAAAATAACAATGTGAAAAATAACTATCTGATGACAGCCAGTGCGTTGTAGTGGTTAAAGCATTGGACTATGACTTTGGAAATCAGAGTTCGATTCACCACTCAGCTATGGAAACCCACTGGGTGACCTTGGGCGAATCACACTCTCAGCCCCAGAAAACCTCATGATATGTTTGTCTTAGGCTGCTGTAAGTCGGAAACAACTTGAAGGCACATAATAACATAAGGGATAAAGGACAAATTAGATGTTAGTAGCTAAAATCTAGACCTGCATCCCAGGAAATTAGGTGGTAAGTCTGCTAGTACTCTTCAACTGAGAACTTCAAGTACCTGAATGCTCCTGCATGTCATGCAACAGACAGACTAAACTACCTTCCCATAAATCAAATGTTAAGGGTCAAGGTTTTCCCATGATGGGCTGATAGAAAGCTATGTGCCAAGATTTCCTCTCCCCTCCATCATAGGACTTCTCGCCCTGCAGTGAAAGAGTAAAAAACTCCTCTGCTGAAAACCAGGACTGTTTTTAATCATTTACACAGTGTAAGGTTTTTCTTTTACATATCCACCTTACAAAATCAAACCATTCCCACATCCTAAATTGGCTCTTTGTGACTCAGGGCATGAAGCTGATCTACCTGTATATTAATATATTGACAAAACTGAAACCAACAGGCAACTCTACATGATAACGCACCTTTTGGCAGTTTGGATCTAAAACACCTTTTGACTGCTTTTTCTAAAGTAGCAATAGCAATATCAAGTATAGTTGGCCCTCCTTTTGCATGGGGGATCCGTTCTGGACCCCCCCCCCCCACACACACACACACAAATAGAAACTCACAGACATTCAAGCCCATAGCTTGAATGGCAGCGCGTGCCCATGGGCACACACCCCATTATGTCCCCCCTCCATTTGCCCCTCGCACATAAGTGAGGGCGCGAATTCCAAGGCCGTGCAAACAGAGAGGCAGCTGTACTTTTCTATACAGCTTATGAGTGCACTTAAGCACTCCCTAAGCAGTTTACAATGTGTGAGCTAATTGCCCCCAACAAGCTGGATACAGTGGTACCTCGGGATACGAAATACCCAGGTTACGAAATTTTCGGGATACGAAAAAATCCCATAGGGAATTATTGTTCCGGGTTACGAATGTTTTTTCGGGTTACGAAAAAACTTTTGGTGCTTTTCGGCGCTATTTTACACGGAATCGCGGCTTTTCCCCATTAGCGCCTATGGCAATTCGGCTTACGAAGGCTTTTCGGGTTACGAAAGCGGCCGCGGAACGAATTACTTTCGTAACCCGAGGCACCACTGTATTCATTTTATTGACTTCAGAAGGATGCCAAGCTGAGCCAACCCTGGAGCCTCTGGTTGGTATTGAAGTCACAACTTAGTGACTTTTGAATGAATGACTGCAATACCAGCATTTAACCATTGCACCACCAGTATGCTGCAGATGGTCAAAGAATTACCCCACACAGACCTAACCTACATTTATTGCATCAGTTTTGCCCTTTCCTAGACAGGAGGGATCTTACTGCAATTACCCATGCTTTTACAAAAACTAGGATTATTCCAGTGTGCTTTATGGGGGCTGCACTCAAAGGCAGCAAAATCTTATACCTATAGCTGGTTCATAGTTTCATAACTCTCACAACCTAAGGTCCATGTGCCTTGAAGTAGAGTATCCCATATCATCACAAAGTTGCTTGGACAACCCATGCCATTTCTGGATCTTCAAGGCTGGAAAGTGTTGCTTTCAACACTTACCAGAAGGCAAGCCATAATCATGCCTTAGAGTGTGGTGGAATCTCCTTCTTCGGAGGTATTTAAACAGAGGTTGGATGGCCATCTGTCGGGGGTGCTTTGATTGTGTCTTCCTGGTGGATGGGAGTTGGTGTGGATGACTCTTGTGGGCTCTATGATTCTAGGCTGCTCCTATACTGTAGATGCTCCTATACTGTGGAAATAATGCAGTTTGATACCACTGCCATGGCTCCATCCTATAGAATCCTGGAATTTATAGTTTTGTAAGCCACCAGTACTCTTTGGCAGAGAAGGCTAAAGACCCTGTAAAACTACAAATCCCAAGATTTCATAGGATGGATCTACAGCACTTAAAGTGGTATCAAACTACATTATCCCCACAGTATAGATGCACCCCTAGTGAGCAAATTGGCCAACTCTATGGTAGAGATAGTCTTTTCCTGTAGATACTGTTCCAAAGTAAAAGTAGAGGTTCTGGGAGAACAGCACTACACATGAGAATAGCAATTCTGGAGGTAGGAGTTTTGCCACAGATACACAAAGTCAGTAATAATCTCCCTGCTAAATCACACTGCTGTACATGACCTTCTACGATGATTTTAAGATTTAACTTTTTTAAAAAGTGTGTAGCACACCATTCTAGTTTCTATTAATTTGGCTCTAATGCTGTTTTAGTTTGCTGATTTTTGAAGTCTGCTCCTTTGATTGGCTAAGTATGGATTTTATTTTTCTAGCTTTAGTTAGACACATTGGCTATCTACTCTTAGGCACCTCTATTCAAAAGTAAGCCCACTGCATTTTATTTTTAAAATAATAATAAGAAAAAAGAAACTTACCCTTCCATTCGCTTCACCTCTCCACCAACCATTGGCACTAATCTTTGTGTAAATTTTGACGACATCTCCTTTGAGTAGGGACAACTCACGCATGTCTCTTGCACAGAAGTCATAGCGGGCAATAGCTATACCAAGGACTTTGGGACTCAGCACTGAAGGTAAATAGAGGAGAACGATGTTATTAAAAGTTTCCTAACTGTACATCCATTGACTAACATCAGCATTTTCATTTTTATCTTATTTACATATGACAGTGGTACAAGTGCAAGCAAAGCTATATTTTATGCAGAAATGCAAGCTGGCTTAAAAAAAGTGCAAAGGAAACACATGAGAAGTGTTACATATTCTTGGTTGGATTACTTATTCCCATAATAAAACCTAGAGAGAAACACTGATATACCGTGGGTCCTTCTTATTCTCAGGAGTTCTGTTCTGCCTCCTCCCCCCGTCACGGATGGCAAAAACCATGTTTTTTAATGGCAGTGCATGCAGTCACGACCACTACCCTATGACGGCATGCACACATAGCTATTAAAGTGCTGTCACATATATTGAGGAAGGTGTTCATTAAAATATATATAGCGCACCCATCCCAATCACAGGCTTGCGATCTGTGGCTGTTCAAATCTGCAGATGAAAAGCCCGTGGTTGGGATGGGTGCGTTATATATATTTTAATGAACATCTTCCTCAATATATGTGACAGCACTGGCTATGATCCAAAATGGTCACATAAATCATTTCTCACATACTCTGGGACTTGCAGCCGCCCTCTGGCATTGTAGCCCTGTGCCTCACCAAAACCTGTTCTGGGATGTCCCAAGTGGCATATGATGTGACGCAAAAGGATATATGGAGAAGGACAGAAATCATCAACAACAACAACAACAACAACAAACCATCAGCACTTGAATCCCAAAATTCTCAGGTGGAAATCATTGGATAAAGGCCATTCTGTTGAAATCAACAGAACATATTTCTAGAGAGGCCAGAGTTAAAAGTGATGGAGTAGGACATGGGAAATGCACATTCTAGTTAGCACCGAGCACTGAGTAGGAATGTAATTCTTCACTAATTTCTTTCCTGAAGGAAGCAATACATAATTTCTGCCATTTTTCTTCCTGCAGCAAGAAAGTCTTCAAAAACTGTTCAGTTTTCAAAGACTTTTTGCAGTTTGTGACTTATTCCATGCCAAAAATGCACAGGATATTTTTGTACAGAAAACAGCGTTTTCCATGCTGCAAACAACATTCTCTGTGCAGAAAAAAATATTTCTGCAGAGAAATATTTTCTGTGCAGATAAATTCTGCTTCCTGTACAGAATTATGATCTAGCTGGAGACTTATTGAAATATGTTCAAAATTCACATGTATACCTATGTATACATTTTGCACAGAATAAGCCCCAAAGTGTGAAAATTCTAGTCATGATAGGATTCTCCTTGTCAGAATTTCTTAACACTTGAGAAGCATAAAAAAACTAGCAAGACCACCCTATATTTAGGACATTTTGGCAGTTTGGGTGACTTTAGGATTTTTTAATACCCAAAAAAATAAAATGGGGAGGTTGGCGATGTTGTGGGTAGTTTTTTCCCGTTCTGGGTAGCTTGGCTTAGCAATGAGCCTATTGCGCTTCATGGGCATATTATCCCCACCCCTGATTTAGAGTTTGAAATTGACCACAATTATCACTTGTTCCTCCCTTCCCATCTCATTTGACATTTCTGGCCCCTGCTGCCAACACCAGAAAATATTCTGTTTCTATAAGCAAGGCATGAACAACAGGGCTTTGCAGTGCACATGGATGGGATTTAGTAATCATGCATGAGATTATGAACCAGCCCAATGTTAAAGGAATCACAGATGACACTACTGTTATAGTTATAGTTGATGTAACAGAATTTTCAGAGCTCAGGCCAAAGAACAGTCTCTAAACTCTGCTGAGGAATCAAGAATCATCTGGAGTATTATCAACAATCCAGGCTTACTGTTGAACTCCATCCCTATTACAATTAGTGGCTTATCCCATACATGGTGTTGTCACTAAAGGCTGGGCCAATTACTGGTAGAACTAAAATAACAGTTAAGATTCTGCTATTGTTCTCTTGTGGCAGCTTTTCCTATTTCATTTATATTTCTGGATATATGAGTTGTTTGTCAAAATGCCAGAAGCACAAGAAGCGAGAGATGAGAAACAATGAAACATAAATAAAATAGGTAAAACAAAAACCAAACAGAAAAGCAATAAAAGAAACTAAAAGCCCTTGAATACTAATATAAAATAGCACATGTCTAAAAAAGAGCAGTAACAGGGTTCACATTTGAAAGTTATGCATGTACAGTAGGCCCTCTACATTAGCTGGGGCTAGGGATGAAAAACTCCAGTGAAAATGGAAAAACCACAAATAATCCCCCCACACACACACACACACTATTTTTTAACTTGTGAGAACACCTCTCTGTGAATCTCTAGGTCTTCCAGTGCAACTCTGTGGTCAACATCCATTGGACCATAGAATCACGCTTAAAGACCTATAAATGCCTAGAGAAGTGTTTTCTCTACGGATCTCTAGGCCCTCCTTCATGAATCTATGGTCTGGCAGAGTCATGCTGGAGAACCTAGAGATTCCTAGACAAAGTAGAAGCCCTGCGCTGCTGCATGCACAAGCCCCATTATCCTCAATGGGACTTGAGCATAGGCGGAACTTGCCCTACACGGCGAGGTCCAGAACGGATCCCCCGTGTAAGGCAAGAGACCACTGTACTCAGATCCATGAATAATCAAATCTGCAAAAGTCAAATCTGCAGATGTGGAGGGCTGATTATACTGTACAAACCTGAGTATTCATTTTCTAAAAATTTTCAGTGAAATTTCTCATTGTTTAATTTCAAGAACCCTATTAACTACTTTAAAAGATTAGTTTTTGTATTTAAGGAACTAAAGAAGGGTTTTTTAAAACATTTTAAATAAACACATACACCTTAACAAGAACCAGTGTGGAGTAGTGATTAGTGTGTTCAACCAGGATCAAGGTCTCTTCAGAGTTCTGAGTTTACTGGGCAACTTCAGACCAGTCTATCTCCTCTGAGCCTCCTTTATGTCTTAAGGATGTTCTGAGAAGGAACTAGAATTGTCAGAATTCAGACAAGTCAAGTGTTGGCTGTTCCCACCTGAACACTGAAGTAGCTTATTCATATAACCACAAAAGGATTCTTAGTTACAAGGGCAAGATCAAAATCGGGGAAATTAGGAGTTGCGGCAGTGATGATGGCAATGATGATGAGGAGGTTTCCTTTACTGAGCCCAAATTCTTTTGCCAAAGCAAAGCTACTTTGCTTGAAAAAATCATAGACATTCTAATTCTACCCAACCCATTTTTCAATATGCCTTCAGAGACAGCAAGAATAGCTCTTCCCAATTTAAAGCCAGGATATATATTAGAATGCCATCCAAATGAGAAAAATATATAGACAGCTATGATAAAGATCACCATTTATGTTCCAAAATTGCTGCACATGCTTTTGTGTCAAATTTTATTGTAGACTCATGTGGTACCAAAGGCAATATTTTACACACCACGGCAGTTTTCCCATAACAGGAACAGATACTGTGCTTTGAAAAAAATAATAACTATACACACTTCAGTGACCAAAATTGAAATGCCTAAGATCAAATCATCACCTGAAAAATGAAATATGCCTTATTTTTGTCACTATAGCATCTAATGCATAATCCCTCTTAAGCAGCCTGTATTATAAATATGCTTATAAGAGTGCAAAATATTGGGAGGTATGGGGAATGAGGAGAGAGAAAAATATGTTATTTGGTATTGGCTTATATTCTAATATGTAAAAACTGTCTGTCACTGGGCACAGCTGCACATTAAACAAACTCATCTGCAAATGATGTCAAACACTACCACTGTTCCCCTATGTCACTTGGAGAGAAGTACTTCAACTATGACAGGAAAAGAAGCCACAAGTGTTAAGGGTAGGAGGCAACAGGCACTCACAGGGGTCCAGCCTCAGGGGAAGGCAAACCACCTCTAAACATATCTTGCCAAGAAACCCCCATGATAAAGTTGCCTTAGGGTTGCCATAAATTGGAAACAATTTGAAAGCACAGAAAAACAAGTAATAATGACTTCTGTGTTTACAATCCAGCATACTATATGCTATTTGATCAATCCAACATCTTGGCTCACACCATAACCACCCAGATGTTTCTGCAAAGATTACAGATAGGACATATAGACAACAGCACTTCCCTGCCTGGCTGTGCCCAGGTTGAGGCCATAAGAAATACATTGGCCATGACTAATTAAAATGGCTGCCAGTGTAGCTAATAAATTCAATACCTTCCTAAACCAACTGAGCAGAGCAATCCAGTCTCTTCATCACATGGCTGTCAAAGACAGGTTAGGTTCCCCCAATTTCCTTCTATAGATGGAGAGGTGGTCTCCTAGTGTGTGACAATGAGGGGATCATCTGCCTCACAGGGTCCATTTATACCTGAAGAAGATACCATGTGTATATATGGCAGATGGTGTTTTGCAGCAGTAAGCTTAGACACAGAATGTTTCAAGGGGCATGGCAGAGGTAGGATGTTCTTGGAGTCTCAGATCACCAACACCCTCTTGCCTTGCTAGCATGGATCTACCATATCTAAATATTGCCATCACTGGAATTAATAAAGATTTTTTTTTTAAAGGCAGGAACAAAAGTAAGACAGCTTGGCCTCTCCTCTACCTCCTGTCCTGGCGAACACAATCCAAGGGGGGCTTTGGGAGTGGTAGATGATCCATCACTTTAGAACACCCTTTCTCTGGCTATTTAATAATGCATTGGCTGAGTAACTTCCTTCCTTCCTTTCTTTTTTCTTCTTTTACTTTCCTAAACTTAATGCTCATCATTAGGTGTCCATGAGTTTTATTTTGATTATGGATAAAGATTTGCCCTGAAGCTTTAATTATGCAATATACCACATATGAAATCTGATTGTGGCTCATTAATTAAAACGGTACATTCTCAAAATGCACTTTCTTCTTTATTATTTCATCTAACTGATTCCTGGTATTGAGAACAGGTTTGGGCATTTGGTCCAGGCATCAATGCAATTTCCTGACTGGTTCAGATCAGAGGTCTAACTAGTCTAGTGCTACAGCAATTACCCATAAGCATAGTAACTAACAGGTCAGCCAACCACTGGCTATTTTAACAGCCTTTTAGTGTTCTGTGAAATAAATTAGTTATTTTTTTAATGGAGAACTTTGTCTTTTTGATACAATTTATCATTTATCAGCCTCTATTTCTCATAGGACTTTATCACACAGGGGAAAATTGGTAGTTTAAAAAATGATTATCCCGTGAAAATCTCACAATCCCAATTAAAACACGATTAACATTTTCACACACAACGTGATAAAAGAGCCATTATCCCAGGAATAACCAGGGAATAACCATGCAATAAACAGCAAAAAATAATTCATGGGATTTTCCCGTGAATGACTTGTTGCTCTTTATTGCATGGTTATTCCCAGAATAATGGCACTTTAATCGCTTTTCACCACAACCTTGTGTGAAAAAAACATTATTGCGATTGCGCGATTTTCATGGGATATTCCTGGGATAATGGAGCTTCAATCGCAACATTGTGTGACTAACTTAATTGCAAATGCGTGATTTTCATGGGATAATCACCATTTATACTTCAAATTGTCCCCATGTGATAAAATCCATACTCTCCAACATATTATACATGGAAACCAGGACATGTGTGGCCAAGTAACATCAGAGTCTGGCCAAGATGGCAAAAGTTATTAATGAAGATATGAAAAGATATGCTAGGACAAGAGGCATCAGTTTGCTTTTGCCTGAGTCTACAGATTCTACCTCCTCCTCTCCTTTACCCATGGAATGAATTGGACACAAACAACTTTTGCACTTTGAACTCAGTTTGCAGAAATTGAAGTAAGTTAAGTGAAAAGGAGGAATGTGGGAGGAGGAGAGAAATGGAGACATTTTTAAAGCACTTGCAAAAGTGGAACCATAAAGAATTAATTGGGACTGTCTCTGCCAGATTGTGAGGGTATGGTCTATCTTTCCTAGTCTATCAAAAACTGCTTAATGTGGGTCCCTACAGTTGTCAATGGACACAACTCCAATCACACTTGCTAGTGATGGCCTGGATGGAATTGTAGGCTTCCCCTGATTGGGGAAAGCTGCTGGAATACATTTGTGGTTCCATTCTACTGACTCAGTACTGTTTTCATTATTTTTAATAAATATTATTATTTATACTGATATAACAGCAGACAAACTTAAATCAGTATTTGCAAATAAATCAAAATTATACTAAAAACACTTACATGGGTTAATTTTACCCTGAACCTTGTCATTCTATTACTACAATCTCCCTGTGTGTCTTATAAACTCCATCCCATATCCTGTATATCCAATGTATTTATAGAATGGAAAGGGATTTTTTTAACATAAGAAATAAATATTTCTGAAGCTATTAATAAGTGTACAATTAACTCTCTACCTTCTGATTTCACTTTCTCTTGTACAGACCAAAGACAATGGATTCAATGACAAAACATAGACTGTCATATTTGCAATTTCCTCCAAGATATACAAACATTTCTTAACAGAAAGTGTGACCAAAAATGTGATTGATACCTGCATCTCCTTACTCACAAACACAACAAATTTATTCAAGCTTCATGGAGTCAGATATCATCTACACGATAATGTATAAAACCTTCCTTCATCTTAAATTCTGGCACAGTAATCATATGTATATATTTCCCAATCCATTTCCAACATTCTAAAGTCACTTTCCCTCATAGCCACACAATTATTAAGAGTTTGTTCCAATCCCTAATAACTAGCCCAAGTTACACAGTATTCCTATTTGAAAAACCCTAAAAGGTAACTTCTCAAATTCTGTAAAAATTCTCACAAAACCATATCATGGAACAAATGTATAATCATGCTGTACCTGCAAGTAATGAAACAGAGATTTTTTTTCAAATCTGAGGAAAATTTTCGCCACTTCTTCCTTACATAGGTTTTGACATGTTTTAATCTGCCTCTCCTACCTCTTCCTCCCAGTGTGAGATTCCATAATTGCTCCCAATGTACTTGCAATCTATTGCTGAGAACGGGGACAAACCTGGACTGAATTTGCTTTTACATTTTTGCCAGTTTTTAAAATGATCACAGGAGTTCTTCATTCTGAATGAGGATGGTGGGTGATGTAGTCAAACATATCTGGGAGGGCAGCAGGTTAAGGAAGGCTTTCTTGCACATGTCTAGTAAAGCAGGATGCCTCCAAAGCTGAAGGTTGACTTTATCCACCAAGAAATGAAATTCTGTACTATAAATAGCTATTTATTTACTGTTTCTTTTTCTAGATTTTGAACCAGAGCTGGGAAATCTGTAGTCATTCAGTCTTTCTTGGACTCCAGATCACATTAACCCAGCAAACATTGCTAACAGAGATTATTACATTGGTAGTACAACATGATGTGGCAGATCACATATTCTCCATACCTGTTTTATTAAACGATTATGCAACACAGAGACACTTGGGTTCTGCTGAGTTCTACCCCTGAATGAACATATATAGCAAGAGACTCATAGGTCTCTTCCAGCTCTTAAAGTCAAGAAAAGAAAACTATAGTCCCTTGAAATATCAATTTCCAAATGCTTTTTGACACAACAAGAAAAATACAAATGATAATAAGGAAAATAACAGAAGTGCACAGAAAGAAACAGATGGATTAAAATTAACTTATAGACAATGTGCATGCAAAATGCTAATGAAAAGTTTTAATGCTTTTTTATAGAATCAAAGTATGATATGGCAGAATGGTCTTGCAATAAAGTTTTATTTAGGGATGGGACGAATATTTGGGTCACATAATGTTTTTTCAGAGGCTGTTTCCAAGGAGAATAGCATAATATAATAATTTGAGATCTTCATGGTCATATATTAGACTTATCTTGGTCTTGGCTGTGTAGCATTGAGAATTTCATTCAAATTCTGAAAGTGTATTTGTTTATCTGTTTATTTATTGGATTTATATTCCACTTTTCTCCCAAAATGAGATTCAAGGCAGCTATTATTGCAGAATCAGTGGGAACACATTATTCATGAACAGTTCTGGCAAAGCTGGGAGAAAATGTATAACGTGAATAGCAAGTTTTAGTGTGAGATCACCCCATAAGGATGGGCTCGTTTATTCTGAATTTACCTTAGATTGTGCAGTACTTAGAAAGTTGTGCTAAGGATCTTCAGCCCAATGGACTAGAACTAAGTATGGCTGCAGCCACACTGCAGACATAATGACATTTGTCACCACTTTAATTGTCATGGCTCAATGTTATGGAATTTTGAGATTTGTACTTTTGTGAGATATTTAGCCTTCTCTGTCAGAGAGCTCTGGAGACACAACTACAAATCCCAGGATTCAATCGCACTGAGCCACTGAGTGCAGATGCAGCCCTTGCCATTCTAAATATGGCACCAAACTAAATTCCTCAGAATTTTGCAATACAGGTGGTATCAAACTGCTGTGATGTAGTGTAGATAAATTCTTGAACGTTCTTACACCAATGCAAGAACCGCTCAGAAATAAGTGGATTTCCCACAGCTAGAAGAACACAATTCTTGTGATGGATCAAATCATGTGCATAGAAAGTGTGTGCATGCAGAATCCGTCCCTTCCCTAGCTTGCAACTGCACATGGAAATGTAGTATGTGCAAAACAGAAGCATACTGAGAAGTAATATAAAAGCAGTAAAGCAGTACCTGACCAGAAAGGAGTGGAGGAAGGGGGAACAAAGCTGTAGTCTGGAGGAGTTACAAAAGAAAACCCACAGAACAAAGAAGGGGCTTAGAGAAAGAAAGGAAAAAAGAGAGAGAAGCAAAATGACACATTGAAATACTGGTTTAAAAGAGTAATATCAAAATAGTAATCTTATCACTTTAGTCTCAGATAATAACAAAAGTCTTGAAGAAACTTGGTGGCAGTGTGGGGTTTTTTGCCCCTCCCCAGATTCACAAATCTGAGCAGAAATACAGAGGTTGTGGATTTGTTTTTACTCCTCCATTTTGATAACTCAATTCCCCCATTCTCTCCTGCACTCAGAACTAGTGTGCACTTTCACTGTGCAGAATGAAACAGTTAGGTCTCTGTACTTCTGCTGGTGTCTCCTATAAGTAGTGGCCATTTTTAAAAGCCAGCATGGTGTAGCAGTTAGAGAGAAGGACTAAGGTTACGTCTGCACTGAAGAAATAATGCAGTTCCACACTGCTTTAACTGCCATAGCTCAATGTTAGGAATTACACATGTGGGCGAACTCTTTATTCATAACACTGCTTACTGAGCAGAGAAGCCATTGTCTGAATGTGGCCTGTTTGACTGCAGCTACCCATCTGTCTTGCTTATGG